>NW_016806354.1:18676-52969 GCF_001698545.2 Rhinopithecus bieti
ATATATTATATATTATAATATATATTAAAGAATACATATAAAATAATATATATAATATATATATTAAAGAAGAGAAGTCCTTGAGAAATAGATGAGTGATGAAGAGAGGAACCCCAGTGGGGGAACTGAGCTTTGAGAGCAGGAGGGACATGTCTTCCACTCTAACAGGAGAGAAGGAGAGGTATCAGTTAAGTGAGGATGCAGGCAGATTTAGTGTTGGGAAGATGAAGGATTTTATTTCTATTTTCTGAATGAAATATGAAGTGAGACGTCTGATGGAATTGAGGAGAAGGAGGTGGTGAGAAAAGTCTAAAAAGAGTGGGTATGAAGGTTGTAGTAGCCAAGGATATCCAGTCCTAAACCCTGAAATCTGTAAATGTTACCTTACATGGCAAGTATTTTGCAGATGGGATTAAGGATCTTGCCTTGGGAAGACTGTCCTGGATTACCTGAGTAGGACCTAAATGGGATTACATAAAAGGAAGGCAGAGGGAGATTTCACACAGACACTGTGTTAGACTATTGTTGTATTGCTATAAAGAAATACCTGAGAGTAATTTATAATGAAAAGAGGCTTAATTGGATCACAGTTCTGCAGGCTGAACAGGAAGCATGATGCCGGCATCTGCTCAGCTTCTACGGAGGCCTCTGGAAGCTTTCAGTCATGGTGAAAGGCGAAGTGGGGAGTAGATACGCCACATGACAAATGCAGGAGCAAGTGAGAGAGAGTATGGTTGGAAGTGCCACACCCTTTAAAAAATTGTACTTTAAGTTCTGGGGTATGTGTGCAGAATGTGCAGTTTGTTACACAGGTATACACGTGCCATGGTGGTTTGCTGCACCCATGGACCTGTCATCTACATTAGGTATTTCCCCTAATGCTATCTATCCCCTTGTCCCCAACCTGCTGACAGGCACTGGTGTGTGATGTTCCCCTCCCTGTGTCCATGTGTTCTCATTATTCAACTCCCATTTATGAGAGAGAACATGCCAGTGGTTTGGTTTTCTGTTCTTGTGTTAGTTTGCCTGAGGACGATGGTTTCTAGCTTCATCCTGTCCCTGAAAAGGACATGAACCATCCTTTTTTATGGCTGGCATAGTATTCCCATGGTGTATATGTGCCACATTTTCTTTATCCCGTCTATGATTGATGGGCCAATTTTGGGTTGGTTCGCAAGTTCCTTTGCTGTTGTAAATAGTGCTGCAATAAACATACGTGGTGCATATATTTTATAGTAGAATGATTTATAATCCTTTGGGTATATACTCAGTAATGGGATTGCTGGTTCAAACACACTTTTAAATGACTGGATTTCATGTGAACTCAGAGTGAGACTTCACTTATCAAGGGGATGACCCAAGCCATTCATGACAGATCTGTTCCCATGATCTAGCATCACCCACCAGGCCTTACCTCCTGCACTGAGGGTTACAATGCAACATGAGATTTGGGTGGAAACAAACATCAACACTATATTAGACACATAGAGGAGAAGGTGGTGTGAAGATGGAGCAGAGAGGGGCTACCAGCCAAGAAATATCACTTGCTACCAGAAGCTGGAAGAACTGAGGGATAAATTCTCTTCTAGAGCCTCCAGAGAGAATGTGGCCCTGCTGACACCTTGATTTTAGCCCATCAATACTGCTTTCAGACTTCTGGTCTTCAAACTGAGATAATAAATTTCTGTTGTTTAAGCCACTAAGTTTGTGATAACTTATTGCAGCAGGCATAGGAATCGAATGTAAAGGTACTCTATACTTGTATTTCATTCAGTAGCTCTCAGTAAGACACTGTTGGGGGGTGAAATAATTTCTCCAAGGATAGTCAGTCACCTAGTACTTATTAGTACTTTTGTTAGCACTGGTACTGATAGTCTAGCTAGTTTTCTGTGCTGCTGACAATTTCCAAATTTCACAGACAAACAGACAGACAGACAGACACACACACACACACACACACATTTTTTTCTCCCTGCAAAAAGTACAAATTTTTGAAGGCAAGCACCTGCTCTATAGGTTTTTTGTTTTTTCCTAAAATGTTCCTTTATTGTGCTTAGAACAGTACTGGGATGTGACAGATACTAAAAAACTAGTATTTGAATTTAAATGAAGTAGTCACTTAAGTACACATTTAATTTTGTTTTAGTTCATATACAAATCTATGGTCTTTTGGCCTGTGAATTTTGGGGGAAAAGTATGTCTATTTCACTGTACTGTTGACAGAATGAGGCAGTGGATGGGAAAGTGGCTGTCCATGGTGCTGCGTGAGCTTGTTTTGACATGAAGCCGCCTCTGTCTAGGGCTTCACAACTCCAGTTCTAATGCATTTCCCTGGGACAGAACTGTGTTTTCTGAAGACTTTACAAAAATGCTTTTATGAAACAGTCTTGGTAGTGTTGAATATTTTGCTTTTTGAGTCAGATAATTTGTTTCAATTAATTTATTGTTGATTTTCTTCACTTAATGGGATATACATATAATTTTACTATACTTAATAGAATATATTCTGCTTTCTTAATTCCTGGGGCAGTTTGCTTTGATCTTCCACTTCCTCCTTATCTAGGCCTTCACTTCTAGTCTGGTTTATTTACCAAGTAAAGAAATGTTTTGAAAACACTTATATGAAAATGTAGAATTGACACAAAACAAACAGGATGTGTTCTCAGGTAGATTATAATTCATTAATCTATCCATTTATTAATCCATCTATCCATTATCCATCCATTTTGACAAATATTTTTCAAATGCTTATTGTGGTCCAGGCCCTATATCATGGGTATAATAAAAATAATAATATTAGTAATAATAAAACATGCCATATCTTTCATCAAGGAGTATATACCTGGGGAGGTAAGGGAGATAAGTGACTATTGTGTTGTGTGTTTTTAGTGCTATGGTAGAGATGAGAACATGCTGCTTTAGCAGCATGGTGGAGGGCCATCTAGCCATCTAGTCAGGAGCAAGAGGGCTGGGAAAGGTAAAGAGAGCACAGAGGAAGTCAATCTCAATTGTGAAGAACCGTAGATTAGCTGAGTGAGGGTTATTCTAAGCATAACACAATATGGCACCACCCGACCTGAACCATTCTTCCAAATAAGATACAGTCTCTTGGTACTCCTTGTAGCCTTCCTTGATTGACCTAACCTAAAGTTACCTCAGTCTCCTCCAGTCTGCAGAATGTATGCTATGTATGGTGTTTTTCACATCTGCCCTGCACGGCTTGGTGTGGTGGGAGCACCAGGGTGTGGTTGGAAAGACTGGAGTTGAGTCTTCCTTCACCTATCTGCCAATGCTTCTTGACGCACATGCCTTTTCACTCCTACCTTCCCACTTTCTATTCCAGCCATTCTGACTTACCTGAAGTTCCTTCATGTGCATTTCCCCATACATTCCTGACCTTTGCAGGGGCTAATTGCCTGGTCAGGTAAGCCCATATCCTCTTCTCCCATCTTGGCATGGCTAACTCCTATGTATCAAACTGAAGTATTTTCTACATAATATTTCCTTGATATCTGTAGTTAAACTCTCCTCCAGTGTGCTGTGCAGAACTGCAAACATCCCTCTGCGGTACGCTTATCACAGCAAAGGACAATCGTCCTTGCCACTCTTATTCTCCAGCAGACCTTGAGCACTTTGAAAATAGAGACCATGGCCTGTTTATCTTTGGATCCCAAGTAACTTGCATAGTGTCAATGACATGATAGGCATTCAAAACGTATTTAATGAATACATGAGCAACTGAAATAGGCAGTAGATTGGCTGTTGTTTCACTGAGTTGGTTGTTATTAATAATCTTTACCCAGCACCTAAGAATATATTTTTTCTTATGTAGGCTCAAAAACACTCTGCATTTAATCACATACAAGACCACTATACTTAAGGATTAGAAAATGTCTATTTCATTGCTAGAAATTTAGTAAAATATGTTCTAGTTATAGATGACATGGTTTGAGAAACTTTAACAAATAAAGAATTGAAATTGGGTAGAAAAATACAATCTATTGATTAGAACTAATTCTACTGCTTGGAACAAAGTTTTTGATTTTAAAGAACTCAAGGGGCATTATACTGTGTATTTCTGCTGCTGAGAAAGTTAATTTACATTAGGTAAAGAGGACTAATATATGATGTAATGTCAAGAGTAATTAAATTGATGATGACAAAATATCTTTCTGGTTTAGCTTTTATTGAAATGAAGCTGCTGTTTTAATCCCCCTTTGAGATGCAGTGGGAGTGGGGAGGGTATGATATCTCATTTTCAGGGTAATTTACGAAATATGTCATTTTCAGTGGGACCATTTGTGAATTACCAATAAGGGATTTGAAAAGCCAGACCTAAAATTTACAGTCATAGCAGTTGGTTTGTTTTAAGAAATAAGTCACCTTTCAGGCTCTGATTAGAAGATGCTCCCAGAGAACTTTTAAAATCTCCCAGTACTCAGAGAACTGTTAGGATCTCCTCTGGGAACTTGTTAGAAATGCAGAATCTGAAATCCCAGGTAATTCATGTACACGTTCGAGTTTGAGAAGCACTGCTCTAGGCTATCCATGCTAAGATTTTAGTTCAACCATTCTGCACCACACCCACCGCCTCCATCTCTGGGCCTTAGTTTTCCATCTGTAGGTTGGATAGAGTGGGGTTAGTCACTAGGTTCTTATTCCTGAGCATGAAGAGACACTGAAGTGGAGGGACTCTTGGGAGGGAGAGAGCTATGTCTGTGCCAGATACGTGGCAAGTGCTGTGCTGAACATCATGGACTTTGTATCTTGTAAAATGTAATATACACGCAAAACTGTTCTGTCAGTTGATGAAATGCCAGACCAGAAAAGGTGACATTTTTTTTTTCCTTTGGAGTGCCATACTGTGATGGCAGGGGTCATCAGCCATCAGTTATGGACAACAGGGAGCTGAAGTCAAAAGAGAGAGATCAAGAGAGTAAGGGCATGTGAGCTCAGGGCAGAGCAGCTGCAATAACCTGGGAGGACAGGACCAGGTTAGAACAAAGTGGAAGGAACCAGAGCCATGGGGCTTGGTGGAGCAGAGATTTAATAGGGGCAGAGCAGGGCTGTCTGACAATTTGAGGGGTGTAAAACTGCAAGAGTAAGAGAATGTTTGATCCACGGGAGATTTCAGCATGAGCTGCAAATGGAAACCTCAGTGCAAGATTTTCCAGAAGAGCTGATGAGAAGGGGATAGACTTAAGGGATGTCCGACAGCTTGAATTGTGAAATGGACAGAGTATTGAAGTACACTTCAAATCAATCCTCTCTGCTCTCGGTGTGTGGGGTGGGAAGGGGAAAAGGAAACAGGGTGTTATCTTTTCAGGTTACATTAATAACAGCACACTCACCTTGCTTTTTCCTCCACAGAGTCCTCATTGGATCTATCCCAGTGACTTCCACCTAGTCTTTACTGGTCTGCTCATGTTAACTACCATTAAATATTTGCCCAGTCTTGATATGCTTCAAATCTTTTTTCATTTAATGCTAGCCTGAGAGCTCCAGAGTCTTTTCCATTTCACTTCACCCTCTATATCCCCCTGTTCAAAAATGCCACAGCACATCTCACAGGTGCTGCCTGGAACTGATGAACAGCTGTTCAGTTAAGCTGTTCCTTTTCAGTGCCATCTCCTGCCAAATTTTTACAAGAGCTACAGACATGCAGAGAAATCAGAAATGACTGAAAAGCTAGCATTCCAAATAGTGCCAAAAAAAAAAAAAACAACAAAAATAAACTAGGTAAGTGAAAGATAGCATAATTAACCCTTGCACAATGTGGAGGGGACTGAGTCACTTGCCACCTCTGCTGGGACCTCTGAGAGAAACTGATCCTCAGGGGCCGTTGTCAACTATTTAGAGGGGACACATTGTCCACAGTGCCCCATCTTTCCTTAATCTCAAAAGGATTGGCTTTAGTTCCTTTAAATTTAGTTGTTGGAAATGTTCTGTAGCAATGTTTCTTAAGAAGTGTCTGACTTTTTCATCGTGAAGATGCTGTGGCATAGGAGAATCAACTTTGGGTCTGGAGTTGGGAGACTAGGTTCTGACTCACTAGCTAAGTGCCCTTAGGAAAGTCACTTGTCTTTTTGAGCATCTGTTGTCCTGCAAAGTCTGTTCCTTCCTCCTGGGTACATGGCTGCACAGCTAAGGACTACATTTCTCAGCTTCCTTCCTAACTGGATATGACCAGTCTCATGACTTAGTTCTCACCAATGGAATATAAGGAGAGGTGTTGTTTGAGAAAATTGCCTACCCTAGACTCTCTCCTCCTTCCCATTCTCTTGAGCTGGATCCTGGATCTGGAGGTGATCCAGATTCTATAGTGCAGATGAGAACGACTTCCCTAGGAACAGCAGACCAAGAAGAGGAAAGAACCTGGTTCCTAGGATGACTTTGTGAAGCATAGCTTTCTCACCAGCTTGGACCTCTTAGCTCCACAGGATAAAATGGGAGAGGAACAAATGTCTGTCTTATTTAATCCTCTGTGTTTTTTGCCTCTATATTATACCTGCTTAGTCTTAGCATTAGTTAATAGAACATCTGTATCTTTATTGGTAAGATTGGAGAAATCATATGTACCTTGCAGAGCTGTTGTGAGAGTTAAGTCACATGATATACACAAATGTTTGACAAATTGTTAAGTACTATGACAATGCTAGCTTTTGTAGTTATTGCCATTCATTGCATTTGTAAGACCATGAGGTGGAGCATGGCAAATGATGGGATATAAGGTGAGTACCAATAATCAAGTCTCTGGAGGGGCATGCAGCACTTCTGGTGGTCTATCTTCTGCCCTTGCAGGGAAACATGGGAAGGCATCAATAGAAAAACATGATGTCTTTGTAGCAGAATGATTTCTACTCCTTTGGATATATACCCAATAATGGAATTGCTTGGTTGAATGGTAATTCTGTTTTTTTTTAAAATATATTTTTATTATACTTAAGTTCTGGGTACATGTGCAGAACGTGCAGGTTTGTTACATAGGTATACACGTGCCATGGTGATTTGCTGCACCCATCAACCCATCATCTACATTAGGTATTTCTCCTAATGCTATCTCTCCCCTAGTCCCCCACCCCCCGACAGGCCCTGGTGTGGGATGTTCCCCTCCCTCTGTCCATGTTTTCTCATTGTTCAACTCCCACTTATGAGTAAGAACATGTGGTGTTTGGTTTTCTGTTCTTGTGTTAGTTTGCTGAGAATGATGGTTTCCAGTTTCATCCATGTCCCTGCAAGGGACACGAACTCATCCTTTTTTATGGCTGCATAGTATTCCATGGTGTATATGTGCCATATTTTCTTTATCCAGTCTATTACTNAGTGCCCCACCCCCCGCCAGGCCCTGGTGTGGGGTGTTCCCCTCCCTCTGTCCATGTTTTCTCATTGTTCAACTCCCACTTATGAGTAAGAACATGTGGTGTTTGGTTTTCTGTTCTTGTGTTAGTTTGCTGAGAATGATGGTTTCCAGTTTCATCCATGTCCCTGCAAGGGACACGAACTCATCCTTTTTTATGGCTGCATAGTATTCCATGGTGTATATGTGCCATATTTTCTTTATCCAGTCTATTACTGATGGGCATTTGGGTTGCTTCCAAGTCTTTGCTATTGTGAATAGTGCCACATAAACATACATGTGCATGTGTCTTTATAGTAGAATGATTTATAATCCTTTGGTTGTATACCTAGTAATAGGATTGCTCGGTCAAATGGTATTTCTGATTGTAGATCCCCGAGGAATTGCCACACTGACTTCCACAATGGTTGAACTAATTTACACTTTCACCAACAGTGTAAAAGCATTCCTATTTCTCCACATCCTCTCCAGAATCTGTTGTTTCTTGACTTTTTAATGATCACCGTTCTAACTGGCATGAGATATGGCAAAGACTCCATGACTAAAACACTGAAAGCAATGGCAACAAAAGCCAAAATTGACAAATGGGATATAATTAAAGTAAACAGCTTCTGCACAGCAAGAAAAACTATCATCAGAGTGAACAGACAACCTAGAGAATGGGAGAAACTTTTTGCAATCTATCCATCTGACAAAGGGCTAATATCCAGAATCTACAAGAAACTTAAACAAATTTACAAGAGAAAACAAACAACCCATCAAAAAGTGGGAGAAGGATATGAACAGACAATTCTCTAAAGAAGAAATTTATACAGCCAGCAAACATATGAAAAAAAGCTCATCATCACTGGTCATTAGAGAATTCAAAACCATAATGAGGTAATTCTGTGTTATTTGAGAAATCATCAAACTGCTTTCCACAATAGCTAAACTAATGTACTTTTCTGCCAGCAGTGTATGAGCGTTTCCTTTTCTCCACAACCTCACCAACATCTGTTGCTGTTTTTTTTTTTTACTTTTTAATTATAGCCATTATGACTGGTGTGAGATGGTATCTCATTGTGGTTTTGATTTGTATTTCTCTAGTGATCAGTGATGTTGAACTTTTTTTGATATGCTTGTTGGCTGCATATATGTCTTCTTTTGAAAAGTGTCTGTTCACATCCTTTGCCCACTTTTTAAAGGGGATATTTGGTTTTTGCTTTTAAGTTTGTTTAAGTTCCTTATAGATGCTGGATATTAGACCTTTGTCAGAGGCACAGTTTGCAAATATTTTCTCCCATTCTGTAGGTTGTCTTTTTACTCTGTTGATAGTTCCTTTTGCTGCACAGAAGTTCTTTAGTTTAATTGGGTCTGATTTGTCAATTTTTGTTGTTGTTGCAATTGCTTTTGGCATCTTCACCATGAGATCTTTGTCAGGTCCTACGTCCAGAATGGCATTTCCTAGGATATCTTCCAGGGTTTTTTATTTTTTATAGTTTTTGGGTTTTAAATTTAGGTCTTTAATCCATCTTGAGTTGATTTTTATGTATGATGTAAGAAAGGGTTCCCGTTTCAATCTTCTGCATATGGCTAGCCAGTTATCCCACCACCATTTATTGAACATGGAGTCTTTTCCTCATTGATTGTTTTTGCCAGCTTTGTTGAAGATCAGATGATCTTAGGTGTGTGGCCTTGTTTCTTGGCTCTCTATTCTGTTCCATTATTCTATGTGTCTGTTTTTGTACTAGTATCATGCTATTTTGGTTATTGTAACCTTGCAGTATAGTTTGAAGTCAGGTAATGTGATGGCACACATATGATCATCGTAGCACTATTCACAATAGTAAAGACATGGAATCAACCTAAATGCCCAGCAATGGTAGGTTGGATAGAGAAAATGTGGTACATATACACCATGGAATACCATGCAGCCATAAAGAAGAATATCATGCCCTTTGCAGAAACATGGATGGAGCTGGAGGCCATTATCCTAAGCAAATTAACATAGGGACAGAAAACCAAATACTTCATTTTCTCACTTGTAAGTGGGAGCTAAACTTTCAGTACATATGGACATGAAGAAGGGAACAACAGAATTCAGGGCCTCCCTGAGAGTGGTAGGTGAGAGGAGGGTGAGGATCACAACTACCTATCGGGTACTATGGTTATTACCTGAGTGACAAAATAATCTGTACACCAAACCTCTGTGACATACAATTTGCCTATATAAGAAACCTGCACGTGTACTCCTAAACCTAAAATAAAAGTTTTTTTAAAAAGGGAGAAGCACAATGGCCTAATGCAAAGGCTTTGATTCACACTGCCCGATTTGAATTCAGGACCTGCCACTTACTATCTTAGAATAAGTAAGTATTCTAAGAGGTTGATTAATTTCTAGGAACACATGATTCAATTGAGGGAAAAACGTATGAATTAAGTGGGAAATGTTGATGCAACTTCAGTGGCTTTTGGCATGCCTAGAAATTTATACTAATGGTACTTAAGAGATAAACCACTTGATCATGGATTGGAAAGCACCATATCCTTTAATAATACACATAATTGCACTGGTCAAAAGTCACCATATTTAATTGAGTTCACAAAAATATATCAAATAATGAGATATTCCTCAAAGAGGAAAGAAACAGATGAATAGGTGATGGTTAAATTGGTAGCGTACTGGCATGAAGTCCCATGTGTCTATTTTTGTTTTTGCTGTATTTGCTTTTGAGGTCTGTATCATACATTCTTTGCCTAGGCCAATGTTGGACATCTCAATGTTCACATTCACACTCCAACCAGAATTTCATGGCCTTCCAGAGTTCTTATTCTATTACACAAAATGTGTTCTTTGCTTCAAGGAAATATCCAATTGCCTTAGTTCCTCTTTTCTATTTTCCTTGCCAGCTCATGTCTCCCTTCCTCTGACTACTTCACCATCCAGTCTGACCCCACAGCACATCTCTTCAGCTACTCTCCTGCTGGCACCTTCAACTTTGCAGTACTTTCTCTTTAATCCCATGTCACAGTTGTTTAGCTAATTGTCCAACTTTGTATCAACATGTTTTAATTTCTTCTTTAAAAATTAATTACAATATGAGATATGATTAGGCTTTGTGTCTTCACCCAAGTTTCATCTTGAATTGTAATCTCCATAATCTCCATGTATCAAGGGAGAGACCAGGTGGAGGTAACGGAATTATGGGGCCAGTTTCCCCCATGCTGTTCTCATGATAGTGAGTTCTTGTGAGATCTGATGGTTTTATAAGTGTTTGGTAGTTGCTGCAAGGAAGATATTTCTTTATGTGTCTTTGAGCTTGTGTGCAAGGATCTCTCTAGGGTATAATAGAAGTGGGATTGCTGGATGGCAGGATATATACCTATTCAAGTTTGCTAGGTATTGCCAAATTGCCTTACAAATACACCAGTGCTGTATGTTGATTTCTGTCACAGAGAAGCTTTAAATATTAAAGAACCCAAGTTTATCAATCTTTTTCTTTATGATTTGTCCTTTTCAATGTGTTGTGTAAGAAACCTTCTTTTACCACAAGATCATTAAATATTTGACTACATTTTCTTCTAAAAGCTAAAATTTTTCTTTAAAAAATTTTGTCCTTTGATGTACTTATATTAACTTTTGAGTATGGGATGAAGTTAGAATATAATTTTATCATTTTCCACATTGTAGGCCCTTTGTCCTAGCACACTTTATTTCATTCCACTGGTCTACGTGATTATCCCTGTTCTCACACTTAAAATTCTTATAGCTTTATAGTTTGTCTTAATTTCTGACAGGGAATCAAAGGTTAGTGACTCATGGTGGAATCAAGGGTTAGTGACTCATTGTTATTTATTTTCTTCAAAACTGTCTTGGCTATGTTTGGCGTTTTACTCTCTCGAATGAATGTTAGGATCAAATTTTATGAAAACCCCTGTTGGGATTTTGATTAAAATTGTGCTGAATTTATAAGTAAGTTTGAGGGAGAACTTATATTTTGTGATACTGAGGGGACATCTTACTAAATAGGGTCTTGCTCTTCAGCCTGTGATCTTCAGGCCAGTAATATTGACATCACCTGGATGCTGTTTGAAATGCAGCATTTTGGGTGCTATCCTGTTCTTACTGAATCAGAATCTGCATTTTAACAAAAGCCCAGATTTTCCTGCACATTAAAGTTTGAGAAATATGGTTCTAAAGGCATCTCTCCCCTCATTTTAAATATAGCTATTAATTCAGGGTTTGGATGTCATTTTTCAAACCTCTCTCTACTAGATTATCTTGAGCAGAAAAGACACATGCTAACATATCTATCATTTTAATAAAGACACCCCAACCTCAGACTCTGACTCCATCTAGCTATTGTCCACTGTCATTGTCTCCCTTCACCGTCAAACTCTGTGACAGATATGTTTGTGCTCCTGGTGCACACTTCCTCACCTTTCAGCCTTCTCAGTCCCTATCATTTCATCCAAACTGCTTGATTTTAGGTTATGGAGGACCTTCTAATACCCAAATTATCTGGGTATCTCCCAGAGCTCACTCTACTTGACCTTCTTGCAGCACCTGTGCACCTTTTCACGATTCACTCATTTCTCCTATATTCACAACATTTGACTCAGTTCAGCTTATAATCATCTTTCTTACAGCCTTGAAATTCTCTCCTAACCAATATTTTCTTCTCCAGCCCATGCCTTCAACTCTCTATAAAGCTTCTACAATTCTTCTAAATGTAAACCAGAACACGTTACTACTTCACTTGAAACCACTCTGTAGGGCTCCCAGATAAAACCTAAAACTTCTTGGTTCATCATCAGAGGACCTTGTTGATTATGCCTGCCTGTCTTCACTTCATTTCCCTCCCATTCCCTTTCATGAGACTTATGTTCTAGCCAGTCTAGTTGACTTGCAATTACCCAATAGACAATCCGTTCTATTTCCTGTGTCCATGCCTTTGCATTTCCTTGCACCAGAGCTGTCCCTTACTCCTGTGTCTATGTATCAAGCACTTACTCATCCTTTGAGATCCAGTCCAAATGTCTTTTCCTCTGTGAAGCCTTCCATTCCCACCTAGACAGAGAATCTCTGCTACCTTGGGCTGCATTTTTATGATTTGCTATCACAGTTTATAGCAACTATTGTTTACCTTTCCTCCCCTACCAGCCTGTGAGCTTGCTGTGACTGGACTTACTTGTACTCATGTTTGTATCTCCCATAAAAGCATATAGTAGGCACACAATAAATGCTGATTGCATGAACAAATGGAAGACTGAATCAGACCATTATTTGCAGTTGTTTCTCCTTCTGAAATTTAAGCACATCCTTCTGGTACGATTGCAAATTATTCCTCACCTGGAAAGTCCTTCCTGAGATGCTCCAGTTGGATGGAACCTCTCATCCTCATGTGCTGAAATACCAATTCTAGCTGATCCCTCTCTTAGACACTTCCCTCTTGCTCTGTATTTGAATCTCTTGCTCAACCCAAGTTATTCGTAAGTTCCCCAAAGAAAGAGATTCTGCTTCATTCTTTTTCATCCTTTCCCCAAATGCCCATCTCAGTGCTTTGACATGGGAGATGCTTGATTGATGTCTGTTAAAATGAATCAACATTGTTTTAAGTCAAGCAACGAGGAGTTTTCCAATGAGAACATAAAGGAGCTGTGGATTCCTGAACTGGTGAGAACATTATGTGGGTAGAGCACATGCTGTGATTGTTAATATCAGATAGGCCAGTCACTCTAGAAGTCAGAAGCTGAATACTTGCTGAGAGAGAGGCTTGTGGAGGTTTGAAAAATCTAACTCCACAAGGAAGCTGCCCCACAGAAATGCTCTTAACCCACATAGGAGTGTTTGGTATGTCCTCTGTACTCTTATCCTGGGGCAGGAGCAAAAACTGCCTTTTCACTAAGCCCATCTAAACTTCTGATTGGACTTTGGGGCTAAGCTTGGTGAAACTTCTAAAAGGCTGTTCTTAGAAGATGTCAAAGGAGGTGATTAAATCTTCTTGAGCCATGGGAGACCCTGGGAGAAAATGCATTCCCTCCGGCTTGGTTCCCTTGGCTGAAACATCATGGTTGAGGAGTGTTCCTTTCTCACTCCCAGAGGCCTTAGTATTCTAATCTCTGGTTAAATTAAGCATCACTGGAGAGGAAAAAAAGCCTGACTTGGGAAAAACAATAAGCTTAAGCGGAACAACCTGAGCTTGTGGTACAGCGCATGCCTTCGGCAAGTAAATGAGCTCAGACCCTCATCCTGATTCTGATCCACACTCCCGACTAGAAGAGGGGACCCATTAAATATCAAATTTACCAACCATCAACATTTTCTTTGATTTTCTCGTAAGGCATTAGAAATTTCAATATTTTGTTTTAATATGTTTTCATCATGTGCTGTTTCGAAACAGGCTTGAAAATAGGCCTGCAGCCCCAGTTCCTTTCTTGCCTGCTAAAGGAAGCAAGGCTGTGCCTAGTCCTGGATGGCTCACACTTGGACCCTGATCATACCCGGGGTGGTGTGGTAAGTGGTGACCTCCCCACAGTTACTCTAGCAACAGGACGGAAGTCCCAGCGAGGTGACCTTTGGGCTTGCAGGACCTGAAAATGCTTATTAAAATATGCGGCATGAGACACGGCCATTCTGTGACCCAGAAAGGGTCATGTTTAATTTTTTAAAATCCCTCAATTACATTAAACCCCAACAAAGCATAGATGAATATTTCTCCTGTGAAGGCTAGAGGACAGCAGTGTTTCAGTGGCTTCATTTTCCCAAGTAGAAACAAAAGGAAAACATAAAAGATAAGTAGACGAAAACTCTACCTTTATTTTATTCTTGTGGTCAGTGAGCTTACTGAGTACCCACTCACTTCCTGCATCAAAGAGGCATGTGTCCTTCTTCCATGGAAGTCAGAGTTTAGTTGGGAAAGATACCGTACCATGTAAATGCAATGACGGAAGCTGTGTTGGATGTTTTCTGTTTGTCTTTCTAGCTCTACCTCCTTCTCTTTCTCTGATTCCTAGGAGGTTAAGCACTACAAGCCGAATCAGAGGACTCTCTTGCCCTCTGGCTCCAGGTGGTGGTTGATCCTTTGATCAAACTAGCAAGAGGTGGAAGGAAAGGAAGACCATAAGTCTGGTGTGTTTATTTCTTGGCTCTTCCCTGGTTGTCACCGCAGGTTAGATGGGTTTCTACTTACAGCCACAGCTTCTGTCAAGCGACCTTCCCTTACAATTTCACTGACTTTCTCGAGATTTTGGCAGTTGTCTCTTCCCTTTGCTGCTTCAGACCTTGGAGGAAGAAACAGCTCCCTGATGTTGCTACTCTCAGGGTACTATACTATTCCTTGTCCCTTAACCCTCGCCAAATTTTGGAGATTCCTGATATGGTTTGGCTGTGTCTCTACCCCCAAATCTCACCTTAAATTGTAATAATCCCCACCTGTCAAGGGTGGGGCCAGGTGGAGATAATTGAATCATGGTAGCGGTTTCCTCGTACTGTTCTCGTGGTAGTAAATAAGTCTCACGAGATCTGATGGTTTTATAAAGGGGAGTTCCCCTACACAAGCTCTCTTGCCTGCCGCCGTGTGTGAGACGTGGCTTTTCTCCTCACTCGCCTTCCAGCCACGTGGAACTGTGAGTCCATTAAACCTCTTTTTCTTTATAAATTTCCCAGTCTATGGGTGTGTCTTTATTAGCAGCATAAGACCAGACTAATACAAGTCCCTTTATTAATGCCTCCTCTAGTGCCCTCCCTGAGTGTGCCAATTGTTTTCTGCTAAGACCTTGCCTGATATAATAGGTATCTTGGAAATATAAGATGGGGCACTTAATACATGTGGAAATTCTAGAAGGTATTTGAAGGAAGTCAGGCATGAAACAAATTGTGGGTTAGCCTGGTGGGGAGGAGATTTCAAGCAGCTGGAACTGAAGAAAGTACTAGTTTGTCGTGGTTGAAACATATTGCTCGAAAGGCAAAGGCATCATTACCTATCTTGCTTATTGTTACAGGCTCAGCTTCCACTGAAGCCCCAGGTACATCATTTGTGATCAATCACATTTGCCAAATAAGTAGAAGAATGAAGGAAGGCAGGGAATTGAAGATGCTGGGGTGTTCTGCAGAGTTCAGATGACAGGGAAATGGTTAAGCCATGGTAAAGAGCTGAGGTAGAGAGAAAGGAACGCATTAAAAATTATGTAGAAGGAAAAGAATAAAAAACTTGGCAAATGATCAGATGAGTGGAATACAAAATTCAAGAATGGCAACTACTAGAAAACCTTGCTCATCATTTTTAATAAGCTATTTTCTCCTGTATTCTTCTGGGGTCCTTTTGCAACTTTTAATGATTCATTCATACTGGCGAGAATTCCTGCTAACTGAAACTTGTAATGTGAGGCAGATTTTACCTACATATTTAGATCTTCAAGTTGATAAAATGCCCTGGGGACACCTGAGTTAAAAAGGACACAGATGTTCTTAATCCTTGCCCTTTATTAAGTTTCTCCTTCCAAAGCCCAGGCTCCTGGAATCAACATTAAGCTCGTGCCAAGAAGGCAACGCCTGCTGAGTTGTTAGCGCGTTGCTTTTGAAAGATGGGTTCTTCTTCAAAATGTGAATACTTTAAACAGTTTTTTAGATTCTTTTCCACATAAGTCTCCATCCTTCTTTTTACCAGTATTCATTGAAAACCTGCTGTATGCCGGACATGGATAGATTTGGGAATTACAGAGAAAAACAGCCACAGTCCTTGCTTTAAAGAGCTTAAGGCAATTTCAGTTGTAAATACAAGACAGTATTACCTCCTGCACAGGTTGTTCCTGAAAATATCTGTAGGAGAGTGTTTGAAGTTAGGGGAACAAAGTTTATCATGAGAGAGTTGTGTGTACTAAGATGCGCATGGTTGCAGAGAAGTGATATGGCTACAACTTCGAGTTGAAGTTCGTGGTTGGGAGGAAACAACACCTCTCTGAAGGTGTGGTAAAGCAGCCAGAGACGGATGGAAGTGCACAGAGAGGGCACAGTACTCAGTTTCCTAAGGTTAGGAACACCTGCTAAAATGAGGTTTCATCTGTGCTTAGCCTTAAAGGAGGATTAGTTTGCTGCCTTATGAGGTGGGGGGTGGGGAAGGTGAGGTTTCTGTTAAAGTGAATGTTGTGTGCAAAGGTGAAGTGTGTGGGAGGCAGGTGAATGGCCATGTGCTAGGCAGGAGTCATATCACAATAGAAAATTGCCTATTTTATTTCCTTTTTCTATTAATTAGGTTGTATTCTATTATAAGAATAGTTCTTTAAAGTTTTTTAAATTATACAGAAAATACAAGGTGACAGGTAAGTTTTCACAAGCCAATCTAAATCCCTAGAGGGATGAAAAGCATGAAGACATTTCCATGTTTTCTTACAGATAATTTTTGTTGGCATACCTGCCTGCACATTTATATATTCCGTATTTTGCAAGTAAAGTTTCAATCTAGATTATGCACTCTACATACAACGCAAAATTTTAAAACTATAATGCCATTTGATTTCCATCTGACTTCTAATTATTGCATGGTATTCTACATTAGGAGTCATCATAATTTAGTAACCAAGCCAAATGAGGAATGTGTATGTTGTTTGGTATTACAACAGTACAGAAGTTGGAACTGACGGATTCTTAAGCGTGGAATAGATAAATTCAAGGGAAGTAAGTAGCTTTAATTTTGATGTCCATTTCCATGTTATCTTCCAAAAGCTGAACCATTTTATGCTCGCAGCCATAAATGTATGAGAGCACTGGATACTAGATTTTATTCAACCTGACAAATCTGAATGTTATTACACTTAATATTTCATATGACTGGAAAACAGGCTTTTAATAGTTGTCTGATAGGTGAACTCCTACTCATTTTTATTTATCCCACCTCTCCCAACCAAATAATTTATTTAGGCATCAATAACTTTCACTTCTCATATATAAATTGCAAACTCCAGTTAGAATAAAAGAATTTTATTTTAATTTTAAAATTTTTTTTATGACACTGAGTCTCACTCTGTCACCTAGGCTGGAGTGCAGTGGCATGATCTCGGCTCACTGCAAGCTCCGCCTCCCAGGTTCACGCCATTCTCCTGTCTCAGCCTCCCGAGTAGCTGGGACTACAGGCTCCTGCCACCATGCCCGGCTAATTTTTTGTATTTTAGTAGAGATGGGTTTCACCATGTTAGCCAGGATGGTCCGATCTCCTGACTTCGTGATCCATCTGCCTCGGCCTCCCAAAGTGTTGGAATTATGGGTGTGAGCCATTGCATCTGGCCAAGAAAATCTTAGAAGTACTAATTAAACACTTGTTATTTGACCATTTGTTTTATTCCCTATATTCACTTCCTTCAGGATATTTCTACAGCTTCTGAAATGGATTTTCTTTTTCCATCTTAAATATGTGACTATTTTAAATTAGCTTACATATTAATTTTTCCCTTAGCTCATCTTTACTGCTTTCTCTGGCATTTAACATTATTTCCTAGTTTTTCAAGGGTAATCTGGAAATGCAATTTCTGCATATGTTGTAGTTAGGGAGGCAGAAAATGAACACTTGAAGAAGAAACCAATATGATTTCAGGTGGAGATAAGTGCTATAAAAATAAGCACAGGGTTTGAGGTTATGTACCTTGGGGGATGTGGGTGATGAAGCTGGTGCTCAGATATGTAGTAGATGCAAGACCTCCTCGAGGAGGCAACATTTGAGCAGATCCTGAATGATAAGAAGTAATGAGACACATGAAGATAGGAGGGGTTGGGGGGTGAACCAAGCAGAGAGAAGCGTGTGCAGAGGGGTAGGAAGGAGCTTGGGACATTTGAGATCAGCTGGAAGACAGCTTGGCAGGATCCTAGTGAGCAAGGAGAGGAAGACAAGGGCAGGGCCACTAAGGGCCTGGCACCCACTGTAAGGAGTTTGGATGTTTCTGGATTGAAGGGATGCCATGGGAAGGTGTTAAGCTGCAAAGTGACATGATGTGACATGTTTTTAACAGGTCATTCTGGTGACATGTGCTACCCTGGCTGCTTCCTCTTCTTTCCATTCCACTCAGCCTCAGGAGGCTTCTCCCTGCATAAATATAGCCCCCTATTACACCACTTGACATTGTGAAGTTACCAAAGGTGAGGATTAAACTGCAATGATGGTTTTGCATGTGGTCTTTTATCTCTCCTCCAAGTCCTTCAATTTATTACATCAGAGATAGTTTAATTATGCCAAGTCATTGAGTAATAGCTGAAGTATTTTGGATAGATCTGTTAAGAGTAGACGTCATTTGGAAACCACCACAGTTTTAGACCACGTCCAAGTACAGAATTGGATTGCTTAACATTAACTGCTGCTTTGACTCTTCAGAGATGCCTGAAATGTTCCATTCTCATGAAACTTTAAAAAGAAAGCAATTTCAAATGAATCTTCCCGTTTTTCCTCTTTCCAGTTTTTTGCCCTCCTTGTTTAAAAATATTGCCAATAAAGGTCAACTTGAGTGTGAATTATAATTAGAGATACAGTGTCTGAGGTTGCCAAATTATGTTCTTCACAGATCCATTAACATTTCCCCAGTTGTCTGTTGGCTGATGTAGATCCAGTACCAGAAGGACTTTTGGCTACTTCTCCATTTAGTCTCTGCACATAGGCTGATGTGTATCAAGTTAATTGTGGGCTAATTCTGTAATAGATGGCTCCCAGATGTTAGTCTCATGAAGCTTGTACTCGGTTCTCTTCTGCACTTGGACTTGTACTTACATCTTTGTCAACTTGCACAATGCATGAATATCTAATCTCTCACAAACAATGCCCCTCCCCCTGCTGTAAACTCTGGATTAAAAAATACCCTTGCTGACTACATTGAATTTAGTTCAGGAACTTTGATTAAGAGCAAATATTAAATCTGGGAGCCTTATTTTGAACTAAAATCTGAGAAGGTACAACAGAATAGCCCAATCACACTGCAAATACAGAAAGAGTTTAGGATTGAGAGCAAAAGGGAGGTGGCAAAGGAAATAGCAGTACTCAGGCTCTAACGCTACTGTCTTTTGCTATGTCTTACGCATTACTTTCTACACAACAGCAATAAGTGGACCTACGGTTTCAAGGTGATGCTATATGCCTTCACCTTGTTTTTACTCCAGAAGTTTGGAATCTGAGCTGACATTTCCTAAATCTCAAATGACAAACTCTTTGGTATCATGGGTGGAAAGTTTTTAGCAGTCTTTTGCAGCCATAGCCTTTACCGGCGATCTATTGGTGACATATTGTTCACATACTGTTTTTCAAAGGACACCCACCCTTAACCACCATCCCATTTAAAATTGCAACACTACAGCCACCACTCCATACCATGCTCTTCTTTTGTTTTTCTTGGCACTTGTCACACTCAAAGCTACTATGTGACTTATTAATCTAATAAAGATTATTATCTTTATCTTCACTAGAATGTGAATCGTAAGACAGTAGGCACATTTGTTCACTCACATATACTGAGCACTTAGAATAGTGCCTGGCACATAATAGATGCTTAATAAGTATTTGTTGAATGAATAAATGAATGAATGAATGATGTCTCATGACAGGAATAGAACATGACCATCAGCTCTCAAGTTTTTTTCTTATTTTGGGCAGCCAATTAATTCAGCTCTTCAAGCAGTCTTCACTTGTGAATATTTTCATGATGTAATATGTAATATATTGACATCTATCATAAGTTTTAACATGAATTCCTTACCAATCATGTACATTTTCATCTTACTCTTGGACTACCAAACCCTGTAAAATTAGCTATTTGCGTGGTAGTCAAGCTGATCTAATATAGTCTGATCCTCATAATTATGTGATATCTTGATGTCTTTTCATTGTGCACCACTTTTACTTTCATGCTACCATCACCTCCTCCTTTGGATTTAGCATAGCACTAGGCACTTTGTAGATACCAATTAAGTACATGGTGATTCAAATGCTATAGGAATTTCCGTCTTACAATAACTATTTTCAAAATATAGGTTGTTAATAGTTGTATTATTGACAGCTGTAGCACCTCAGAGTTTATTCTCGTGAAATAGAAATTGCACACTTGCCTGCTCCAGATGTTGCCTCCAGGCTGTTTTCTCTGTCTCTAGTCCTTTCTGCCTCTGCATTATTCTCTACAACTCCATCCAGTTCCCTCCTTAAAGCCCAGATCTGACCATCTCATGCTAGCCTCAGAAACCTTCCATCGTCCCCAGTGTCTATATAAATAAGCAGAGATTCTTCAGCAACTTATTCAAAGCTCTCTTTAAAGGCCTCAGATTATCTTCATAGCTTTGTAGCTGATCATTTTCATATTCTCAGAAAACCAGGAAAATTATGCTTCCTGCTCTGTACTCTGGGCATTTCTGGTTCTACAACTTGGCTCATGCTGATTCTCTGACCAATTGTTTTCCTCTTTCAAACTTAGCTCCAAGGCAACCTTTTTTAATGAAACTTATTCTAATTCTCCCAATTGGATGTGCTTCTCCTTTCTCTAAACTTCCACAACATTTTGTACTTCTAATATACACCTTATTATTTTTACTTATTTTTGGTGTATGAACTTGCATGGTTTCCCTCTTCTATTGGAAGCCACCTGTGGGCAGGGATTGAAGGTAGTGATCACATGCACAGTGTCTGGCGTATGATGTTACATTGCCACACTAATGTGAATGAATGAAGAGCCTTATCCCGAATAATCAAACATTTTTCATCCTTGTATTTGGCCTTATTTCAAAGTTTAAGTAAATTCAGCTTCCCTGGTTATCATATCAGAGTTGGAGGGATTACTTCATGAGATTGTCTCCTGGAATTTCTAACTTTCATTTAGCATAAAAATCAAAATTAATGTATATGAAAGCACTTTGAAAATTAAAAATAGTTATGCAATCTAAACTATTTTTATTTTATAGCTCTAGCACACTGCCTGAAATGTAGTTGACACTTCATAAATCTTTGTTGCATTGCATGGAATGGAAAATTAATTGAATATTTGAGATGTATGATAATAAGTTGACTGTCACTATTGGGTCCTTCCTCTGTGCCCTTCTATTGACATGAGGCAGCTTCTGCTGGAATCCCTATCCAAGGTTGGGAGTTTTGACGGTGTGTTTGGATGCTCTCCTGTGCCACTCTGCATCTGTGGGCAGAGGCCATCTCTGCCTAAACACTCTCCATTCCCAGTTCTCCTCCACTGCTGCTATTGCTGATCTCACAAAAATCTTCTGAATGGAAAGTTGATATTTTGTTATTAGAATGATTGGTTTGGCCACTTTGTCATTTAATTATAGGTTACAAGGAGTGCAATTATGCATGAAAACAATTGAAAGGGCAATAAAAGCATCAGTCTCAATTGGCCACATTCCACTATGTAGTCATTCATTTATTCCACAAACGCATATTTGATCACCTAGTATGTCAAGGCTTTCTAATACGTGCTGAAATAAAAGGTGAAAAAGTGTAATTCCGGCTGTGAAAGACTGACAATGCCACTGTCAAGACAGACACATTAAAGTGTTTTATTACAATTCCACAGGGTAAGAGCCTGATAGAGCTGTGAACGAAGTACCGTGGCCACGTTTTGCCTGGGGTTGTCTAGGGATACCCCACAGAGATGGTTGGCATTTGAATTGGGCGCTGAAGGTGGTAACAGGAAGAGATAGAGGGGAATGATATTCCTGGCAATGAGACTTGAATGTGTAGGATCAAGATTTGTGAAAGGGTAATGTGCTTAGGAATGGTGAGATACTACATGTGACTAGAGTCCCTGGTGTGGAGGTAATTACAGATCTGAAAAGACTTTTAGGTCAGTTTATGGAAGGTGGTTTTGTGTTATAGCCCAGGGGTGGGACAGATTCATGCTCCAATTTATTTCCACCTCTGGTTAATGTATAGAGGTTGTACTGAAGTGGGAAGGCTAGGATCAGATGAAACCTCGTTGGAGACTATTTGTAATATTCTAGCTCTTAAATGATGAGGTTCCCACTAAAGCCATGGCCATGGGCATGGAGATGCTGGGCTGGGCTGGATGGGGACATTTCTAAGGATGAATGGCAGGATACGGTGACTGATTAGATATAGAAGATGAGGTGGTCTGTAAGGAAGAGGGAAGGGAGGCTCTTTGGCTAACAGGGTTAGTAGGCTCCATTAACTGAAACTTGTAGAATTGGAATGAGAGCAGAAATGGGTTTTCATGCATACATTAAGTCTGGAGTGCTTTAGAGATACTGAGTAGAGCTGGAATTCAGGTAAGGAGCAATGGAAGAGGGCAATAATGAGATCATCAAGGCAGGTAAATAAAAGGAGAAGATGACCAAAGATGGAACTCTGAGCTTATCCAACAGTTATGGAGTTAACAGAAACAACGATCACCACAACAAGAAAAAGTGGGATCAGAGAGGTAGGAGGGCAGCCAGGTGCTCTGGCAGCCAAAGGGGTGGAGAACATTAGGGAGGGGAAGGTGGCCAGCAGTGTTGTTGCTGCCATGAGATCCAGGAGGGTGAAGAGTTCATTGAGGCCTTTGGGTCCGGACATAAGGAGGTCTACAGTGTTCTTAGGTAGGACCTTCACCTTTACAGTGTGAGGGCAGATGATAAAGCAGACTAGAAGATAGCGACCAACTGCAGCTTGTTCTTAGGAGACAATTGACAGTAAAAAAAACAAACCAGAAGACAAAATGAGAACAAGGGGAAAAGAGCTATATCTTCATGGAAATTGAGGGAACTAATGTAATTATTGTAACTTGGAATGGAGGAGGTTTAAGTTTACAGGCTGATGGATAGGAAGGAGGAAAGGAATAATGGGGCAGTGAGATATGAAAATAGGAAGGAGGGCTGAAAAAAATGGAATATGGTTCAGAATAGCATGGAAAAAGGATGGACCAGTCTCTTAGCAAAAGGTAAAGGACAAGGCCGGGTATGTTGAGAAGGCGAAACAAAATAAAAAGGTGGGTTGATAGGATGTATGGCAAGGTTTTTGCATGGCAGAAGGAAAAGTGAAAAGGAGTGAGTTGGCAAGAACATAGAGGGAGTGATATGATGAATGATGAGAATTTGAAGTGCTGTGATGGGGAATGAGAAAGAGAGTTAAGTGAACCTCTAAGGACTAATGAAAGCTCTGCTGAAGTATGAAGTGGACCCAACTGAGCTGGCAAGGTGAGTCATTACACATTTATGTTGCTAAAGAATGAGGAATAAGTTGTGTACTATGTGCTAAGCAATATACTAAGCATTTTACAATAATAATTTTACAATAACATTTTACTAAGTATAACTCCCTATGTGGCATATGTCATTTCTATTTTACATGCGAAGTAACTGAGGCTCAATGATTTATTCATACAGCTAATGAGTGGCAGAGTCAGAATGAGCCACCAGCTGTTTCTGGCTTCACATCTGGGGCGTTTTATATTCATACTATCCTGTCTCCATGGGAGCTGAGCTTGCAGGCTGGAGGCATACTTTAGCTCAAATGCAGAACTACTCAGCCAGAGAGCAAGTCCCATCACTTGTGGATTTTAGCTTCCCTGTGTCTAAAACTGACTGGAGGTGTTGGGATTGGGCAGAATGGGAGGTATCCTAGGTGGTCTCCAAGATCCTCCCTAACTCAAACATTCTGTGATTCTAGTCCTACAGCAAATATACTCAAACGGAGCTTTTACTTGGAATTACAAAACAAGATACAACAGCCTATGCAGAGTACCCCTGATGCGTTGTCTTTGTATAGGACAATCTCATTACTATTGTTTTCAATTCAGACTGAGAATCTAGGCCTGACACAAATATATTTTTTTCTCAGCCACATTTTACCTTTTACCGTGCTTGGGAGGAGACAGGGCTATTACATTTTCTTCTTTTCTACAAACTGCCTACTCTTTGTCCCTGCTTTTTGGCACTTTTGTGATCATGGTAGCTAGAGTATAAGTTTTCTTGACCTTTTACAGACTGCAATCTCATCTCAATCAGAGTTGTCAAGTGGATTGCTGAAAGCCACTATTTAGCCTGATTGGGGAATGGAGCCCTACCTGCCTGGAGACACCTCCTTGCTGAATACTTCCCAATTCTAGTACATTTCCTGCTTGGACACACACTTTGAATCACACAGTCTGCTCACTCTGACCTCAGCACCTCTTACTTCTGTGAAGTTGGAACCAATTCTCGGAAAGAAACACTCTCCAGCAAGTTTAGGGACTAGTATTTATGTAGAAATAACAGACTATAGGGTCAGAAAATCTAGGAGTAAATTAAAAATGCATTTTTGATTATGTTACGTTCAAATCATCCAGGAGATTAGTATCTGTTTTAGGCAAGGTATACAAACAGTTATATCTTTCTTGATATATGAACTGTGATCTTATCAGCAATATTTATACTGTTGAGCTAGTCCGTGAAAGATGAATCTCCACAGGTACTCACAGAAATTAGAGCTCATCTGTGCACAAATCCAGCGCTTATGGGGAAGGATGTGCCTAAAGTCTCAGGTCTCCAGGCATGGGGCCTTTGGCCTTCTATCATTAGCAGAACTTGAGAATTTCTAAGTTTGATTGATAATGAAACTCTACCAGATTGCCTTCCATTTAGCGCTTACATTACCTGTCTCTAGTTATTTCTTATCAATAGGCAAAGAACACAGATATCCGGTTTGCACGCATTTCCCAAACACCTGTTTTCCGTGGGTACTGTGCGCCACAGGGAATTTTGAAATGAATAAACTGTGGAGTCACAGTGTGGCAGGGACAAGTACAGACGTAAATAGCTTAAATAGAAGCAACTCTCCTTTTTGTATTTTTTCAGAAATTATTTTAGGATTTCTTTAAAAAAAAAGATTTAGGGGATATAAGTGCAGTTTTGTTAATGGATATATTGCTTAGTGGTAAAGTCTGGGCTTTTGTTATAGCCATCACCTGAATAGTGTACTTGTACCCATTAAGTCATTTCTCATCCCTAATCCCCCTCCTGCACTTCCTAGACTCTAATGTCAATTATTCTACTCTCTATGTGCGTGTGTACACATTATTTAGCTCTCACTTGTAAATGAGAACATGTGGTACTTGGCTTTCTGTTTGAGTTATTTCACTTAAGATAATGGCCTCCAGTTTCATTCATGTTGCTGCAAAAGACATGATTTCATTCTGCTTTATGATGGAACATTATTCCATGGTGTATATATACCACATCTTTTTCTTTTTTTTTTGAGATGGAGTCTCACTCTGTCACCCAGACTGGAGTGTAGTGGCATAATCTCGGCTCACTGCAACATCTGCCTCCTGGGTTCAAGCAATTCTCAGGCCTCAGTCTCCCGAGTATCTGGGACTACAGGCATGCACCACCATGCCTGGCTACTTTTTTGTATTTTCAATAGAGACAGGGTTTCACCATGTTGGCGAGGCTGGTCTCGAACTCCTGACCTCAGGTGATCCACCCACCTCAGCCTTCCAAAGTGCTGGGACTACAGGCATGAGCCACCACACTCACGCATCTTCTTTATCCAGTATTTCATTGATAGACACTTAGATTGATTCCATATCCTTGCTATTATAATTTGCTCTTTGATACACATACAAGTGCAGGTATCTTTTTAATTTAAAGATGTATTAGGGTTCTCTAGAAGGATAGAACTAATGGAATATATATAGAGAGATAATATATAATGGACTACATATGTATGTAGGTAGGTAGGCAGGCAGGCAGGCAGGCAGGGAAGCTAGGCTGGTCCCTCCTCTCTTCACATTTTTCTGCCTGCTTATATTCTAGCTGTGCTGGCAGCTGATTAGATTGTGCCCACCCAGATTAAGGGTGGGTCTGCCTCTCCCGGCCCACTGACTCAAATGTTAATCTCCTTTAGCAACACCCTCACAGACACACCCAGCATCAATACTTTGTATCCTTCAATCCAATCAAGTTGACAGTCAGTACTAACCATTATAAATTATTTCATTTCTTTGGGTAGATACCCAGTAGTGGGCTGCTGGATCAATGGTAGTTCTATTTTTAATTCTTTGAGAAATCTGCATAGTGTTTTCCACAGAGGTTATGTTTACGTTCCCATCAATGGTGTATATGAATTCCCTTTTCTCTGCATCCTCACCAATATCTGTTGTTGTTTTTTCTTTTTAATAATAGCCATTCTGACTGATGTAAGTTAGTATCTCACTGTGGTTTTAATTTGCATTTCTCAGATGATTAGTGATGTTGAACATTTTTTCATGTTGGTCATTTGTGTTCTTTTGGAAAATGTGTGTTCATGTCCTTTGTCCACTTTTTAATGGGGTTTACATTACAAAGTAACACTAATAAGTGCTGTAATTAGGATGTCGAGAAAATACTGGAGTGTAAGAGATTAATGCTTCTAAAACACAAAAGACTTTCCCCTCCTCTTGCTTTCTCCTAGAAATTTTCTTAGGGTAACATTCTTGGTCTCTTTCCCCACCATGTGAGCAGGAGTAATGTATTAGTCTGGTGGCTTTGGAAAAGGAGCTCAGCTCAGGCCTGCTTTCTTCAATGTTTCAAAGTTAGTGGTAGAAACCCACAGAAGCAAAGGCTGTGTCAGTTCATGTCTCCCTGGGCTTGAGTGGGAAGCTTAGTTCTGGGCTTCATCTTAGGCCTCTTGGACTGTAACACATAAGCCTTTCTTTTCAACAATGATAAGAGATTAATGATAATAAAAGGGATTAGTCTCTATCTGCCTGATTTCTCTGAAACTTATACTGTATCCTAAACTCAGATTTTGAGGAAAGGAGCAGTTTTTTAATAACTCCCTAAAACCCCAGAGAGGACATTCCAGGAAGTAGAAACTATGTTGTTAGAGATGAATGAGGGGTATAAAAATGCATAGAAACACTTTCATCTTGAAACAAGCATTTTAATTGTAGGGAATATGCTAAGTTACTTCTCATTTTATTGATCCGTTACATGGAAAATTCTATACCATGTTGTCAGCGTTTTGCTGATACCATATTGTATAATGAACAGTTCAAAAATACAATCACTTATGACAACAAATATTCATTACTTATAAGTCTGAGAATTGGCCAAGGCTCTGCTGGGCTTCGCCATGCTTGGCATGTCTTCTCACTCTGAGTTGAGTTACTGTCATGGTGGATGGCAGGAATGCAAACGGAACAAACCGAAACTTGTAATACCTCTCACAGTCACTGCTCCGATCTGGCATACTGTCATCTCTATGCACATTCAATCAGTTAAAGAAACTCACGTGACTAAGCCGAAAGCCAATGGGGCAAGGAAGTGTGATTCACCCACAGTGAATTGTGGCAAGGATGGGACTGTGATACAGTCTCCCACATATGCCATTGGCTTTCATTTATCTTCTCATATATAATATCTTTAGCTGCTTTTTATGCTATTTGCATTATCTAGCTTATTTATTTAATCTGTCTTTGATAAAACTGAAGATTTTCACATTTTTGGGGGTTTATTTTCCTGCTGTAAAGAACTATTAAACACTCTTCTATGTGAATGTCTAGACTACTTTTGTGAGTTATTTTAATATTTTATTCATGAAACTTTGGGGAATCCAGTGAGGCTGGACTTTCTTTACTACCAGAAAATATTTTATTTATTAACTGTTGATGGGAGTGTAAATTCAACCATTGTGGAAAATACTGTGGTGATTCCTCAAAGACCTAAAGACAGAAATACCATTCGACCCAGCAATCCCATTACTGTGTATATATCCAAAGAAATATAAATCATTCTATTATAAGACAGAGGCACGTGTGTGTTTATTGCAGCACTATTCACAATAGTAAAGACAGGGAATCAACCTAAATACCCATCAACGATAGACTGGATAAAGAAAATGTGGTACATATACATCATGGAATACTGTGCAGCCATAAAAAGGAATTAGATCATGTCCTTTGCAGGGACATGGATGAAGCTGGAGGCCATTTTCCTTGGCAAAGTAACACAGAAACAGAAAACTGAATACTGCATGTTCTCACAAGTGGGAGCTAAGTGATAACACATGGATATATAGAAAGAAACCACACACTGGGGCCTTTTGGAGGTTGGGAGTTGGGAGGAGGGAGAGGATCAGGAAAAATAACTAATGGGTACTAGGCTTAATACTCAGGTGATGAAATCTGTACAACAAACCTCCATGACACATGTTTAACTATGTAAACTGTACATGTACTCCTGAACTTAAAAGTTAAAAAAAATTAAATGAACCAGCTTCCTTATAACTGTTCCATCTGTGATAGGCAGACTCCAGGGTGCCTCCTTGAGTCCTGCCTCCTGGTACCCCCACCATTGTGGTCCCCTTGCTTTGAAAGTGAGCAGGACCTGTGACTTGCATCTAATCAATAGAATATGACAAGAGTGATGGGACGTATGTGATTAGGAAACTGAGGTCTTCTGTCCAACAGCTCACAAGAAATTGATGCTGCCAACCACCATGTAGGCCTCGAAATGGATCCTTCCCCAGTCAGTCCTCAGATGAGGCCACAGCCCTGGCTGATACTTTGATTGGAACCTTATGATATGAAGCAGAGGACTCAGCTAAGCCTTTCTCATACTCCTGATTCATTGAAATGGTGAGATAATAAATGGATATCATTTTAAGCTACTAAGTTTGTGGTAATATTGTTACACAGCAACAGAAAACTTTTAAATCCATTGTCTGTTTTAGAGTACCAAGGATAAAGTGTCTTGATTTGCTGCCTGCCAGTTCTATGCTTTATTTGATTTTGATCTCCAATTTTGTTACCGTTGGCTTAGTTGATGTATTAATGTCAAGAACTTTTGTTGGTAAGCACTGTGTAAGCAGATTTGCTTAAATCCCTTTATGTCATATGTGTTTGTGTTTACAGAGAATTAAAAATACATACTTGTTAAGTTACTAAACCTCTACAATGTATTTGGCACAATTCTATCTAGTGGAGTTGGATACACAGAAAGACATGATCCCTGCTTTCATAAAGCTTATTGGAAGAGTCAGAATAACAATTAAATACAATTTAAAAATTACACATTTGAATAACTGTCTAGAAGACATAAATAGGCCACTGTGCTCTAGAATAACTAGAAGATCTTTTCTAGCAAAGTCTCTTGAGGAGTTAGCATTTAAGTTGAGATTCAAAAGATGAGAAGAGGCAAATATAGTGTTTAATTCTCATTAGTTTTGAATTGGGTGAGTTGGTGCAAAATTGTTTGCTCATGTGTGTAGATATAATATAGATGGGATTTATAACAAATTCAGAAATAAATTTTATAAGCACTTTAAGTTCTGGAAATGGAAGGAAAATATAATGAAATGAACAAAAAGTGTATATTTGGAATGTAATCTGGTGATAAGTTGGGTAAGAATGGTATGGTGAAATACTATGTTAGAAATTATTAGGACAAGAGAAAGATCTTTTAAAATTATAAGGAGTTAGATTGAGTTCTATCTAGCATATATTGACCAAGCACATGGCTAGACTTGTATTTACAAGAGCAGAGTCAAGCTGTTTTTGAAAGTACTTTGTACATCCATCTCCCTCTGGCATCTCTATTATTTCTCTGCAATTGCTCTGCTGGCTTTTATTAAGCTACAGATATCTCATCCCACTGTGAATCTAAATCTTTTGCTTCTATCACTTCAGCGCACACATTGCATTTTAGAAGAAGCCAGTATGCAATTCTGGGTGTGCCAAGAAGGAAATAGTTTTCTCTTATATTGGCTTGAACTTTTTTCTTACCAAGTAGTTCTCAGAGGTGTTTATTTCTTAGGCATTTCTCTTGATGGCAATAATCTTTCTCCCCAAAGTATGTTTGGGTTTGAAAGTGCATCTGTCTTGAGAGTCTGGAGCCATTTTAAATGTAAATGTGTACTTTGTGAACATTAGTAAATTCTTGGGAAAGAAAAGTGATGGTGATTTGATGTATGAATTCTGTGTATATGTGAGTGACTGTGTGTGTGTGTGAGAGAGAGAGAGAGAGAGGGAGAAGGAGAAGGAGAGAGAAAGAGAGGGCAGGAAAAGAGAGTGGAGAGAGAGAAGGAGGGGCCTATATGTGTGTGTGTGTCTGTGTGTGTGAGAGAGAGAGAGAGAGAGAGAGAGAGAGAGACAGGGAGAAGGAGAGAGAAAGAGAGGGAAGGAAAAGAGAGTGGAGAGAGAGAGGGAGGGCCCGTGTGTGTGTGTGTGTGTGTGTGTGTGTGTGTGTGTGTGTGTGTCTGTGTGTGTGTGAAACAGGGAGAGAGTGAAAGTACAAATAGGAGGGAGTTGGAAGGAGGAGGCAGATGAGAAAAAATAAAACACAAATTCTTTGAAACAGTTGATAAACATAAATCAGTTTGACAAGAAGCAGGTGCCAGGGTTACAGAGACAATCACACCAGGACTGTGTTTACTGATTAGACAGCAAGAAAATGATGAGAAAAGGGAAGCAACCACTTAGGGTAACCTTTTCAGATAGACAGGAAGGCCCCAGAGAAGGAAAATAGGAATGATGTGAGAATCCAGCTTCTCCTCCTTTCCTGAGTTCTGTGTTCTAGAAAGAGGCTAATTCAAGGTCCTAGTGACAGTAGAGGAGGAACACTTTTCTACATAAGTAGCTGACCTCTGCAGCCATAGTTTCAAAGTGCAATATGAGAGGAGGATTACTTGGAAATTGATCTCCAAAGGTACCTGTTTCCCCAGTATCAAAAAAGTTGAGCACTTGGATTGGGATTACAAGCAAGTAATGACAAGTGTGAAATTAGAAACGGGATAGAATAGAAGGCTGATGAACACATTATAGGGTGTTAATGCAGTCTAGAAGTGACTCTATATCTATAAATTCCTAGTGACTCCAGAAAAATGAAAAGATAAGGCAGTAGTCCTGATATCCTTGGATTTTGGCAAAAGAAGAAAGGTTATTACATCTAGAACTCCTGGGAGGCATCTATTAATCTTGCTATTCTTCCCTTCTCATCCCGCCTCTTTACTTCAGACACATCATTTTCAGCTCTTTCTTGAACATTTGTCATCACATTTTTAAAAAATCCTTTATTTCTTTTTTCTCTTTTTCCCAATGGCTAACACTGAAGCATAAAATCTTTTCTTTTACTTTTTAAAATACCCAACTTCTAGTCTTTGGGACATTTCTTCTTTAATTCACTATGCTACTGAACCTTTAAAAGCAAACATATATTATTCAGTTAGATTTAATTCAACCATAATTTATTTAATTTCTTTTCATTTTGTTTTAGATTTAGGGGCACATATGCAAGTTTGTTACAAGGGTATATTGCATGATGCTGAGGTTTGGGCTTCTGTTGATTTCATCACCCAGATAGTGAACATAGTACCCAATAGGAAGTTTTTCAGCCCTTGCCTCCTACTCTCCTTCCTTCCTTTGAGAGTCCCCAGTGTCTGTTGTTCCCATCTTTATGTCTATGTGTACCCTAGATTTAGCTCACACTTATGAGTGAGAACGTGATACTTGGTTTTCTGTTTCTTTTCTGTGTTAACTCTCTTAGAGTGTTGGCCTCCAGCTCCATTCGTGGACATGATTTCATTCTTTTTTATGGCTGCGTAGTATTCCATGGCATATATGTACCACATTTTCTTTACCCATCCACCATTGATGGACATCCAAGTTGAGTCCATATCTTTGCTACTGTGAGTAGTGCTGTGATGAACATACGAGGGCACATATCTTTTTGGTAGAATGATTTATATTCCTTTGGGTTTGAACCCAGTAATGTGATTGCTGGATCATGATTCAACCAGTTTATTGAATGCATATATACCAGATGTTGTGCTCAGCATGTGGATGACATGAGAGATGAGAAATCTGCCTCTGTTTTGTTTGACCTTATTGCTCCAACAGTTTAGTGGGGACAGACTTGCCTTCAGCAGATACTGCTCACAACCATATATGCTCAACAGGGCAGGTTACATTTGAGTAGAATATTGAGAGACAGTAATAGCTCACTAAATGGTGGGAGATGGAAGTGGAGAGATGCCATGGGGGAAAAGGAGGGAAAGGGTGTTCAGGGTGAAGGGAATGTCCTGGGTGATATTAATAGTATGGAGTGAACAAATAGCATGGTTCCTTTCAGAAGTAGATGGAAGTTTCAAGGGAGTGATGAGAGATTAGATGAAAATGTGAAGAGGAGCCAGTTCCTGGAGCCATGGTGTAGGTGACAGTCAGCTATTGAAGGATTGAGGCAAGAAGAATTATGATTAGGTTTTGGTTTTAAAGACAAAATACCATTAGTTGTGCTGAGGATGGATTTGAGGAGAGGTTAAATAGAGGAAGAAAACAAGTTAGCATACTATTGCAATTGTTGGTGTGAGAAGTGAAGTGGGTCTGAAGTAGGTGGGGGTGATGTGATGGATACAGGTGTCAGATATATTTAGGAGGTAGAAACAAAAGCGTTTAGTAACTGGTTGGGTATTGGGAGTGGAGAGGAAAGGAGATTCTGTAATTCAGGAGGTGGAAAAGACATTTTGGGGAGAAATAATTTACCTTTGGACATGTGCTTGAGGGGTCACAGAAGTCAGCCTTATAGATAATACAGTGACTAGAAGTCAACCTCATATACAATAAGGAGTGTACTTTCAAAGTAAACAGAATCACCCGGGGCATTACAAAGAGTGAGAAAATGGATCCTTGGAAATACCAGCAGTTGAAAAACAGGTAAAAGAGGAAGACAGGTCAGCCAGAAACTAGATTTGCCAGAAAGGTGGGAGAACCTCTTAACCAGGCAAAATGCCTCTAATTCCATAGGTTAAATGGCTAAAATGGATTACGTCAGCAAATGAATGGAATTATCAGTCAAGTAACAGGCATGCTCAAATTTAGAGCTCTTTCTATTGTTGATGCTCAGAATAATATTCCAGAATGCTTATCCTAAAACTGAGTGTGTCAAAAGACTCTTCATTAGTCCTGAAGAGGGAGTGGAAACTTATGTAAGGAGCCAATTTGATTCAGAATACGGAGAAGCAAATGAAAAACCCTCAGTATGAAGGGAACTTTCTTTGAGTAGTTCATTTGAAAGCTATATTATTTCTCTCACTTTTATTATACTACCTTAATTCTTCTTTCTAAAAGTTTAGCTCAAGAAAACATTGATGTTCGAAAGCTAGATTTTATTGAAGAGATATTTTAGAAAATAGTATCTGAAACATTATGTATAGAGAGAGAGATATATACATCAGATACAATTGTGTCCAGTGGTTCTCTTTTTATTTCATTTAAAAGTATATCTTAATTATCTTTTTGTATCAGTACACAAAGAATTTCCCTATATTTTTTAAAGTTTCTGTGCAGTGTTCCACTGAATGAGTGTACAATAGATAGCCAACCCCATATTGATGGAACTTTAGGTGATTTTAAATCTTCTCCATACAAACAATGCTGCAATGAATAACTATGTATACATGTCACTTTTACAATCTGCTATTATAGGATAAATTCCTGAAAGTGGAATTGCTGTATCAAATAGTATGTGCATTTGTAAATTCAATATATATTGCCAAATTGCTTCTTTAGGGGTCGTTCCAAATTGCATCCTCACCAGTAACATACAGGAGTTCATGTTTTCTCCACTGCTTTAGCAACAAAATCTGTCCAAATTTTCAAATGTTGACAGTCTGATAAATGAAAAACAATGCAGTATAGTTTTAATTTGCATTTCTCTTTTTGAATGTGATCAAATATATTTTCTATGTTTGAGAGCCATTCGTAAAGCATTTTCTGTGACCTACTTATTACTTTAATTTTCCTGTTAATTTTTTAATTGGTTGTAGAAATTTATTATGTATTAGTGAAATTAGTATATACATTTTCCCCCAAGTTATTTTTTTTATTTTTTTATTTTTTTATTATAGTTTAAGTTCTAGGGTACATGTGCATAACGTGCAGGTTTGTTACATATGTATATTTGTGCCATGTTGGTGTGCTGCACCCATCAACTCGTCAGCACCCATCAATTCATCATTTATATCATGTATAACTCC
>NW_016806354.1:57678-63597 GCF_001698545.2 Rhinopithecus bieti
ATGTTGTTTTAAATGAGACATTAATTAAGAGAGAGAGAAACTTGAAGTTCTTTTAAAGTAAAAGAGCAGAGCAATTGAGGAAACAGTTTTGTTGTCAAAGATCGCTGACATCTCAGCACAGAAAAACACTAGAAGTAATTTCATTTTTCCTGGTTTATTTTAGCAATGTTTTAAATAGAATTTAGCTGGGTAAAGAAAGTCTTTCTTTAGATGGTTTTGGAGTCAGACACAAAATTGTGACTATGAAAGTCAAAATCACAATGAGATAGCACCTCACATCTGTTGGGATGGCTATTATGAAAAGATGAAAGATGCCACTGTAGAAAGCAATTTGAAGATTTCTCAAAGAACTTAAAACAGAACTGCCTTTCGACCCAGCAGTCCCATTACTGGATATATGATGCAGCTGGAGGCCATTATCCTAAATGAATTAATGTAGCAACAGAAAACCAAATATTGCATGTTCTCACTTATAAGTGGGAGCTAAACATTGAGTATACATGGACACAAACAGGGGAACAATAGACACCAGAGGTTACTTGAGGGTGGAGGGTGAGAGGAGAGAGAAGGAAATCCTGCCATTTGCAACAAACATGGATGAATCTGGAGGACATTATGGTAAGTGAAATAAGCCAGATACAGAAAGATAAATACTGCATGATCTCACTTACGTGGGGAATCTAAGATAGTCAGTCTCACAGAAGCAGAGAGTTGGATGGTGGTTGCCAGGGGCTGGAGGAAGCAGACATAGGAAGATTTTGGTCAAAGAATTCAAAGTTTCACTTACACAGGATGAAAACATTCTGGAGATCTAATGTACAGCTGTGGCGACGACAGTAAACAATACTGTATTATATACCTGAAATTTGCTTAGAGAGTGGACCTGAAGTGTTCTTGCCACCCCTTCCTGGCCCCACACGTGAGAAACAGAATGGTAACCATGTGAAGTGACAGCTATGTTTGCTTAATTGTGGTGATCATGTTACAATGTACACATATGTCAAAACATCAACTTGTACACCTTACATATATTTGTCAATGATACCTCAATAAGTCTGAAAAAAATAGTTTATATGCCATTCCTGTATATACACAAAACCCAATTCTGAGTTAGGGGTAGGTATAGAATGGAAGAATATAAATCAAGAAGCCTTAGAGTATTGTGAGAGCATAGAACCAGACAGTTGAGGACAAATCACAAAGTAGTTCTTTTTTCTTATTTTGGCTACTAACCAGATTTTAGAATGAAACTGCAGAACGATTATGGAAAAAAGTGTTGAATTGTAGCCCTGATGGTGTGATAAATAAAGACTTTATATAGCCCTTAGGTCAGGTTTTGTCATCAATTTGGTTCAGGTCAGGTCAGGTTTTGCTGCCAAATGAGTTTCTGAAAAAGTTTTAGTTTTAGAGCTTTTAGGATTTGAACATTTTCAGTTAAGAGAAAAAATTTTCCTTGTATTTATCAGTGTCAGAAGAAGGTTGTTGTCCTCTGTGATGGAGTGGGAGCATATTTTATTCTTCAGAAAATCATTACAGGAGTAGAAAAGACTCATACTTTAAATATCTTTACCTCTAGTTTCACTTCATTGAATGGCATGAAGAAATTTCTCAGATCAAATACGTATGTATATGGAAAATGCTCAGCAAAACCAAACTTCATTCTTCTCTGTACATTTTATAGTTTTGGATCATTTATATTGTGCATTAGTATCCTACTGGCTAAATATTCTGCTTATGTGTTTATACAGTGCATGGTGCTAGGCATCGAGGAAACAAAAGAGATGCTCTCTCTTAAGTATTTGTAGTCAATTTAGTGAGACAAACAGGCAAATCAGGAAGTATAGCCCAGTATGGAGAGTGCTAGGTACAAATTGGCACAGGGTGCTTTTGGGACATGGAGAAAGCGCAGCTAAACTAAAGGGAGGAAAAAGCTTGAGCTGAGTTCTGAAGGAACTTGTTTTCTTCAGAAAACAAGTTAGAAGAAAAACAAGTTAAGTGCAGAAATGGAAAAATAAACGAGGGAACAATCAACTGTAAGATGTGTGGGTGTGGAAGTTCGAATGGCTGAGCTGGGCCGCAGTGAAAGGTGCATGTAAGAGAGTGAAGAAAACAAAACCAGTGAGGCAGGAAGGAGTCAGATCACGGAGCATCTGATGTCCTAAGCGAGGGCACAGCACCGCTGTTTTGAAACACATGCAGGTAACAGATACTACTGAATACTTTTAAGCAGCAAACTGACATGACTAAGTTTGCCTTTGACAAAGACCACTGTGATATCTCTGTGGAGGATAAATTTGGGCAGGCCACAGAGAAAGCCAGGAGACCTAGGCAAAAAATAAGGGCCTGACCTAATAGGGTGGGTGGGTGGAGGAAAGACTCAAGAGACATTCAGGTAGTAGAAGCTATGGGGATTGATAATGGAATGTGGAAGAGGAAGAAGTGAAATGTGAGCCCCAGCTTTCTTGCTTGAGTAGTTTGGTGGATGATGGTACCTGTAATAGGGGGGAGTTGCCTTGGGGAAAGGTGATCATTTCTGTTTTGGATATCTCAAATTTGAGAAGCTACTAGCATAAACTAATGGAGCTACCTAGTAGGTGGTTAGCAAAGAGTGCTATATGGCAGAGAGGTTAGAGTCAGAATAGATATGGGCGTTATTAGAATATATCTGGTTTTCACAGCACAGGTTTGGGTAGGACCATACAGGATGGTGCTGTAGAGAGTAAAGAAGAGAAATTCTGGGTTGATGGCCCAAATGGACAGAGATGTTTCCTGTACAAATTGGGCAGCCATTTTTTTTTTAAACAATTTCCTGATGAGGGTAGCTAAAAGCAATGAATGAACACTTCTAGCTATATGGATCAGCTGCTTGTTAGTTATCATGCAGCAGAGGATGGCTAGAATGGAAAAATCAGAGTGGTGCCTGACTGTTACACTTGACTGGGCTGTGCACTATTGTTTAAGTTTTCACTCTAAGTATCTTGGGTCCACTCTTCTGTACTGGAGGTGGGTCTTTTGGGGCGGTCAGAACAAGTGATCTGGGTAACAAATAATGGCCCCCACTGGTCATCATGAAATGCACTCAATTTCTTGTCTTCCTGTATTTTGTCAGTGGAAGAATGTTGGTATATTGTAGGCTTAATGTACATGGAGATTTGGAATTTGATGAGAATGGTCAAGCCAAGTTTTAGAATTTAAGCCTCTGGAGTATTTTTGTTTTCATTGATTGTGAGCTGTCTGCCATTGTTCTCCTCTAATCTGTCACATCAAAATTTTCTATCTCAGAATTGAAGGGAAAAATAGGAGACAAAATTCCAGAACCTTTGTCCATCACCATTTTGTGTCACAATCCCACTCAGTTACTGTGTTCTAGTGTCACTGATCTGGCTTCATTCTCTTCAACTCATTGAGCTGTTTTATCTACCACAGGACTTTGGTACATTTTGTCTGGAATTTTTTCCACCTGGTTTTTATCATGGCTGGCATTTTCTTGTCCTTCACATTTCCATTCATACGCCACTTTCTTCCCTGATCACCGAATGCAGGTTCATCTCTCTCTCCCTCTCCCACTTCTCAGCAGTCTGTCAGTTTGCCTACTTGTTTTGTCTATTTCCTTTACTCAGTTTTAACTTTGACAAGGTAATAATTCATGTGTGTTCAATATTTTATCAAAATAATAAAATATATTTTAAATTCATTCTCATTTAAACCATCTAATATACCCAATGAGTGGTATTAACATTAACCTCATCTACAAATGGGAAAATTTGAGGTCTGGAAAGCTCAGGTGACTTACCCAGGGCCACACAGCTAGTAAGTGGAGAGTTGCACTTGAAGGTAGAATTTCTGACTGACAGGCCATACCTGCTTTTAAAATATTGTTTTGAGTGCAGGTCACAATGTCATCTTTCTAAAGAGTAACATTTCTTTCAAAGAATCTGTCTATTGCAAAGGTTTCACCTCTGTCCGTCTTTCCTGTGAGTGAGTCCCTTTTATAACCCCGTGAAATCTTAAGTGGATCTGCTAGAACTCCACAGAGGAATGATTTTGTTTTCCCTGGGAAAGGAAAATAGCAGCTCCTTTCACAACTGATTAGAATTGATGGCTTTCCCTGGGGATATAATCAACCCTGGACAGTTGGTTCTGATGATGTCTGAGTTTCTTTATCCTGCTCTGCCTTGGGGGAGGTGAGGGGTTTTCAGTCTTTACTTCTTAATGACTATGTAAGGGATCAAGAACAAGCTGATGCCAGAGGAGAGGTCAGCCATATTGGAAATGGTAATGGGACATGCGAGGTTATAAGCCATGTGTCACTGGCAGGGGGCTGATTTTGGAGTCCTTTCCCCATACATGGTAATTATTTCAAGGAGCTCAATCAAACCCACTGTTGGCCCTGTGTAAATCAAAGGGAGAGTTAACTAACTGCCAATTTCTCCCTTTAAATTACATTTCTGCCTGTCATTAAATAACTTTGTAATACAGATACATAAGTGAAAGCGCCAACTCTATATTTACTTGCACGATCTCTTCCCTCAATACTACTTCTAGCAAGAGGGGGCAACCCTGATGAATAAGAATTTCAAAGAGCACTGACAGCCATCTAATTAGAAGAAGATGAGACATAAATTGCTCTGGGTGAGGAATATCTTCCTTACGCTCTTGAAATTATCTTAACATTTTTTATAATAAAAAAGAATTTGACTTTTATATTGTTTTCATGCTACAAAAATGCATTACTCTCCCACTCTGATAAGTTCATCCTCAATTACAGTGCTAGCAGAAAGGAGAACACTTAGATACTGTCATATCTATTTCATCTAAGCAGAACATAAGGAAATAGAAAATCTCCTCAAGGGCACAGCAGTTCTTCCCACTGTATCAAGAAAGGTGTCAGAACAACTCAATGCTCACTGTTGTGCAAATGTATCACCATATTTTGCATATTCGTGTTGAAGCAGAGATTTAATTTCTAATCTCACCAAAAGCTTCAGTACCTACAACATAGAAGATCCAGGAAGTAACCCTTCAGTAACGATGGCTGCCTCTGCAGCAGACACATGGGGTGCTGGAGGAATACCTGGAGAGGGACGTCAGGGAACATCTGGGATGATGGAAGTATTCCATATCTTGATTAAGGCGCTTACTCAAGTGTAGCCAGTTGTTAACTTATACATTCAAAAGCTATATATTTTAGTACACGTAAATTAGATCTCAATTAAGATGTTTTAAAAATGTGATATTTTTCTTATTAATTGATGCACAGGGCCTTTCCACCAGTATCATTATAATAAAAACATATCTATATGACACATTGACTTCAGGTTCTACCTGACACTCACAGGTGCCAAACATCATTTGAAACCAGAAAAGTTGGAAATGTTTGAGGAGTTTTCTTTAGAGTGCTATAATCTGAATGTATCTCTCCAAAATTCCTGTGTTGAAACCTAATACCCAAATCAAAAGTGTTAAGAGGTGGGGTCTTTAGGAGGTGAGTAGGTCACAAGGGTGGAGTCCTCATGATGGAATTAGTGCCCTTAGAAAAGAGACCTTGGGGAGCTTGTTTTCTCTCCCACCCTGTGAGGACACAGCAAGAAAGCACCATTCCTGAATCAGATACTGAATCTGCCAGTGCATTGACCTTGGACTTTCCAGCCTCAAACCGTGAGCAATAAATTTCTGTTGTTTATATATAAAACAAAACTAAAATGTGGGTCTCAGTCCCTCTTGCTGGTCCATACCCATGCTCCATGGAGTTATTAACTATTCCAGCTGAATTTTTCCAACTGGTGTTCAGTTGGGTCTGCCCCAGGTAAGCAAGTGCCTATGTCCTATGTTTCTCTGTAGATATCTTTTTGTACTTTGGAATAATTTGATTATCTTTCACCTCAACTCTGTAGTTTTTAAAAAGACTTATGAACTTGG
>NW_016806354.1:63920-74072 GCF_001698545.2 Rhinopithecus bieti
TTTTTTTTTTTTTTTTTTTTAGATGTAAGAGTAGGAGAAAAACTCGTTATAGTTCTTTACATCCATAAATGGAAACTATTTTTGATTATTAAAAACTTTTTTTAAAGAATGGGCCAGACCTTATTCCATAAAATAGAATGTGTTCCTCTATTTTGATTTTTAGAAAATAAAAGCTGCAAATTTGGATTTTTGGGTAAAATCTTTTTAAAGGTTGTAAGTTGAGTACCTTGAAAAGCACAGACTTTATTGAATTCGCCTATTCTATGGACAACTATTTTTTGATTTTGGATAAATCCAAAAACCTCATTAATTTACAAATCATAAAACTGAGTTTCAGAGATTTTGTGGTTTGCTCAAAGTTACTAAGAAAAAGTCAGAGGTGGAATTAAATGAAATCCACTTGTTTTTTTCTTTTACTGTGGTGAAATACACATAAGGTACAATTTACCATTTTAATCATTTTTAGGCGTACAAGTCAGTGGGCATTAAGTATATTCACAGTGTTGTACAATCAGCATCTTTATCCATTTCCAAAATTCTTTCTTGTGATCTGAAACTCTGTACCCTTTAAATAATAACTTTCTACTCTCATTTTCCCCTACACCCTGGTAGCCACCATTCTGCTTTCTGTTTCTATGAATGTCTATTCTAGATACCTCATAAAAATGGAATAATATTTGTACTTTTGTGTCTGGCTTATTTTACAATAATGAATGAAAAGCTCATCCATTGTAGCATGTGTTAATTGTCTTCCATTTTTAGGCTGACTATTCCACTGTCCATGTTTTATTTATCCATTGATGGACGCTTGGCTTGTCCTTTTGGCTGTTGTGAACAATGCTGCTGTGAACATTGGTATACAGGTTTTTGTTTAAGTCCTTGCTTTCAATTCTTTATGGGCATATACCCAGAAGTGAAATTGCTGGATCATATAGTAATATGCTGAACATTTTGTGGAAAGGTCAAACTTTTCCATAGCAGCTGTGCCCATTTCCTACCAGTAATGCACAAGAGCTCCCATTTTTACATATCCTTGCCAACATTATTTTCTGTTTTAAAAAATAATAGCTATTAGCGGGTATGAAGTAGTTAAATATACTTCTTTTTATTCTCAGTATAATTCTGCCTTTCTAGAATCACATCCGACAATGCCAAACGGCCAAGTTACAGGAAAAACCTTCATGACAATGAATGTGATTGGTAATCTTTATTTGGGGTTAACATAGCAGATTATATATCTGGGAAGATATATACTTCCCAGATAATCTAGAGGTCAGAACAGATCCAAACTTCCATAAATTGGAAACTATTCTTTGGCAGTTAGAAAGAAAAGAAGGAAAACAAAAGCTCATCTCTCAAGCATTCCAGTTATAAATTGTCCCCTGATGACCTTGCTACCCTGCTGGGTGTCTTCATAACAAAGACAGTGTGACTTTGGCAACTTGTGTCACCTCTCTTTACTTTTGTTTTCTCATCTGAAAATAAGAGCAGTGAGTGTTTTCCTTATAGGATAGACATGAGGATGACATGATTTGATTTATAGAGCTTTTTCGGACGCTGCCTGGCACAGAGCAAATGCTCCGCAAGCAGTATAAATAATCTTAGATTTATCTTCAGTAGTAAAAGCACAATTATAACAATAATAATAATTTTAAAAGCTTTAAAAAATAGGCTTTTAAAATAGGAGGTATGTTAAGGATGGTGGGAAACTGGAACCAGAATTTCTCATTTATACTTTCGCTATCCCTTCTTCTGGAGCCAGGGTTATTTCAAGAGTTGGCACACACCCAGTGGATCTCAGGCAGACTAGATTTTCCCTAATTCAGGCGTGTATTTAATTTTTTTTTTGCTCTGAATAACTTACAGAATGAATTACTTAAAGTATTCTAGTTTGCAGAGGCCACTGTGATATGTATGGCAAAGGTGATGTTCTGAGTTTGCTGTGTGTGGGTAACTGAAAAGGAATAAAATGGCTCATCTGATTTATTTTCCATGATTACTCATGAACTCTGTTAGGTTAGAGCTTCCAAGTGGAAAAAAGAAAAACTTGATTTCATTGTTTAATGGGAGAGGTAGTCTCTCTATTTATATAGATGACAATCCCACAGTGCTTTCATTTTGTTCCTTGATCTAATGGTAATATTGTTCTAGTGACTTACTAACTGGAATAAGATCAGATGTTGAGTTTGTTGTCTGCTTCACATTTTCTTGCTCTTTCCATTTATTTATTCATCAGCATTCCCACTCGTATCTGACAGGGGTCCAGCAAGAAACAAATGTCATACATAAATTGGGGTAATTTGGGTATGGCTGAATAAACAACCTATTTTCAAAGGCATTGTTGGATGTAGGATGCCCCAGGTGATAGTGGATCACCCAGTACTACTAACAGAGGGGATTGCGATGGGGGAAGGCAGAGTAGCTCCTGGAATCTCAAAGAAGCCAGTGTGAAGAGGGCTATTTTCAGAGGAGTGTGACCATTGCAAGATGATGAAAGCAGCCAACCAGAGGTGACCCCATAGGGAGAAATCTGGGGGACCAAATATTCCCACTTCTTTCTCCTCTTTCCTACCAATTTCTTGCCAGGATTTCACACTGGCTGATCCCAAAGATGACCAGAGCTTCAGAGCTGGTTGGTGGTCCTTGCAGGTCAGCCTTAGCTGAGTAGAGTAGGCTTGCATTGAATGCAGGAGGTATCACGTACTACCTGTCCTTTATTTCTTCTCTTTGACATCTGAGGTGGGCATGCAATGCCTGGAGCACCCCATCCTCATTAATCATCCTTTCTCTCCCACATCACTGATCTTTCCCTTTCCACTGACTCCTTCCCATCACAGGATACTTCAGTTCATTTCTTCCATCTTAAAAATAACCACTGCCACCCAAGCTTTCCCTCCATGCTGTGGATCCTTTTAGGTTTCTTAAAGAAATGGCATTTAACACCTGAGGACTGAGATTGGTGTCAGCCAGGTGAAGAGTGCATTCCAGGATGGGAAAACCATAGTCTCAGCAAAATTCCTAATGAGGAAGAAGCAAGGGTCAGTGTGTTTGAAGCCCGGGGACCAAAGTACAAAGAAAGGCCAGGGGAATAGCTAGGAGCCAGATCATGCAGGGCCCTGTAGGTTCCAGAAATAATTTTGGATTTATCCTGAGGATGATGAGAAGCTGATCTAGCCACTAATGCTGTATAACAAATTACCTCTCAATTTAGTGGTGTAAGAACAACAGTTTTGTTTCTGCTAAAAATGTTGTGGGCCAATAATTAAGGAAGGGGCAGTTTGGGAAGTTCTCATTCAGAGTATCTTATGTGGTTACAGCAAGGTGTTGGCTGGGGCTATAGTCATTTGAAGTCATGACTGAGCTGGATGGTTAAGATGTGTCACTCATGGCCAGCAGTTGGTCCTGGAGTTCAGCTAAGGCTGTTGATTGGAATGCCTATGTGTGGCCTCTGCAAAACAGTAGTCTCAGGACAGCCAAACTTTCATGTGCCAGTTGACTTTTCCCAAAGCAAGTGCCTCAAAGAAAACAGATTACTGTTTTCAGATTACTGGAATCTTTATGGCTCTTCTTGATGTAGCCTTTGAAGTCACATGGTGTGACTTCCACTGCTTTCTGTTGGAAGTCAATAATAAGGCTAGACCAGAGTCAAGGGATGGGAGCTACATTCTACCTTTTGATGGAGAAGAATCATAGTGACATGCCTTAGTTCACTTGTGCTGTTATAACAGAATACCTGAGACTGGGTAATTTATAAAAAACAGAGATGTATTATCTCACAGTTCTGGAGGTTGAGGGGTCCAAGAGCAAGGCGCCAGCATCTGACGAGATATCTTCTTGCTGGGTCCTCATATGGTAGAAGAAAGAAGGGAAAGAAAGAGCAAACCCATTCCCAGAAGCCCTTTTTATAGCAGCATTAATCCTTTCATGAGGGTAGAGTCCTTATGACCAAAACACCTCCCGAAAGTCCCCACCTTCCAACGCTGTTGCACTGGGGATCAAGTTTCCAACAGATAAATTCTGGGGGAAATACATTTAGACATAACACATGTGGTCATATGAGCCTGTGGGATGGAGTTATTGTGGCCATCTGTGGAGAACACAATCTCTCAGTCTATTGAAAGATTTTGAGCAAACAGTAATGTGAACCAATCTGTGTTTTACAAAGATCACTGATTGCTGCTCATACTATAGAGAGTGAAGAACACTGTGGCAGCCTATGGAGGCAATGCAGGCATGGGTTGATGGTGGCTTGATGTAAAGCACTGGCAGTGGAGATGGAGGGGGCAATGCGGAAATTGGAGTACAGTTATAGAGACTGTATTGACAAGTCTTGGTGAAGGGCTGTGTAGAGTGTGACTTCTAGGTTTTTGGGGTTGAAGCTACTGGGTAATTACCAGGGCCATTTACTGAGAATTCGTAGGCAGCAGGAGAAGCAATTAATTCTGAAGGAGAAAAATCAAGGTTTTGGTTTAAGATGAGTGTTAAATTGCTTTTGGGACAACTAAGTGAACTTTTCAAGAGGCTGGCTGCACATTCGCGTCCCAAGCTCAGAAAATAATTCTGATCCAGAGATACAGTTATGGTAGTCATCATGATATATAAAGCCATGAGAATGGATGAGATAGGAGAAGCCTGCAGAGAGAGGAGAGAGAAAATCTTAGGTGAAGGAACTGAGAACCTGTATCTGAACTTCCAAGGGAAACGGAAGTGGCCAGAAATTGAGTGTATTTTTGGTGGGGAAAAATAGATATATACAATATGTAAAATATATAATGTAGATGTGTCTATATAGAATATGTATATTCTATATCAAGATTTTATATTTATATGGGTTAGAAAATTGTATATATATAATATATAAATATATTTATAGCATGCATATAATATATAGTATATGTATACAATTTCTAACCTAATATACAATTCAATAAGCAATTTCCTAACCTGCATAAAATAATATAAAATCTGTCAAAAAATTGGAAATGTTAAATATGCCTCTCCAATTACCTTTAAAAGAGCTTTTCCTTTTCATCAAGCACTTTCATATTTCAGTCTAATAAGCAGTTTCTGATCTGTGATTTCTGTGAATGAGATGTTTGTTTAAAACAATTAAGCATTAGAAATGTTATGTTAAAATACTGATCTCTGTTCCCAAATAACTTAGCATATTGTGTTCTTTTTGTTTAGAAGCTACCTGAGTGTAAAAGGAATAAAATAGTAGTCTACAATTAACTTCAAAAGGTGAGAATCAGATGGTTTGCTTTATTAGAGGTAGTTTGTTCAGCTTCTTACTTGTTGGAGAAATAACTATCTTGAGGTAAATGAGATGAGAACTTGAAAAAGGAGATGCCAAATTAGGTAGTAGATATAGATAGTGTTTCTTTGAAAGCAAAGAAAGCATGGGTAGTTTGGGTGACAGGAAGAAATGTGGCTGAGATGTATCATTTGGTACAATATAAAAATAAAACATACAATATCCCACTTTTGTTTTTTTCAAAATCACAGGAGTGAAGACTGCCAAGGGGAAGTAGGGTGGGGAATGGCAGAGGTGAGATGAAATATTGAAGCAGAAAAATAGGAAAAAGAGCTGTGTAATTCGTGACTAATGAAATGAGGAACACATAAAGAAATCACATGGAGGAAATTTAAAAACATCTTTGACAAAGAACACATTCCAGCTTTCATACTGATCCATTTCTATAAATGATCATTGGAACATCATTTAATTTTGAACCGGCACCTTCTGGAACTTCCAAGGTGGCCCATAAGCAGTCATAGGTCTCTGTTGGAATCACTCACTCATCTCTGCAAAGTAGAGAAATATTTCAAGCCTGCTGATGAGGGGACTATCTTTACTCAGATGGTGGTGTTTTCACAGCATGAATTTTAATGCAAATAACAACAAAAATAACGATGAACCAAGAGTGGCATAATCTAATTTGTTTTTTAGGATGGAGAGGTGGGAAGTTGGTCAGACCAGAGGCAAAATAATTAATTAGAAAACCTGTAACAACTTGGGTTAGATAGAATGAGACTAAACCAACTAATTGACATTGGAGAGCCTAGATTTGAGAGCAATTTTTGAAGCATAATAAACAGATGTTGGTGACTCATTCGATTGAGGCAGATGAGATAAAGATAAGAGACTATGATAAGGCCAATGTATAGCCACAGATAGAACAGGTTTTCTGCACACATGAGATTTGGAAGAAGGAAATGAACAATGTGTAGCATGGTCGTAGGATTTAGTCTTTCTGGGGCAAGCTCTAATGGGAAATCTGGGGAAAGAGTTGAGTCATGGCAGGAAAGAGGTTCTTCTTAGAGCAAGCTCACAGAGATATACATGGAGGAGCAGATGATGGATACGATACCAGTGTGACAATTACGGAATACACATATGCATTGTCTTCTGAAGAGCTCTGTGAAGTGGGTCAGACAAGCATTGTGATTTCTCTCTGAGAGAGTGCAGCTCAGTTCAGCTGCAAAGTTTAAGATTTCTAGGATGTGTAGAGTCACTTCTTGCTTGCCCCTGTGCCTCAGGTATGGGGAGTAGAATTTAGGGAAGGGGATTGTCCATCTCACCCTGACACATTCTAGGCTTTGAAACCTTCTCTCCTTTTATTTATGGTTCTCTCCAGGAACACAGTCCAAGCAGTCAGTTATGACAAAAATCTTAGTGTAAACGGAAGCAATTTTATGATGGATTGGCTTGCACATTACTCATTCCAAACCCCCTTCCAGTATGCCTTTCGGTACTGGGGAGGCCAGAAAGTTAAAAGCAACATTTTTCATGCTTTCTTGAGTTAGGGTTCCATATATGGCTCAGGTTTTACATATACATGAGATTTGGAAGAAGGAAGTGAGCAATGTGTGGGATGATAGTAGAAGCATTTAGTTTTTCTGGGGCAAGCTCTGATGGGAAACCTGGGGAAAGAGTTGAGTCACAGGAGGAAGGAGGTTTTTCCTAGAACAGTCTCATGGTGAATACATGTTTCTCTGTTTGCAGGTGCTCCTGGCTATGGAGCATCTATTCTTGGCTCTTGGCCCTCCTGGAGATGCTATACATCACCCGGTACTGTCTAATAAATGCCTTTCTAATTAAACTTTCTGGAGTAGATTCTGTTAGCTACACCTAAGAATGATGATGCTTGAACTATATATATCCATGTGTATCTATTTGCTAAAATAGACATATATATGTTCCTGTTGAACAATTCATCTTGGAACAAATCATAGCTTTGAGAGTGATTTCAAGATGAAACTGACATTTTCAACTTGAAAAATTATTTAGTAGACATTAATTGAGAACTTAAGATTTATAATGTACTGTGCTAGACATAGGTAATCTGATACAGTCAGATCTGGCTTTCAAAAAAAATCTCAAAATCTAGTGTCACTCTCTTACTTATAATTCCCACTGGAAAATAATCTACGAAGGTAGAGACCATTTTCTTCTTGTTAACCACTGTATTCAGGGCCTAGCACCTGTGTTCAACACACATAGGTGAGCACAGACATGTAAACACAAATACACACAGGCATACTCACATCCATAGTCACACACTCATATATAAACAGATGCACATATGTATTTATCACATGAATGAATTAAGCTATATACAAAGAATACTTAAAGTAAATACAATCAGGAGGGATTATTTTGGGCTATTTTGTGCCCAATTAAAACTCCCGTGCTTCTAGTCACCAAACCCTAGTTTAAAAATGACTCTGTAATGCCAGCACTTTGGGAGTTGAAGGTGGTGGATTACCTGAGGTCAGGAGTTCAAGACCAGCCTGGCCAACATGGTGAAACACTGTTTCTACTAGAAATACACAAAAAAGAAAAAAAAAACCTCAAAACCAAAAAAAAACCTTAGCCAGGCATGGTGGCACACCCCTGTAGTCCCAGCTACTTGGGAGGCTGAGGCAGGAGAATCGCTTGAACCCGGGAAGCAGAGGTTACAGTGAGCCCAGATCATGCCACTGTACTCCAGCCTGGGTGACAGAGCCAGACCTCATCTCAAAAAAAAAAAAAAAAAAAAAAAAAAAAACAGAAACAAAAAACAAAACAAGACTCCGAGTTTCTCTAACGTAATTTTCTTATAGTAAATTATCTAAGGTAATTTTCTCAGGCTAGAATTTTCTTTGTGTTTGAGACGGAGTCTCGCTCTGTCGCCCAGGCTGGAGTACAGTGGCGCGAACTCGGCTCACTGCAAGCTCCGCCTCCAGGGTTCACACCACTCTCCTGCCTCAGCCTCCTGAGTAGCTGGGACTACAGGTGCCCGCCACCACGCCTGGCTAATTTTTTGCATTTTTAGTAGAGATGGGGTTTCACCGTGTTAGCCAGGATGGTCTTGATCTCCTGACCTCATGATCTGCCCTCCTCGGCCTCCCATAGTGCTGTGATTACAGGCATGAGCTACCGTGCCTGGCCCAGGCCAGAATTTTCTTGAAAATTTTGTTTTGCTTTCTGATTGTACAGTTTTTCTAAAAATCTGCTTTCTCATTATGATAATCAAGATTCCCGGTTGAAATTAACACGTGTTTCCAAGCAGATTCTAGGCAATCATTTACCAACCATTTATTTTCAGGACAAACATTGGTTTATCTGTTACCCAATCTGTCTACTCACATTAGCTAATCCAGATAGCTATCTCTATAGGAGTTTTTATTTGCAATTTCATGTATGATTTCTTTTCCAGTTTGAAGTTGCAGTGCAAGTGGACAGTGAGATATTTTGCCATAAAGTTTCATTTTATAAATGAGAAAACGGTGACATAAAGAAGTTATGCAACTTGCCTAAGTTCACTCAAAACTAGAGGAAGAATCAGTTTTTGCTTCTTAATTTCATTGTCTTATAGTCGATGTTCTTGTTCAAGGTTATCTGCAATCTGTTCTTTGAACACACTCCTAAGGCTTTTAAAGTAGGGATGACTCGGGCATAAAATGACAGTGATGGCTTAAAGGAAATTGTTGGGAGTCATCTCCAATCCTGGCTCTCAGACCACCAATAACCTCAAGTAGAACAACACGTCATGTGACAGGCACTGGGCAGGTAGGCCTCACATTGCTTAGGAAGGTGTTTAAAGCCTAATGTGGTTTTTAGAGTTACATTCTTTGAGGCTGAAATCAATGAGAATGGAAACCACCATAGTCACTTCTAAAAATAAATATTTGTCCACTTCTCAAACTTTTTCAGGTTTTCCAGAATGAGTGATTCTTGGGAAACCTCAAATACGATCTTAGATTTTCATATAAGTAGCTGTGGCTTGGTATCGTTATCCTAAACTGGCTTCATTGAAATGCTTTGAATTCAGCATGTCAGAACACAAGCTTGTGGCATTTCAGAAAACTGCCTTGTGCTGCCTTAGGCCAAATCAATTTAGTAAACATTTATTGAACATTTTCTCAAGGATGTTCTGTAATAGGTGCTCTCGGGGTAAGAGATGGAAAAATGTCATTCCCTTCATGGTTTTCAGACTAATTGGGAAATAGTCAAATAAAAACAAAATAACACCAAGCAAAACCCACCTAATCACAGACTATAATATGATGTATTGTAATACGGGCACCTGTAAAATGCTCTGCAAGAACTGAGGCAGAGAAAAGGCAATAAGTAAATGCTTAAGTCCCCAAGCAATCAACCCCAATATTTTGAAGTTAACCTTATAGACTCAAGTAATTGTCAATTAACATTCATCTTAAAGGTTTTAGAGTGGAAAGTTAATGCATAATAAGAAACTAAAAAAAGAATTTTCAATGAAACCCAAAGTTAACAGAAAAGGAAAAATAAAGACTAGAAAAGAAACAGATAGATTAGAAACAGGAAAACCAAAGAGAAAATCAGTAAAACCAAAACTCATTCATGAAAGGGTTGATAAAATTGATATCACTAGGGAGAATGATCAAGAAATAATCAGAAATGAAGAGAGATACATAAGAAGATTCTACAGATATAAGGACAATAAAGGAAAATTGTGAACACTCTATTATAATGGATATGACAAATTAGATAAAATGGGAAAATTCCTTGAAAGATAAACTGCCATAGCTCATTCAAGAAGAAATAGTTGACCTTAATAGCCCCATCTCTCTCAAAGGATCTAAATTTCTTTTTAAAAATCCCCTCCCCTCCCTCCCCTCCCCTCCCTC
>NW_016806354.1:77036-94082 GCF_001698545.2 Rhinopithecus bieti
CTCCCCTCTCCCTTCCCCTCTCTCCCCTCCCCTCTCTCCCCTCCCACTTCCATGTCTGAACTTTTAGTGTACTCATTATTGGAATAGTGAACACTGTACCTAATAGGTAATGTTTTGGCTCTCATCACCTTATGGTGTATTATTTTTTGATATCCCCCTGCATTCTGTTTGGTAATATTTTGATGTGGATTTTTGTATCTATGTTCATCAGGGATATTGGCCTGGAGTTGTTTTTTTTTTTTTTTTTCTTGCTGTCTCCTTGTCTGATTTTGGTGGCAGAATGATGCTGGCCTTATAGAATGAGTAAGGATGAATTCCCTCTTCAATTTTTTGAAATAGTTTGAGGAGGACTAGTATTCTTTTTTGTAAATTTGGTAGAACTTGGCTGTGAATTCGTTTGGTTCTGGGCTTTTTTGTGGGGAGACTTTTTAATACTGATTAAATCTTGTTCCTCCTTATTGGTCTGTTCAGGTTTTCTGTTTTTTTCCTCATTCAATCTTGGTAGGTTTTATGTCTACAGGAATTTATCCATTTCCTCTAAGTTTCCAATTTTTTAGCATATAGTTGTTCATAATAGTCTCTCATGATCTTTTGGATTTCTGTGGTATCAGTTGTAATGTCTCCTTTTTCATTTCTGATTTTATTTTTTGGGGTTGTCTTTTGTTCTTGGTTAGTTTAGCTATATCAGTTTGTTGATTTTTGTCCTTTTTTTTTTTTTTTTTACACTTTTCATTTCACTGATCCTTGGTATTTTTTCACCTCTATTTTAATTCTGTTCTGATCTTTATTATTCTTTTCTTCTAATTTTGGTTTTGGTTCTTGCTTTTTTAGTTCATGTAAGTACACAGTAATGGGATTGCTGGGTCAAATGGTATTTCTGGTTCGAGATCCTTGAAGAATCACCATACTGTCTTCCACAATGGTTGAACTAATTTAGATTCCCACCAGCAGTCTAAAAGCATTCCTATTTCTGCACATCCTTGCCAGGATCTATTGTTCCCTGACTTTTTAATAATCACCGTTCTGACTGGCGTGAGATGGTATCTCATTGTGGTTTTGATTTGCATTTCTCTGATGATCAGTGTTGTTGAGATTTTTTTCATGTTAGTTTGCCACATAAATGTCTTTTTCTGAAAACTGTTCATATCCTTTGCCCACTTTTTGAGTTTTTTTTTTTTTCTTGTAAATTTAAGTTTCTAGTAGATTCTGGATGTTAGCCCTTTGTCAGATGGATAGATTGCAAAAATTTTCTTCCATTCTGTAGGTTGCCTGTTCACTCTGATGATAGTTTCTTTTGCTGTGCAGAAGCTCTTTAGTTTAATTAGATCCCGTTTGTCAATTTTGGCTTTTGTTGCAATTGCTTTTGGCATTTTTGTCATGAAGACTTTTCCCGTGCCTATGACCTGAATGGTATTGCCTAGGTTTTCTTCCAGGGTTTTTGTAGTTTTGGGTTTTACATTTTAGTCTTTAATCCGTCTTGAGTTAATTTTTGTGTAAGGAAGGGGTCCAGTTTCAGTTTTCTGCATATGAGTAGCCAGTTTTTCCAGCACTATTTACCGAAAAGGAGATCCTTTCCCCATTGCTTGTTTTTGTCAGGTTTTCTGAAGATCAGATGATGGTAAATATGTGGTGTTATTTCTGAGGTCTCTGTTCTGCTCCATTGGTCTATATGTATGTTTTGGTACCAGTATCACACTGTTTTGGTTACTGTAGCCTTGTAGTATAGTTTGAAGTCAGGTAGCATGATGCCTCCAGCTTTATTCTTTTGCTTAGGATTTTCTTGGCTATACAGGATCTTCTTTGATTCCATATGAAATAGTTTTTTCTAATTCTGTGAAGAATGTCGATGGTAGTTTGATGGGAATAGCATTGAATCTGTAAATTACTTTGGGCAGTATGGCCATTTTCATGGTATTTATTCTTCCTATCCATAAGGATGGAATGTTTTTCCATTTGTTTGTGTCCTCTCTTATTTCCTTGAGCAGTGGTTTGTAGTTGTCCTTAAAGAGGTCCTTCACACCTCTTGTTAGCTCTGTTTTTAGGTATTTTATTCTATTTGTAGCAATTGTTAACAGAAGTTCATTAATGATTTGGTTCTCTACTTGCCTATTGTTGGTGTAAAGGAATGCTTGTGATTTTTGCACATTGATTTTGTATCCTGAGACTTGGCTGAAGTTGCTTATTAGTGAAAGGAGTTTTGGGGCTGAGATGATGGGGTTTCCTAAATATACAGTTATGTCATCTACAAACAGATGACTTGACTTCCTCTATTCCTATTTGAATATACTTTATTTCTTTTGCTTGCTTGATGGCCTTGGCCAGAGCTTCCAATACTATGTTGAATAAGGCTGGTGAGAGGGGTCATCCTTGTCTTATACTGGTTTTCAAAGGGAATGCTTCTAGTTTTTGCCCATTCAATATGATATTGCCTGTGGGTTTGTCATAAATAGCTCTTACTATTTTAGGATATGTTTCATCAATATCTAGTTTATTGAGAGTTTTTAATATGAAGGGATGTTGAATTTTATCAAAGGCCTTTTTTGCATCTATTGAGATAATGTCTTTGGTTCTGTTTATGTGATGGATTACATTTATTGATTTGCAAATGTTGAACCAGCCTTGCATCTCAGGGATGAAGCTGACTTGATCATAATGGATAAGTGTTTTGATGTGCTTCTGGATTCAGTTTGCCAGTATTTTATTGAGGATTTTTGCATCGATATTCATCAGGGATATTGGCCTGAAGTTTTCTTTTTTTGTTGTGTCTCTTCCTGGTTTTGGTATCAGGATGATGCTGGCTTCATAAAATGAGTTAAGGAGGAGTCTTTCCTTTTCAACTCTTTGGAATAGTTACAGAAGGAATGGTACCAGCTCCTTTTGTATTTCTGGTGGAATTCAGCTGTGAATCCATCTGGTCATGGGATTTTTTTGGGATGGTAGATTATTAAGTACTGCCTCAATTTCAGAGCTTGTTATTGGTCTAGTCAGGGATTTGACTTCTTCCTGGTTTAGTCTTGGGAGGGTGTATGTGTCCAGGGATTTATCCATTTCTTCTAGATTTTCTAGTTTATTTGCATAGAGGTGTTTATAGTATTCTCTGATGGTAGTTTTTATTTATTTGGGGTCACTGGTGAGATCCCCATTATCATTTTTAATTGTGTCTATTTGATTTTTCTCTCTTGTCCTTTATTATTCTAGCTAGCAGTCTATCTATTTTGTTAATTTTTTTTTTTTTTTTTTNAGGGATATTGGCCTGAAGTTTTCTTTTTTTGTTGTGTCTCTTCCTGGTTTTGGTATCAGGATGATGCTGGCTTCATAAAATGAGTTAAGGAGGAGTCTTTCCTTTTCAACTCTTTGGAATAGTTACAGAAGGAATGGTACCAGCTCCTTTTGTATTTCTGGTGGAATTCAGCTGTGAATCCATCTGGTCATGGGATTTTTTTGGGATGGTAGATTATTAAGTACTGCCTCAATTTCAGAGCTTGTTATTGGTCTAGTCAGGGATTTGACTTCTTCCTGGTTTAGTCTTGGGAGGGTGTATGTGTCCAGGGATTTATCCATTTCTTCTAGATTTTCTAGTTTATTTGCATAGAGGTGTTTATAGTATTCTCTGATGGTAGTTTTATTTATTTGGGGTCACTGGTGAGATCCCCATTATCATTTTAATTGTGTCTATTTGATTTTCTCTCTTGTCCTTTATTATTCTAGCTAGCAGTCTATCTATTTTGTTAATTTTTTTTTTTTTTTTTTTGGAAGGCTTTTTCATGTCTCTATCTCCTTCAGTTTTCTCTGGTCTTAGTTATTTCTTGTCTTTTGCTAGCTTTTGAATTAGTTTGCTCTTGCTTCTCTAGCTCTTTTAATTGTGACGTTAAGGTGTCGATTTGAGATCTTTCTAGCTTTCTAACATGGGTAGTGATATAAATTTCCCTCTTAACATTGCTTTAGCTATGTCCCAGAGATTCTGGTACATCATCTGTTTGTTCTCATTGGTTTCTAGGAACTTCTTGATTTCTGCCTTAATTTCATTATTTACCAAACAGTCATTCAGGAGCAGGTTAATTTCCATGTTATTGTGTGTTTTGGGGTTAGTTTCTTAATCCTGGAGTTCTAATTTGATTGCACTGTGGTCTGAGAGACTGTTATGATTTCAGTTCTTTTGCATTTGCTGAGGAGAGTTTTACTTCCAATTATGTGGTCAATTTTAGAATAAGTGCCATGTGGCACTAAGAAGAATGTATATTCTGTTGATTTGTAGTAGAGAGTTCTCTAGATGTCTACTAGGTCCACTTAATCCAGAGTTGAGTTCAAGTCCTGAATATCCTTGTTGATTTTCTGTTGCATTGATCTAATACTGAGAGTAGAGTGTTAAATTCTCCCAGTATTGTGTGGGAGTCTAAGTCTCTTTGTAGGTCTCTAAGAATTTGTTTTATGAACCTGGGTTCTTCTGTAATATGTGCATATATGTTTAGGATAGTTAGCTCTTCTTGTTGAATTGTTCCCTTTACCATTATGTAATGCCCTTCTTTGTCTTTTTTGATCTTTGTTGTTTAATGTCTGTTTTGTCAAAGACTAGGATTGCAACTCATTTTTTTTTCCTGTCCATTTGCTTGGTAAATTTTCCTCCATCTTTTTATTTTGAATCTGTGTGTCTTTGCATGTCAAATGAGTCTCCTGAATACAGCACACCAATGGGTCTTGACTCTATCCAATTTACCAGTTTGTGTCTTTTAATTGGGGGCATTTCACCCATTTACATTTAAGGATAGTATTGTTATGTGTGAATTTGATTCTGTCATCATGATGCTATCTGGTTATTTTGCACACTAGTTGATGCAATTTCTTCATAGTGTCATTGGTCATTATATTTTGGTGTGTTTTTGCACTGGCTAGTACCAGTTTTTCCTCTCCATATTTAGTGTTTCTTTCAGGAGCTCTTGGAGGGTAGACCTGGTGGTTATGAAATGCCTCAGCATTTGCTGGTCTGGAAAGGATTTTATTTCCCCTTCACTTATGAAGCCTAGTTTGACTGGATATGAAATTCTGAGTTGAGAATTCTTTTCTTTAAGAATGTTGAATATTGGCCCCCAATCTCTTCTGGCTTGTATAGTTTCTGCTGAGATGTTCACTGTCAGTCTGATGGTCTTCCCTTTGTAGCTGATCTAACCTTTCTCTCTGGCTGCCCTTAACAGTTTTTCCTTAATTTCAACCTTGGAGAATCTGATGATCATGTGTCTTGGGGTTGATCTTCTCATGGATTATCTTAATGGTGTTCTCTGTATTTACTGAATTTGCATGTTGGCCTGTCTTGCTAGGTTGGGGAAGTTCTCCTGGATAGTATTCTGAAGTGTATTTTCCAGTTTGTTTCCATTCTCCCCATCTCCTTATGGTACTCCAATCAATTGTAGGTTCAGTCTTTTATGAAGTTCCGTATTTATTGGAGGCTCTGTTCATTCCCTTATACTCTTTTTTTCTCTATTCTTGCCTGCATATCTTAGTAAGGTGGTCTTCAAGTGATACCTTCTTCCACTTGGTTGATTTGGCAGTTTATACTTGTGTATGCTTCACGAAGTTCTCATGCTGTGTTTTTCAGCTCAATCAGGTCATTTATGTTCCTTTCTAAACTGGTTATTCTAGTTAGCTACTCCTCTAATCTTTTATCAAGGTTTTTAGCTTCCTTGCATTGGGTTAGAACTATGCTCTCTATAGTTTTTTAATACCCATTTTCTGAAGCCTACTTCTGTCAGTTCATCCATCTGATCCTCTGTCCAGTTCTATGCCCTTGATGGATAGATGTTGTGATTATTTGGAGGAGAAGAGGTACTCTGGCCTTTTGGATTTTTAGCATTTTTTTTCACTGATTCTTTCTCTTCCTCATAAGTTTGTCTAGTTTCGGTCTTTGAGGCTGTTGACCCTTGGATGGGGTTTTTGTGGGGACTTTTTTGTTATTGATGCTGTTGCTGCTTTCTGCTTGTTTGCTTTTCTTTTAATAGTCATGTCCCTCTTCTGCAGGGCTGCTTCAGTTTGCTGGAGGTTCACTTCAGGCCCTATTCATCTGATTTGCTCTTGTGTCTTGAGATGTCACTCAAGGAGCCTGGAGAACAGCAAAGATGGGTGCCTGCTCCTTCTGGAACCTCCGACCCCAAGGGGCACCAACCTCATGCCCATAGGGTCACTCCTGTTTAGGGTGTCTGACAAACCCTTTTGGAGGTTCTCACCCAGTTCGGTGGCATGGGGAGAAGGACATGTTTAACAAAGTACTTTGTCCCTTGGTGGAGGGGGTGTGCTTCGCTGGGGGAAATCCTCTCTTCTGGGCTGTCCTGATTCCTCAGAACGACTAGGAGGAAAGGCTAAGTCTGCTGGTTACAGAGACTGTGGCCACCCCTCCCCTTAGAGGCTCAGGCCCAGGGAGATCCAAATTCTGTTTCTGAACTTCTGGCTAGAGTTACTGAAGATCCTGCAGGGAAGTCCAGCCCAGTGAGGAAGGATGGGTCATGGTTAGGCCTGAAGAGGCACTCTGGCAGCATACTGCCACAGCTGGTGTGTTGGGCTGTGGGGGACACCTCTTGAAACCAATTATCCAGCCTTCCTGGCTCCAGCAGGGTAAAAGTGCAGCCTGGAGCTATAGAAATGGGTGCTGCCCTTCCCCCACCCAGGGATCTTAGCGTGTTAGGCAGGTGTGAATCCCAGTGCTGGCTGCTGCCCCTCCTGCAAGGAGCTCAAATGGCTTAGATAGCAAGCAGCCACAGCTGGTGCTGGTCGCCCCTCCCCCTGGGAGTTCGGTAGGCCTAAGTAGGTTCCAGCTGAGAGACTGTAAGAATCTATGCGTTCTGGGTTTGGGTTGCTAGGCCTTGGTGGCATGGGTTCATGAGTGAGATCTTCCGATCTGTGGGTTGCACAGTTCCATGGAAAAAGTAGTTTCCCCGACTGGGTAGCATGCTCACCGCCTTTCTTGGCTCTCAGGGAGGGGGTTCACCAGCCACTGTGGCTGTCAGGTGGGTCACTGCACCACACTGTTCTTCCTTCTCTCTGTGGGTCATGCCAGGCTTCTAGTCAATTTTGATGGGAGAACCTGGATACCTTGGCTGCCAGTGAAGGGATTCATAATGCTTATTATGGTTTGTTTTGATGGGAGCCTCCGAATGCTGCTGCTTCTAGTAGACCATCTTGGCCCTGCCCCTGTATTACATATTTCCAAGCATAACATGTTTGAGAATAAAGTCATAGATGTGAAAGGAGTTAGCTAGCTTGCTTTAGGCAGACAGCAAGGGAAAGGTCCCCAGAGAACCTCTGACCCACCCCACAAGTGCTTACATTGGATGTTTTGAGCAGATAAGGGAACTTGCACAGGGCGCTTCCCTAAACGTGCCTGCAGCAGACTAAGGACCTGCATGTGCACTGGGGGAATGAGAGGGGGCCACAAGGAATTCATGCCTTATACAAATAGGGAACTCAGCTCTATTAGCTTATATAGCCCTGATATTCAACTGTGAAGTGGGCAACCAGAAACCTGCTTTTCAGGACCCCTCTCTTTGCTGAGAGCTTTCCTTTTGCTTAATAAATTCTACTCCATTCTCTGGTGTCCGTACACCTAATTTTTCCTGGTCGTGAGATAAGAACCTGGCCTAGCTGAGCTTAAAGGAGCAAAACAAAACAAAACAAAAAGCAAAACAAAAAACCGTATATCAGGAGGATTGGAAAGACTAAATCCAAGAGAGATGGTACTCAGAGTCAAGAGGAATAACAACAAAAATAGTAATTAATAAAAAGAAAAAGAGCTTTGTGTAGTCTCATAATGGTAGTTCTCTATGAACTGAGGGGGTCATCTGATATAAACATCAGGAGCACTCTGCAACCCCCATATAGAAAGGGAATCTTTCTCAATGACAGTGGTGAGAGGGCAAACACAGCAGACTTGGGAGTAAAAGTCACTTGAAATTTCTGGCATTGGAAGAACTTCAGATGGAGTGGGAGATGACACAGTTGTAGTTTGGAAGATGACAAAGGCATAATATGTACGAGATATACAGGGGTGATTATTGGGCCTCTAAGAACAATTTATAAAAAAAAAAAAATGTTCAGTCTTAAAATAGACCTTGGACCAATAGCCAGAAGCACTCCCTGTTTTAAGATTTGTAAACCAAATTTTTATACATTGACTAAATGATTCTAATGGAGTAGTAGACTCCGATGGCATCACCGACTGATGTATCTTTAGCTCCAACTTTGATTTGGGGAAACGAATAGTAATTTGTGAGAATTTCTCAGGGCTGACTGCTCTCAAAGGCCTTAGTGGCTACATTTGGAGAAAGAACATGTATAGACATTTGTAGGCACACACATTTCCTCTGAGTGAATTATTTTCTTTTTCCATTGTTACTTTTGCTTTTGAAATTGAAAAGATATGCTTTAAACAAATAGGTCTCTGGTTTTGGTCACTCTTGTTATCTCTTTGACTACTGGTTAGAATTGGACAAATACAGAACAAACTGACCTTGAATTCCACGCCTGTCCTCTTTTTAGTGCTTCTGCCCCATAAGTTTCTCTCCAGGGACTAAGAAAGAACTCAGCGTGCCTAGCAGAGCCTCACTTGGCTGGTTTCATTTCCTTACAAATTACCACCTTTTATGATTTTTTCTTTCCAGGACAACTAAGTGCTGACATTTGAATGTAAATCAAAAATCAATTTATTGTGTCCTAAGGGTTTTTTGGGTTTAATTTGGTATTTTAATAAAATACTTTTGAAGCAGCAGCTATCAACTCTGAAAAGCCATTGATGTTTCCTTTAATCTTTTTCTGGGAAAAACCTTGGTTCCAAGGTTATAATATCCTCTTTAAGTAGAATTTGAGATAACAGCATTTAATAAGTAGTATTTTAATTGTCAGATAATTGCCTGATTTTAATATAATAAAAGCACATGTCAATAAAAAGTCAGCTCTATCTTCATTGCTAATAAAATCAATACAAAGCCAAATAGTATGATAAGTAGGAAAACAGGGCATCTGGCTGTGCCTAAAAAAGTTTCTGCCAAGTAAAATTTCATAGGGGAGGTAGGTAGTGAGCCTCAGAGCCTGGAAAGATAAATATATTTTTGCAGTAGGAAAAGGGCATTGTAAACAGAGTGAAAAGAATGTTCAGAGGCACAGAGGATACCTTCAAAACTTTCTACTGTGATCACAGTTTAAAATATTGACTTTAATCTGGGTTTGGTGTTGGGTTAAGATAAAGAATGATGGTACCTCCAAATCCTAGAACTGAATATTTGAATCATGAACTTAAATACACACATGCCCACCCCACTACCACCACCATTACAGAAAACATTTCAGTGATGTGTATCTCATAATTCTAGTATTGTAATTCCAGTTCCATAAGAAAGCTAGCCCAAAACAAATCTTAATTAAAAGGTGCAGTTCTAGGATTGCAACATGGAAGAAGTATAATATGGAAGTAGAGAAAGCAAATACAAGGTGACATGTTACTGTGCTGGTGATGGTCCTTCAAGAAACCCAGCTAGTGCTTTATCATGTGCCATGTCTCTGAACTGGCCATAGGAAAACACACTGCCTGAAAATCATTCTTGTGGTGAAGAGGTGAGAGTATGAATGGGCAAGGAATTTATCCATCAGCCCCATTCATCTGTTTCTCTGGGATCAAAGTCTGACACATTGTTTCTCATTACTTATTATTTTTAAAATAAATATATATCCATGCACACTGTTTGTCATGATGCTTTGCAGTTCTCCAGCCAGGTTGGCAGAGTATACTTCTCCGCCTCACCAATGTTGAGCTAGGCTACTCTTATGCAGGGTGACTCACTGAACATTATTGTCTGTCTTAGTCATTTTGGGCTGCCATAACAAAACACCATGAATTGTGTGACTTTTAAACAACAGAACTCTATTTCTCACAGTTGTGGAGGCTGGAAGTCAGATCAGTGTGCCTAACTGATTGGGTTCTGGTGAGGGCCCTCTTCTGCACTGCAGATTGGTGGCTTCTCACCATGTCTTCACATGGTAGAAAGAGGGAGAGAGCTCTTTGGGATCCCTTTGTTAAGGGCACTAACTCCATTTATGAGGATTCCATCTTCATGACCTAGTTATCCTAATACCCTCACATTGGGAGATAGGATCTCGGTCTATGAATTGTGGGGGTCCACAAACATTCAGTCCAAAATACTGACTGACTGATAGAAAAAACATGACAATGGATGCTTTGGCAAGATTATAAGATCATAAAGCTTGGATTATAGGATTCTGAGGTGTAGATGGGCCCTGAGCACAAAAGAATCCTACCCAATTCAGTTGTACCCACACATCTGACAATGAACGTTGTCAGGATGTGGGAACGAATTCTGCTAGCTAGGGCCCAGAAGTGCTTGCCTAAGAGTAATGGAGGCAAAAAGACCTTGTAGATGGAGGGAAATGTGCCGGCAGCAGAAGTGAACTGTGGGAGATGGTAGCTAGGTGGTGAGACAAGGAAAACATCGCTGAGGCAAGAGTAGAGGAGTTGGACAGCTCCAGACAGCTGGAGTAAACGAGTGTTTCTCACAGGCAAGAATGTCCCTCCATTGCCATGTTAGTTCACATACCTGTGAGAGAAGCCATTTCATAGCTGTACTTGGAAGCCTGCACTGAAATTAAAAAGAGGGGGTAAGCAACGAGGGACTGTATCTTAGAGGATATGATCACAAATTGTGGAATCATGCAGATCTATGCTCAAATCCTGGCTCCTTTTCCATGTAACTGTGGGCAATTTTCTAAATTTCTGTAAGCCTTGCTTGTCCTTCTGTAAAATGAGGATAACGAAAGTCACTACTTCATTCAGCTGTTGGGTAGGGATAAAGAAAAAGGATTTAATGCACATTTGTAGTCATTAATGCTGTTGGATGGGAGACTGTTCACCTTCCAGGTCCATGGTAGCATTGCATATCCTAGCTCCTTTTTGGTTGACTGGGGCCACATGATTTATTCCTGACAATGAGTTGTGAATGGAAATGATCTGTGTCATTTCAGGGCTGGTACAAGACCCTCCAGAGACCCCTTCCCCTCTGGCAGGAGGATCAAATGTTCAGGATAGTAACTTCTCTGTTAATTTGGCTCGCTGAATAGTTACTGTGAGCAGAATTCCACTGCTGATCTTCAATGGGCCTGTAGTGTGAGGAAGTAATTAACTTTTGTGGTTGTAGCCACAGAGATCTTTGGTGGTGTTAGTTACAGCAACATAACCTGTCCTTTCCTGAAATAGTATGAAAGCACTTGACAAAGCTTCTGGTACACAGCAAGTAGTCAACAATATAGTGATTAATTGAGAAATCTTATTATGGTTTAGTTAGGCATATTCTCCAAAGATGTTTTGTTTCAACGTCTTGTAATTGAGAAAGAAATAGGAAAGAAGTAAAAAATATCTGGAATTTTGAGATTTGTTTTTTATAATCAGTAATGCATCACCATAATGAATAAGCATGCAGGCAGATCATTATTGCACATGCAACTATACTAAGGAATGTCTGAAATTGTTGAGACAAGTAATTGATTGCATAGAAAGTTGGTACAGAAGCTTAAGTATAAATGCATGTCAGTTTCTTTATTTAATACCAATAATCATTTCTACCTGGCTATTTATCTGGATAACTCCAGATAATACATTAATTATTCATTTGAGGGCCATTATAACCATAACAGGACAGAAGAAAGCATTCCGTTATGTTCTTAAGGTGACATTCACACTGTTATTTGTGATTCCCAAATATGAGTCATCAGAATTACCTGGGGTATTAAATGAAAACATTTTACTTTGAAATAATTTTAAATCTGCAGAGAAATTTTAATATTAATACAGAGAGCTCCTATATCCTTTTATTAAGATTTAATAATTTTAACTTTTATATTTTTTCCTTCAAGGATATTCTTTTAAGTTATCATTGTACAGTTTCAAGAACTTAACATGGCAATTTTTTGTCTATGTAATAGATATTCTAATTTTGTCCATTTTCTTAGTAATGTCTTTATATTATAATCTTTCTTCTAGTTCAAGTTCTATTCCAGAATTATGTATTGCATTTAATTTTCATATTTCTTTAATCTTAAAGGAATATTGTCTTTTTTCATCTTTTGTTGCATTGATACTTTAAAACAATAGAGCTCAGTTATTTATAGAATGATCTTCACTTTGGGTTCGTTTAGTGTTACCTCATAATTAAATTTAGGTTATGTATCCCTTACCAGAACACTACAAAAGTGATGTATGTCTTTTTTGCAGGGCTTCACATCCAGAGGTGCCACAATACTTACCTGCCTCTTGGTAGTTTTAATTTTGATCACCCGGTAAAAGTTTTATCCAGTTTCTCCACTGTGTAGTTACCATTTTTCCTCTTACAAATTATTTATGAGAAAACGCTGTGAGATTGTACATATATCCTACTTGTCATTAAACATTGCATCTAAGATTTAACAACCATTGTTGATTCTTGCCCAAGCCAATCTACACAATTATCAGTTGATTTTCTACTATAAGGAACAAGCCAGTATCCATCTATGTATGCACCTATATATCTACGTATTATCTACATATTCTATTAATCCATCATTTATTTACATCTACCTCTGTCATCCGCATGGACTCATATATTCCTATTATATACTCAATGGGTTATAATCTATAACTAATCTTATTTATTTTTCCAGCTTTGGCCATGGGAATCGCTCTTCTTCAAGCTGGTTCCTATGTCTTTTTGACATGCCCACTTTGTGTGTTTGTGTGTGTATGGTGAGAAGTGGTTAGCAACATGTCCTTACTTTCCTGAACAGCAAGATGTTCTGGCTCATGTTGTAACTGCCTTGTTCCAGACCTGGACTTACAGATCCCAACCATAAGCTAACTGAATTAAGTGTCAGGAAGTGTGGTCCAAATAGCTGTACTTTAAAAGCTCCTAAATGATTCCGATGCTCTGCAGCTGTACAAACCACTGTGTTATTTAATAAAAGGAGCTATAAAATGCCTCATAATCAGGCTAATGATGGGATTCCCGGGCTCAGTGATGAGTCTTTGGTTTCTTCAGGAGTCTGTTTTACAATTTGAAACTACCAAGATGACACCCAATTACCCTCCAGAAATGTCATCTTACTCACTGCTCAGATTATGACAGTGTGGTTCTTTCTTCATAAAGAGTGTACCGTTTAGACTGATTTTAATTCTGCATTACCTTAACATCTTTAATCTCAGCTTCAGATGCTGGATGCATTCTTGCTTTCCCTTCCTCCCTGATTCATTGTGCAATAGCATAAAAAAGGCTTAATATAAGATGGACTGTCTACTGATAGTATGAGATGGACTATCAGATTGCAGAAAGGGAAGCAAGTTGTTGGACATGAGAGTTTATTCTTTGAGTCAGTCAACATGTATTTATCGAGCACCCACTATGTTCAAGGAATTGTGATGTGCATGGAGCAGTTAACAAAGCAGTCATGTTTCTTTTTCTTTGGAAATTACTGTTTAGTGGGTTAAATCAATATTAGGAAAAGGAACACATATTTGTAAAATTACAAATGAGATGAAAGATCCAGGAAATCTTTCCTAAGTAAAAGATGATTGAGCTGAGAATTTGCAGGAATTAGAGGAGTTAATAGATATAACACTGGAGGATGGGAAGAATGTTCCTGGCAGAGGAGACAGCCTATGCAAAGGCCCTGTGGAAAAAGAGTATGGATCATTGTAAGACCTGAAATGTGACCACTGTGGCTGGAAAACACAGAATAATGACTAATGTGGTGAAAAATAGTCAGAAAAAATAAAGAGCCAAGGTAATACAGCCCTTGTAATGTATATTAAATATTTCTATCTTAAAAACAATGTAAAGCCATTGGAGCACTTAAATGTGAAGAGTGACATGATCAGATTTCTGTATTGGAAAGGTCACTATAATGGAAGAAATAGATCAAAGGAGGCAAGAGAAGACAAGGGAGGGGATCTTCTAGCTGTTGATGGAGAGAAGAGGATAGATTCAGGAGATACAGAGGAGGGAAAGTGGCTGAATTTGTTGATGGATTAGTTATGGGCAGTAAGGGAGATACAGGTTAAAAAGCAAACTCATGATTTCAGACATACCCAAGACAACAGTGATACTATCTTGGGGATGAGATGGGAATGATTTGAGAACCAGGTTTGGGGCAGATCACAAATTCTCTTCTAGACATGTTGAATTTGAGATGTGTTTTCAATATACAAGTACAGATGTCAAGTGGTCAAGAGCCCAGGAAGAAATAGAGGTTAGAGATATTTAGGGAGTTTTGAGTTATTTTTGTAGATGATGTTGAGTGAGATCACCCATGTGAATAAAGTGACCTATTAAGATGGTAGAGAGGAAGAAGAGAAAAAGATCTAAAAATGAACCTTGAGAAACTCTAACATTTACTGGCCAGTAGACAGGAGGAAGAGCATGTTGTGAAGAGGACAGAAAAGAAGCGTCCAGAGGGCAGGGCTGTGTTACAGGCCAAAGCTAGGGAATGTTGTAGGAAGAAGTGCCTGGTCAGCAGGATCAAATATTACCAAGGGGTGATGTAAGATGAACAAAAATTGTCCATGAGCTTAAGTGGCATGGAAGTTATTGCTGACTTTGCCAAAAGATGTCAGTGAAATGATGAAGGTAAAAATAAAATATGAGTAAAAGTTTAGAAAAATGAAGACAGAATGCATAGATAATTATTTAAAGAAATTTGGATACAACTCAAAGGAGAGAGTTGGGTTGCTGATACTTTAAATTCCACCCTAGGTAAGTAAACCTCTGCCTTTGAAACACGCTCAAGGTCCTTTTTACCTTGTTTTGACCACGCTGAGCCTTACTCCACATATCTATCTATAATCATACCTGGAGAGAAAACTTAACCTTGGTAATAGTCTTTGCTCTTTCATCTTCTAGTTCACTGATTTCCAAGGTTATATGATGTTTATATGTGTCAGGAATCCTATAACTTTTAGAAAGCCCTTGGTCTGTTTGTGTACTTGATCAACATGTGAAGCAAAATTCTTACCTATAATATTGCTAAGAGATTAAATTTCCCTTTTTTATGCTCAACAAAATGCTGGCCACTTGCCTTAATTATAGAAAATGGTGGAGGCGTGCGTGTGTGCGTGTGTGTGTGTGTGTTAACGTGTTTGCAGTGAACTTTCAGCTCTTCAATGTATGCTCTAAGTTACATTATGGTGAAATATTTAAACTCCTTTTGGCTGACAGAATAACATTTTTGGAGCTACTGCTGGAATGCATCCTTCATTGGACAGACACAAGGACAGACATAGACACTGTGTAACCCTAGGGCTTCCTAAGCTTATCTAACTTATGCCCAATATGACGGGTGAGGTGACAAGATGAAGGCTTTCTACCCTTCTGAATGGAGAAAGCTCTTTACTTCCTACTCAGATCTGAGACTGCAGGGAGTATGAGCGGCAATGTCTGTAAGTCACATGTGATTGTAGCTGAAAGGGAAGTAACTTCATTCACGGTGGCTTGCTGGCCTCTGTGGCTGCAGCCCTTTCCCACAGAAATATCCCCAAATAGGAGCAGGGTTTCCAAGCTAATATGGTCCCCTGGATAAAAGTTGTCCTAAACTTAGGAAATGATTCCAAGTTATATTAATTTGGTGCAAAAGTAACTGTGGGTTTGGTACAAACAGCAATTACTTTTGCACCAGCCAAATAGCTAGGTAGTTGATTAATAACATTACTTCATGGTCTCTACATTAGTTTGAAACTGGAACTTGCTGGGGTTATTTTTAAAATGTGTGTGAAATCAGACTTCTTTATCAAATGGGCTATTGGCAAAGCAAAATGGGGTTCAAAACTTATTTTTCTCTTTTTTCTTTTGGTCTGAATGCTTGAGTGTTCACTAATGAAGAAATTCTCTAAAATGATTAATCATTGATAATAAAGCCTTAGCTAGAAAGTTAATTGATATTAAAATTTGTGAGCTAAATAATCTCTGTTCCATGGCAGAGATTAATGTGTGGTAATGTGTGCTTTTGCATTTCTTTCCTCTGCAAATACTCCATAAGTAAATTTTGTATGATCTTTTGACTAGAGATAAGGGGTTGGTATAGAAAACAAAGAAGCCTAAGACCTGAATGTGGAGGGTGGAAGAGGTGAAGCAGACATCAAATCCTTAAGATAAACAAATGGTAAATCCCTGTTTCCAGAAAGAAGGCAGAGTGAGAGTAATATAAGATAACACTGAGTCTGCATGGCAGTCGCCACTGAAGAGATTTTTGATATGTGAAATTAGAAGTCAGAGAGAGCCTTCCTTGAAAACCCGATAGACATCGCAGTTTACAATGGAAAGCCTCAGGAAAACAGGAGTGAAGTGCTGCTGGATATAAGGCTGGGGACAGGACGGTGGAACCTATTGTTTGTATGGTCAAAGGGTCTGAAAGATATTTCCTCTAAATTTAAAGCATGGAACAGACTTCTGAGTGAGTCTCTCTGGTTTCAGGGTTTCACAATGAAGGGCTCAAGGGGAGAAAATCCCTAAGCAAGATGTATTTCTTTCTTTGGACTCTCCAACAGCAGTGGGTTGCTGTGTGTGTATCCTGAACAGTCCTCCTAATAGAAGAAAATAGATTGTTACACTGAAGCCTGCACAGTCACAATTGTCAAAGGATTACCCCGGGGAAATTGCCTGTTGGCCAGGAAGTGTGAAGATCTATTTGATCGTTTTCTTCTTCAAGCCTCTTTTCAGTTGACAGGAGTAGAGTTTCCCTACTTGCTGCTGGTGTAATGAAATGAAAGTTCCATCCACACCAGCATTGAAGAATAAGTCCTTTAACCCCTTACTGATCTTTATCTTTCGATCATTTTCCTCTCATGGAAACACATGGTGGTTTTTCTCAATTTTAGTGCCTGCAAACTCCCAAGGCTGTCACTGCAGCTCTGGCTTAGATAAAGCAAGAGAAGCAAAGTAGTTAACCAAGATGCAAGTGTTGCCCAGAATCTTGTGAAAGATAGAAGGGACATTAGGACAGGGAACTGAGGGACTCACTTTAGATAATCTTTTTTTT
>NW_016806354.1:95626-102729 GCF_001698545.2 Rhinopithecus bieti
GAAATAAAGATGTTCTTTGAAACCAATGAGAACAAAGATACAACATACCAGAATCTCTGGGACACATTTAAAGCAGTGTGTAGAGGGAAATTTATAGCACTAAATGCCCACAAGAGAAAGCAGGAAAGATCTAAAATTGACACTCTAACATCACAATTAAAAGAACTAGAGAGGCAAGAGCAAACACATTCAAAAGCTAGCAGAAGGCAAGAAATAACTAAGATCAGAGCCGAACTGAAGGAGATAGAGACACAAAAAACCCTCCAAAAAATCAATGAATCCAGGAGTTGGTTTTTTGAAAAGATCAACAAAATTGACCGCTAGCAAGACTAATAAAGAAGAAAAGAGAGAGGAATCAAATAGATAATCTTTATTGCTCAGATATGGGGCAAAGCTACTCAGCTGGTCAAAAGGGAGGAAAATGTGATAGAAAGTAAAGATGGCTAAACCAAGTCAGTCGCATTGTTGGTGAAGTTTAGCAGAGCTCCAGAAAAATTGAAATTTTTCTACCTCAATTGAGGCAGTTTGAAGAGCAGATAAAACACTTCTGTTGATCTGGTTAGAGAGATAGTTGTAGGGAAACCTGGAGGGCAAGTGTGCATAATGAGGTTGTCATTTAGCAAAGGTAGAGTTTTGAGAAATTTAATGTGTTCCCATCACACGCTTACAACTCTCTCTTTATTGTAAATTAAGTGAACTCATTGTTTCCAAAACCAACCCCAAAATAATGTGCACATCATCTTTTAATGAATAATAGCAATCCTTAGAACAAATAGAATGCATAAACTTAAACTCCTTAATAAAGGAGCCCACCAGAATCGTATGCTAGCTGGTAGAGGGCAGCCTGTGGAATTGATGTGCTCTTAATCAGGATATGTTTTATATCAGGCTCAGAGAAGGTGTATTTTCTGTCTTTTGCTGACTTACACAATTCCTTTTAAGAAAAACAACAGCAAAAGCAAATCAGTTCGTCAAAGCCCCAGCTAATAGCATCAGTTGAGTAAAACACTGCTCTTGCCCCAGGTGTGTCCAAATGGCTTGAGTTGGAGGACGAGTCCTCATGACTCAGCAGCGCTTGGATCCCTGCCTCTCAGGGAGTGCCTCCCTGCCCAACTCTGTCCTCCAGGACCACAGTCCTTTGAAGAAACAGGCTGAGTCCCTGTCTAGCACTTCACCTCAGGTAGAGGGACAAAGCTGTTTTCTATAGGAGACTTGGATTTGTGACTTGGTTTTGAAGATCTTCTGAACAAAATGCAACAGGGCATTAGTACACAATAAATCGAGTGAATGGATTTTAGATCATGTCTTGGTTTTATTAGTATTTAAAAGTGTTCCCTACTGCCCTGCCTACTCATCACGGATCAGCTGCTTGCTGTTCCTTGGGCGCAGTCCCCCTTGATGGCTGCTGCTCAGCTCCCAGAGACAGGCTGCCGGCGTCCTCTCTTAGGGAAGCAACAACAAATTCCATCAAATGCTCAAGTACTGAGGTCAAGAGAGGTTCACGTCTATCAGAAATCCTCACTCTGTGTGCTCAGAAGAGCAGAAAAAATGGAGAAAAGCAAGTACTTGTAGGAGAGACAGAAGTAGCTGTTGAAAGCATCTTTGTGTTGGGCGTGGTTCTCTTGATGTATGTAAGCCTGTATTATTGGAATATAATAGCGTTCATTGATCCTTCTACTTGTGGCAGTCTCTGGAGCCACATATACAATTTAAACTCTCCTAGGAACTAGAGTTAGTAGAAGTTAAGAAAAGGCAAAATTTATTTGAAAAATATATTTAAACGAAGATACCCAGAATATTATCAATTTAATATGTAATTAGTATAAAAATCTTGAGTTATTTTATATTCTTTTTTATCATAAGTATTTGAAACCTGATGTTCTACCCTTATTTTAGCTTTTTATCACAAGTATTTGTATCACGAAATCCTTTATTCAACACAATTTCTAATGCTTGCATATTATTGCATCACAGGAAAGTTCTGTCATTTTGTATTTCTGTTTTTGGACATGGAAGGTTTTCATTTTGAGCAGGTATTATAATTGATGTGATGTTTAGCATTTTTCTGTAAAATTATTTTCAGGTTTATGATTTTGTTCTTAAACCAGATTGATAAGAACAGATTTACTGTTTAGATATCATAAAACCTAATGCCAAAAGTTTGTACCATCCAAATTTCCATTAGTATTCTATGAGAGAGCTCATTTTACTTCATACTCCGTAAATGAAAGAGGAAGGGGTCAACAAGGTGTCAACATTCCTCAAAGCCTTAAATTACTTTTAAGACAGGAAAAAATCTGTGAAAGATAGTGAATGAGAGAAGTGTTTCCTCATTTGCTGATCAAAATTAGGAACCTGTGGAGTGTGGAGGTGGGGAGAGTGAGAATCTGGAGATAAAGCAAGAGACTTAGGCCCTGATGTGGGAAACTGTGTGCTTCATTGTTTTTTCCTATGGGTGAAGTCTTGGGCAGGGGAAAGAGATGAAGGAACCTTATGCTCCCCTTTAAATTTGGAGATCTGTGAGAAAAGGAGGTGAATGTCACCCTTGGGTGGCTTTCCCTGAAGGCTGTCTTCTCTCATAAAAGCATCCTTATGCCGAGACAACCCATCAGAGATAGCTGCATTCAGCACCTAGGCAGATGGATCAGAGTAACTCCATCTGGATTCTTTTTAACTTCATGGCTGTTTGGGAAGCAGACTCATATCTTCATTGATGGTAAAGAGTGTCTTGAGTGAGACAGAGTAGGAAGGACTCAGAAATGGCTATGGTCCTTTAGCAGTTGTCATCTGTGAATGGCTAAGTGTTAACCAGATCAGTGGAGAGTCAGGATGACAGTCTTTTAGACCCTGCCCTCTTGGTACCCAGGTCCTTGTCAGGTGTCCAGGAAGAATCAGGTCACCTAGAATTGAAGGATGGTGAATGTGGGAATTTTATTGAGTGATGGAGGTGGCTCTCAGCAGGAGGGATGGGGAGTTGGAAAAGGGGATGGAGTGGGAAGATAAATCTTCCCCTGAAGTTCGGCCATTCTGCAGCCGATCTCCTCTCCAACCATGCCCAGCTAAATTGATGTTCAGACGCTCCTTCTCTTCTCTCCCTCTCTGCCATGCCATTCTGCCTGTCTGCCAATGGAGTTCAGGGTTTATATGGGCACAGGATATGAGCATGGTAGGCCAGAGTGGTCTTGGAAAAAGCAACACTTGGGTGCGCAAACAGGAATGCCTGGTTCCATTTAGGGCTGTAGGTTTCCAGGCTTGAGGGTGGGGCCTTTGCTGAGGAACCACCCGCTTTTACCCAGGATTTCCCTGCCTCTTGTCCATGGGATGGATGAGCTCCAGGGGAAGATTATCTTCCCACTCCATCCCCTTTCCAGCTCTCCATCCATCCTGCTGAGAGCCACTTGCATCACTCAATAAAATACCTGTATCCACCATCCTTCAGTTACGTGTGACCTGATTCTTCCTGTATGGTGGACAAGGACCTGGGTACCAAGAGGGCAATGTGTAAAAGGCTGTCACCCTGACTGGTTAACACTTAACTGTCCACGGACAGTAGCTGCTAAAAGAGCATGAATTGTAACACACCCCAGATGCTACTGTGGGGCTGGAACCCAAAAGCACTTGTCCTGGCTCCTGCACCTGCCCGTCTGCGTGCTCCCCCTCCTGTAAGGGGTTTGGGCATATGGCAGCTGAGCAAACAAGCCACACCCCTGTTGCAAGTCCCATAAGAGGGTCAGGGAACTCTTCCATTTCATCATGACTGGGCAATGTATCTTTTCATAGCAGTATGGACAACGCAAGCCTGATGGGGGAAGTGGCTTCCCAGCAGATATCAACATTATTGAGTGCCCATGGCCTCAGCACAGGCCCTTATAGAGCAGATCAGGACAGAGGAGTGGATAGCCTCCTACCAATGCTACATCCTGTAGAATAAGGGGTGGCGACAGTGCTAAAAGTAATTGAGTCTTAAACCCAAATGATTTAGAGGTCACTGATTTGACAAAATTGTTTTGGAATTGAGTCAATTAGGTATTGCACCATCAGTTGGAAGTGGGAGTGGATAAAACAGAAATTTAGTTTGGTTATAGAAAAATAAAGTACTTATCTTTTGCAATATAAAAGAGAGGAAAGTGAAAACTCATTGTTTAAAATATGCATTGTTTCTGTACTTTCTGCCGTGGCAATTTTTTTCAGAGATGAAACAAAAATAAATGACTTAGATTGTTCAACTGCTGCTGCAGAATTGCGTATAGCTCCCAGGTGGTGATTATTCTCCTTGAGAAAGACAGTAACCAAACACAAGTTATTTCATCTGTCTTTATTTGACATGCCATTTCGGCCCGATCAAAAGTTTCTGGGTTTCTTGAAAAATAATTTCACTTATCTCTCTTGATGGCAAAACAAATTAAGAAGAGTCTTTCAACAAAAACGGTGTAGAAGCTCACTGAGGCAAAGAAAATAAGGCATGAGGTTCGCAGAACTATTAACAGGAGAGTAATCTTCATATGTCATTGAAAATCAGCATAATTGAGATGCCCTGCATGAGTCCTGCTTAAATGTAAAGAAATTGGTAGTAGATATGGATGTGGTTCAACTCAATTTCCATTATTTGTTATAATTTATTTAAATACTGGATATTTTCTGGAGGGGACAGGTTAACACCCACATCACCATCGTTGCTGAAAAGTACAATCAAGCATACAGTATACTATAGAGTGTCACAAGGAAAATATTCTACTTTTTACTGCAGTTTGGCCTCAGCAGAAGATAACGTGGACAAATGGTAAGTCTTGGAATTTTAGAGGGGGTGGGAACCTCAACGCATTCAGTCTAGTAGCTTTCAGTCAAATGTTAAGACCCAAGAGTACTTCTTATAACAAATATTTTGTAACAGCCCTGCACTACCCTAAAATAAAATTCCTACAATAATTTATATACTCATATAACTGAAAATGCCCTAACTATAAGTGAGAAGTAAAATGAGTCATTTATGGTAATATTTATATTCAATATATAAAGGCGCAGATCTGATACACCAGTCTTGAAGACATGTTGAATTAGCCAGAGGCTTGTACTACTTTACAGTGAATAAATTAAGATTTGAAAGAAGATCTGGAGCCATTCTCTATAAGCAAAAAGAAAAATGCAAGAGCAGAAGGGACAGGTGAATATTCGAATAGAAACTAGATAGTGGGAACCATATGCATAAAAATTGTAAAGCAGAGTTAAACTCTGTAACATAAACTCTGTAAAACAGAGTTAGGTGTTAGGCTTATTAATGATAACAAGGGTTTTCATCTACCTCAATGTCAGAAGAGCATTAGAAAGCTGTGCAGGCTGGAGACAGTTCTTGGTTGTGCTAGACTGTGCTAAGCATCCAGGACATTCAGTGTCCCTGTCCACACCTGCTAAATGCCAGTAGCACTGCCCAATCTTTGCAACAAGCAGAACTTTTCTCCCACATGGTCAAAATGTCCCCCCGCGGGGCAATGTGGAGAACCTTGTGGAAAACTATGAGTCTAATGGAATGCTTTTGGTGAGAAGGAAACAGAGGAGCAAAGAAGTTACATGGACTGTTCTAAGGTCACTAAGCTGTCACTAAGAGGCAGAAAAAGGGGTAGTTCCCCGTGACCCCTGTCCAGAGTTATCTCACACTTTGCTATATTCCATCCTATTGCTCCCTAAATGTTTGGTAAATAGGAGGTCAAAGTTCTTCCAGTTTTTGGAAGAACAGGACCACAGTTGAGGCTATGTTTTCATTAACAATGTAGGCTTTTTTGAAATGGCTTGAAGGTCTGATGGAGATTAGGAAGGAGCTCCCCTGCGCCCTCCCAGCACTCACTCATAAGTACCCCTTTCAGCGGTCATTTCCTTTGGTCCGTTTCTCACTCTCTGCCTTGAGAGAGGTTCTGTTTTAGGTTATTCTGTTCTTCTCGGGTGTATAAGCAACTTAATACTAGCACCAATCATTGCCTCTTCAATATTAACATTAATATGTACTTTCCTATTGCCTCATGGTCATTTTATGTGGATTATATTTTTCTGCTAATTGCAATTCTCAGTGAAATACTACTATATATCTAGTATGTGACAGGCACTTATCTAGGCCCTTTCACAACCTGATTCATTTTCCTCACAACACTTAAGATAGGAATTATTAGCCCCAATGTACAATTGAGAAAACTGATCCTTACAGAGGTTAAGGAGGGAGGGATAGAAGAAAGCATTCTAGGCAGTTAGCAGACTCTGCAAAGATCTGGGAGCCATAAATTAGGGGCCAATTAAACCAAAATCCAAAGAATTTGTGTAAATGGGTTAGAGTTCTTTTTATCTCCATCACTTGGTCATTCCTTCTGAATCAGTTTTTTAACCTCATTTCTCCCTTTTTATTTATAGTACGTTTTTCTGAAAGAGGGTTCACACATCTACCCACCATCTTTGCAGGTTTGAATTTCCTGCAATATACCTCCACACCCTAATACCTTGCTGAAGTTAGTCTCAGGAGCACGTCCAGTAACCTTTTTACATCTCCAATTCATTGAGTAGCTTTGAGTTCTTTGAAGGTTCTAAAGTTCTTTGCATGGATGGCCATCTGTCCTCCTTAAATGTCTCATCTCTTGAATCCCTGTATTATTTCTCCTGTTTTTTCCCCCATCTACTATATTTACATATTCTTCCTATAACCATATATAAAAAATTATTTCCTATAACTACAGATGCCATTCTGTATTTCTAGCTTGTCATAATTTATTTGAATTAAATTAATTAACTTACATATGAGTATGTTCTACAAAGGCTTTGAAACATCTGGTGTATAACCACACAGAAATACAAATAACCATCAGAGACTACTATGAACCACCTCTATGCACACAAACTAGAAAATGTAGAAGAAATGGATAAACTCCCTGACCCATACACCCACTCAGGACTGAATCAGGAAGAAATTGAAACCCTGAACAGACCAATAACAAGTTCCAAAGTTTAATCAGTAATAAATAGCCTACCAGCCAAAAAAAGCCCAGGACCAGTTGGATTCACAGCTGAATTCTGCCAGATGTACAAAGAAGAGCTGGTACCATTCCTACTAAAACTATTCAAAAAAA
>NW_016806354.1:103315-126274 GCF_001698545.2 Rhinopithecus bieti
AAAAAAAAAAAAAAAAAAAAAAAAAAATAAAAAATAAATAAATAAATAAATAAAATTCAACACTGCTTCATGTTACAAACTCTCAACAAAGGGGGTATTGAAGGAACATACCTCAAAATAAGAGCCGACTCTGACAACCCTACAGCCATCATACTGGATGGGCAAAATCTGGAAGCATTCCCCTTGAAAATTGGCACAAGGATGCCCTCTCTCCCTGAACAACTCCGTTGTTCAGCTGATTCAACGTAATATTGGAAGGGCTGGCCAGAGCAATCAAGCAAGAGAAATAAAGGGCATCCAAATAAAAAGAGAGGAAGTCAAACTATCCCTGTTTGCAGATGACATGATTCTATATCTGGAAGACTCCCTCATCTCAGCACAAAAGCACCTTCAGCTGATAACTTCAGCAAAGTTTCAGAATACAGAACCACTGTGCAAGAACCACTAGCATTCCTATACATCAACAACAGTCAAACCAAGAGCCATATCAGGAACTCAATCACATTCACAATTGCCATAAAACGAAAATACCTAGGAATACAGCTAATCAACAAGCTGAAAGATCTCTGCAATGATAATTACTAAACACTGCTCAAAGAAATCAGAGATGACTCAGACAAATGGAAAAACATTCTATGCTCATGGATAGGAAGAATCAGTGTTGTTAAAATGGCCGTATTACCCAAAGCAATTTATAGATTCAATGCTGTTTTTATTAAACTACCAATGACATTCTTCACTGAACTAGAAAAAAACTATTTGGAGATTCATATGGAACCAAAAAAAAAAAAAAAAAGAGCCTGAATAGCCAAAGCAATCCTAAGCAAAAACAAATCAGAAGGCATCATGCTACCCAACTTCAAACCATACTACAGGGCTACAGCAATCAAAACAGTATGGTATTGGTTTAAAAAAAAAAAAAAAGTCAGACACAAAGACCAATGGAACAGAATAGAGAGCTCAGAAATAACTCTGCACATGTACAACTGTCTGATCTTTGATAAAACTGACAAAAATAAGCAATGGGGAAAAGACCCCCTATTCAATAAATGGTACTGGGATAACTGGCTAGTCATATGTAGAAGATTGAAACTGGACCCCTTATACCACATATAAAAATCAACTCAAGATGGATAATGGACTTAAATGTAAAATTTCAAACTACAAAAATTCTGGAAGACAACCTAGGTAATACCATTCGGACCACAGTAACGGGCAGAGATTTCATGATGAAGATGCCAAAAGCAATTGCAACAAAAGTAAAAACTGAGAAATGGGATCTAATTACAGAGCTCCAGCACAGCAAAAGAAACTATCAACAGAGTAAACAGATGACATACAGAATGGGAGGGAATTTTTGCAAACTGTGCATCAGATAAAAGTCTGATATCTAGCATCTATATGGAGCTTAAATTCCCAAGATAAAAACAACCCTATTAAAAAATGGACAAAGGACGTGAACAGATATTTTTCAAAAGAAAGTTTTATATGCGGCCAGCAAGCATACGAAAAACTCATTATCACTGATCATTGGAGAAATTCAAAACCACAATGAGATACCTTCTCACACCAGTCAGAATGGCTATCACTAAAAAGTCAAAAATAACAGATGCAATGCTGACAAGGTTGTGGAGAAAAGGGAATGCTTATATACTGTTGGTGGGAGTGTAAATTAATTCAAACATTGTGGAAAGCAGTATGGTGATTCCTCAAAGAGCTAAAAAACAGAACAATAATTCTACCCAGCAATCGCATTACTGGATATATACCCAAAGAAATATAAATAATTCTACCGTAAAGACACATGCACTCATACATTCATCATAGTATTCTTCACAAAAACAAAGATGTGTAATCAACCTAAATGCCCATCAATGATAGATTGGATAAAGGAGATGTGGTACATATAAACATGGAATACTATGTAGCCATTAAATAGAATGCGATCATGTCCATTGCAGGAACATGGATAGAGCTGGAGGTTTATCAAGTATAGCTTGATAAGTACAGCAAACAAAGTGCAACATGTCCTCCCTTATAAGTGAAGCTGAATGATGGGAACACATGGACAAAAAGGGGGGAACAACAGACACTGGGATCTACCTTAAGGTGGAGGGTGGGAGGAAAGAGAGGAGCAGAAAAATAACTATTGGGTACTAGGCTTAGTACCTGGGTGATGAAATAATCTGTACAACAAACCCTTGTGACACAAGTTTACCTAAACAACAAACCTGTATATGTACCCCTGAACCTAATAAAAAAGGTCCCACTGGGACCTACCTGAAGGTGAAGGGTGGGAGGAAAGAGAGGCACAGAAAAATAACTATTGGGTACTAGGCTTAGTACCTGGGTTATGAAATCATCTGTACAAAAAGCCCTTGTGATACAAATTTACCTAAACAAACCTGTGTATGTACCTCTGAACCTAAAGTAAAAGGTTTTTCTTTAAAACAAACAAACTGGTGTGGCCTCTTTCCTGAACCATGATTTTGAATTTTTAAACATTTCCAGGAAATTTCTACCTAGTGGTCAGATTCACATCTAAAACTGGGTGTAAGTAAAAAAAAGGATTTTTTTCTCTCATAAATAAGCTCTTCTACTTCTTGATATGTTTTCTTCATAAATGATATCATTATTCTTCCAACTTCCTACCTGTAACCCTTTCTTTTTCTTTGTTCCTCAAGTTCATTAAGTCATTGGCTAAGTCCCATTGGGTTTATCTTTTTGGAGTTGCTTGTGTTTTTGTGTGCTGTTTTCCATCCTCACTGTCCCTGGCCTGACTCACTGTGAGTTGTTATAATAACATTGTCTCTACATTTCACTTTCTACCTCCTCCAAGGCATCCTGTGCCCTGCTCCCAGGTGATTATTATAGTGCTCCTTAAACTTGCAATGACTCCCACATCCTCCATTGCATGTATATTTAGTTGAATAATATTTTGGTGTATTAAATACCTTTTTTTTTCTTTCCCTTGATTTCCCCTCCTGATACAGTTTGGATATTTGGCCTCATCTAAATATCTTATGTTGAAATGTAATCCTTAGTGTTGGAGGTGGGGCCTGGTGGGAAGTGTTTGGATCAGGGGGGCAGATCCCTCATGAATGGCTTGGGCTATCCTCTTGGTGAGAAATGAGCTCTCACTTTGAGTTCACACAAGATCTGGTTGTTTAAAAGCAGGTAGCACCCTCACCCCTAATTCTCTCATGTGCTCCTGCTTTCACCATGTGATGTGCCTGCTTCTACTTCGCTTTCCACCATGAGTAAAAGCTCCCTGAAGCCTCCTCGGAAGCAGAGGCTGGTGTTAGGACTTCTATACAGCCTGCTGAACCATGAACTAATTAAACCTCTTTTCTTATAAAGTACCCAGTCTTAGGTACGTTTTTACAGCAAGGGAATAACAGTCTAATACACCTCCTCATTCTCTCAGTCAGACCTCTGCTTATTTTCTCAGGGTAAGAATGAGATGCAGAAATAATCAGGGAGTCTTCTTAAATTTTGCTTCCAAACCCTAAGCTCCAGAGCACAGATCAAAAGAGAGATTAGGTTATTAAAATTTTTTTTTTTGGTGAAAAATTTTCAAGACTAAAGATTGTTCCAGACTAAAGAGCAATTTGATCCTGGGCTTTAGGGAAAAGAAGGGTGGTTATGGTGATGTCGTCGGTGGTAGTAGTGGTGATAGCGTTGGAGGTGGTGGTGATGTTGGTAGCAAGGAAGGTGATTGTCGATATTGCAGAGATGGTGGTGATGATGGTGTGTTAGTGATGGTATGGTGGTAAGGGTCATGCATCATTTTCCAAGCAGTGCTACCAGTAGATGAGAGGACCTTAAAGAAGTTTATGATGCTCTAGAGAGTGGAAACCTGTGCTTTCCAGAATTACTGCTGGAGATGCAAGGTGCTGGGTATGGCCACATATTATATTAGATAAAGCTATAATCAGGTTTGTAGAAAGCATCTCAGGAACTGACACCCTGGGAAAAAACACAACTTTTCAGTAAAGTTCATGAAAGACTAAAGGATCCAGTGGTCCTTCCAGCACCTTATCATGATGCTAAACTTCGACTCAACTTCTCAGGGTAAGAAAAGGAGAGAAACAGAAAAACTGGGATTAAATTCTCCTGCCAGCCCAGCAGAATATGGCCCAAAATAGAAATTGAGCAGTTGAAAGTAAAGGAGGCTATATTGCTTACACACAGAAATTTACAGACTGAGATTCATTCATTTAACACAACATTGACATAGTCTTGTAGAACAGAGCTCGAATCAACATTTTTAGTTTTTTTTAATGGCCATTTTTTTTTACTATTTCTTATCACGATTCATCTTTTAATTCTATTTTTATTTTTTTGATGTAAAATATACATACGAAACTTACCATCTTTCTCATTTTTCAGGATACCATTCAGTGGTAATAAGTACATTTATATTCTTTTTTCCCTCCTCTTCTCCCTTCTCCCTAGTTTTCCTGTCCTCTGGTAACCACCAATCTACTCTCTATCTTCATGAGATCTATATTTTTAGCTTCCAATATGAGTGAGAACATGCAATATTTGTCTCTCTGTGCATGGCTTATTTCACTTAAGATAATAGCCTGCCTCTAGTTTCATCCATGTAGCTGCAAATGACAGGATTTCATTTTTTTTTATGGCTGAATCACATTCCATTGTGTATATGTATCAGATTTCCTTTACCTGTTTATCCATTGATGGGCTCTTAGGTTGATTCCATATTTGGCTATTGTGAGTAGTGCTGAAATAAACATGGGAGGGTAGATATCTCTTCAATATATTGATTTTCTTTCTTTTTATAAATACCCATTAGTGGAACTGCTGGATCATACAGGGTTTCTATTTTTGAGTTTTTTGAGGAACCTCTATACTGTTTTCCATAGTGGCTGTACTCATTTACATTCCCACCAGCAATGTATGAGGGTTCCCCTCTCTCCACATCCTCACCAGTATCTTTTATTGTCTTTCTGATAAAAGTCATTTTAGCTAAAATTAGATGATATCTCATTGTGGTTTTGATTTGCATTTCTCTGATGATTGGTGATACTGAACGTTTTTCATATACCTGTTGGCCATTTGCATGACTCTTGGGAAATGTGTGTTCAGATATTTTGCCTGTTTTTAATCAATTATTTGTTTTTCTGGCTATTGAGTTGTTTGAGCTCCTTATATATCCTGGTTATTAATCCCTTATCAGACGGACAATTTGCAAATATCTTCTCCCATGCTGTATGTTGTCTCTTCACTTTATTTTTTTTGCTATGCAGAAGCTTTTTAGCTTGATGTAATGCTATTTGTCTATTTTTGCTTTGGTTGCCTGTGCTTTGGGGTCCTATACAAAAATTCTTTGCCCAGACCAATGAAGCATTTCCCAATTTTTTTCTAATATTTTCATAGTTTCAGATTTTAAATTTAAGTCTTTAACCAATTTAAATCTGATTTTTGTGTATGGTGAGAGATAGAGGTCTAGTTTCATTCCTCCGCATGTAGTTGTCTAGTTTTCTCAGCACCATTTATTGAAGACACTGTCCTTTCCCCATCAAATGTTTCTGGTGCCTTTGTTAAAGATGAGTTGATTGTAAATGCATGAATTCATATTTGGGTTCTCTATTCTGTCCCAATGGTCTATGTCTGTTTTTATGCCAGTACCATTCAATTTCGATTACTACAGCTTTTGAGCTCTCTTGTGGTTCTATATGAATGTTTGATTATTTTTCTATTTATGTGAAGAATGTCATTGGTATTTTGATAGAGATTGTGGTGAATCTGTTAATTGCTTTGGATAGCATGTCTACTTTAACAATATTAATTGTGTCCTCTTCAATTTTTTTCATCAGTTTTATAGATTTTTTTTGTGTGTGTAGCTATTTCATCTATTTGGTTAGATTGATTCCTAAGTATTTTATATTCTTCATAGTATTGTAAATGGGATTGCTTCCTTTATTTCTTCTTCAGATTGTTCACTGTTGGTATTTATAAATGCTACTGATTTTTGTATGTGAACTTATTTCTAAATTTTTTTGGTTAATTCTGTAGGTTTACCTAGGTATAAGATCATGTTGTCTGTGAACAAGGCTAATTTGACTTCCTTTCTAATTTGGGTACCCTTTATTTCTTTTTCTTGCCTAATACTTCCAGTATTGTGTTGAACAAAAGTGGATTTTCTTATTCCAATCCTTGGAGGAAAGGCCTTCAATTTTTCTACATTCAGTATAATGTTAACTGTGGGTTTCTTATATACAGTCTTTATTATTTTGAGCTGTGTTTGTCTACATTCATTTTGATGATAGTTTTTCATCATAAAATGATGTTGAATTTTATCAAATGATTTTTCAGCATCTATCGAGACAATCATGATTTTTGTTCTTGATTATATTAATGTGATGTATCATGTTTATTGATTTGTGCCTGTTGAACTATCCTTGTACCCCTGTGATGAAACCTACTTAATCATGGTGAATGATCTTTTTAATGTGTTGTTGTATTTGGTTTGCTAGTATTTTGTTGAAGATTTTTACATCTGTGTTCATCAATGATACTGACTTGTAGTTTTCTTGTTGTGCCCTTAGCTGATTTTGATATCAAAGTAATAATGACTCTGTAAATGAGTTTGAAAGTATTCCCTCTCCTTCAATTTTGTTTTGGAAGAGTTTAAGATTAAGATTATTTCTTCTTTAAATGTTGGGTAGAATTCACCAGTGAATCCATCAGATCCTGGTATTTTCTTTGATGAGAGACATTTTTATTATGGCATCAATCTTGTTATTATTGGTTCATTGAAGTTTTCTATTTCTTCGTGGCTCAATTTTGGTAGGTTGTATGTGTCAATGAATTTATGAATTTCTTGTAAGTTTTCCAATTTGCTGGCATGTAGCTGTTCCTAATTATCTCTGATTCTCTATTTCTGAGGTCTCAGTTGTTATGTCTCCTTTTTTCATTTCTGATTTTATTTGAATCTTCTCTCTTGTCTTAGTCTTGCTAAGCATTGTCAATTTTGTTAGTCTTATCAAAAAAACCCAACTTTTCATTTTGTTTATCTTATGTACTGATTTTTTGGTCTTAATTTCATTATTTTTTCCCTGACCTTTATTATTTCTTTTCTTCTATTAGTTTTGCGTTTGGTTTATTCTTGATTTTCTAGTTCATTGAGTTGCATTGTTAGGCTGTTTATTTGAAGTCCCCTTCTACTTTTATGATATAGCCATTTATTATTATATAAATTCCCTCTTAGTACTGTTTTTGCTGTATGCCATAGATCTTAGTATGTTGTATTTCCATTTTCATTCAAGAAATTATTAAAATTTTCTTAATTTCTTTTCACTGACCCATTGTTCATGCAGAAGCATGTTATTTAGTTTCCATGTGTTTGTGGATTTTTCAAGGTTTCTCTTACTGATTTCTAGTTTTATTCCACTGTGGTCAGAAAAGATACTTGATAATGATTCCTTTTATTTTGAATTCATTCAGACTTGTATGGTAGCTTAAGATACGGATTATTCTGGAAAATGTACCTCCATATGCTGATGAAAAGAAAGTGTATTCTGCAGAAGTTGGGTGGCATGTTCCATAAATGCCAGTTAGGCCTATTTGATCTTGGGTGCAGTTTAACTCCAGTGCTTTTTTGCTGACTTTCTGTCTGTATGATCTCTCCATTACTGACAGTGGGGGTGTTAAAGTCTTCTACTATTACTACATTGCAATCTGTCTTTCCCTTTAGATCTATTAATGTTTGCTTTATATACTTGGGAGCTTCTTTGTTGGGTGTATACATATTTATAATTATTATATCTTCTTACTGAATTGACTCGTTTTTCATAATATAGTGATCTTCTTGGTATCTGTTTATAATCCTAGATGTGTAGTTAATTTTATTTGATATAAATATAGATATTTCTGCTCTTCCTTGGTTTCCAGTTGCATGGAATATTTTTTTCTGCCCTTTCACTTTCAGTCTATGTGTGTCTTCATCAGTGAATGGGGTTTCTTGAAGGCATCACATAGTTGGGTTTTCTTTATTTATTCAGCCACTCTATGCCTTTTACTTGGAGAACTGAGACTATTTACATCCAGTGTTATTAAGTAAGGGCTTACTGTTGCCATTTTATTACTTTTTTTTCTGGTTGCTGTGAGATTTCTCCCTTCCTTCCTTTCTTACAGTCTTCTTATACGTTTAAGTAGTTTTCTCCAATAGTATGCTTTATTTGGTAGTTTTCTATTTTTGGTGAATCTATTATATGTTTTTGCATTGTGGTTATGAGGCTTACAAAACATAGTATTGATATAACATGGTATTTTAAATAGATGATAATTTAGATCACAAAGAAATGAATAAAACCAAACCAAGGCAGAAAAAAAAAAACCCATAAAAAATTCTACACTTTAACTTTATTTTCTCAGCACTTGACTTTACTTGTTTCAATTTACATATTTTATATTATGTATCTTTTAACAGGTTGCTATAGCTATTATTGCTTTTGATAGATTTAACTATGGGGTTTTATATAGAACTATGAGTGGATTGCACGCTACAATTACAGTAATAGAGTATTGTAGGTTTGTCTATGTACTTAGTTTTATCAGTGGGTTTGAAAACTTTTCTTTTTATGTGCTGGTGTTTTTTCTTTCAGATTGAAAAATGCCTTTCAGCATTTTTTATTAGACCAATCGGGTGGTGGTAAATTATCTCAGCTTTTGTTTGTCTGGGAAAGATTATCTCTCTCCATTATAGTTGAAGGATGATTTTGCTCAATACAATATTATTGAATGGCATTTTTTTTCCTTTGAGCACTTAGTGCTTAGAGTGTTATTAGACTAACACTTAACGGTGTTAGTCCACTGTCTCCTGGCCTTGTATGGTTTCTGTTGAAAAGTCTGTTGCCAGATGAATAGAAGCTTTATAGGTTATTTACTTCTTTTCTTTTGCTTCTTTTAGGATCCTATGTTTGTCCTTGACTTTTCAGAATTTAATTATTATATGCCTTTGGGTAGTCTTATTTGGCCTGAATCTATTTGTTGTTCTCAGACCTCCCTGTACCTGGAAATTTATCTTTTCCTAAAGTTTTGGAAAGTGTTCTGTTATTTCTTTGAAGTTTTGTACTTCTTGTTCTTGTTCAGCTCCCTTTGAACATCAATAATTCTTAGATTTGGTTATTTGAGGTAATTTTCTATATCTTGTAGATGATCTTTGTTCCTTTTCATTCGTTTTCTTTTTTCTCTTTTCTTTTTTCTTTTCTTTTTTTTTTTTTTTTTTTTTTTTTTGTTTTTTGAGATGGAGTCTCACTCTGTCGCCCAGGCTGGAGTGCGGTGGTGCCATCTCGGCTCACTGCAAGCTCCGCCTCCCGGGTTGACGTCATTCTCCTGCCTCAGCCTCCCAGTAGCTGGGACTACAGGTGCCCGCCACCACGCCCGGCTAATTTTTTGTAGTTTTTAGTAGGGACGGGGTTTCACTGTGTTAGCCAGGATGGTCTCGATCTCCTGACCTCGTGATCCACCCGCCTGGGCCTCCCAAAGTGCTGGGATTACAGGTGTGGGCCACCGCGGCCCCGCCTTCATTCGTTTTCCTACTCTGATTGTATATTTTCACATAGCTGATCTCAGAGTTCTGTGATTCTTTCCTCTACTTGGTCCATTCTGTTGTTGGGATCCTCTAATGAGTTTTTCAGTTCAGCAAGTGTATCTTTCAGTTTCATAATTTCTGTTTAATTTCTTTTTTATTGTTTCAATCTGATTGTTAAATTTTTCGCATAAATTTTGGAAGTGCTTTTCTGTGCTATCTTGGGGAGCACTGAATTTTCTTAAAGTGGTTATTTTTAATTCTTGTTCAGAGAGCTCACATATTGCAGTGTTACAGGTAGTCACTGGATTTTTGCTTTGTTCTTTTGGAAGGTCATAGATCCCTGTTTTCTGTTGTTTCTTGTGGGTATATGTCTAAACATATATGTCTTTTCATTGAAGAATTGGTTATTTCATATTTCTATCTGGCTTGTTTTGGTTTTTATTGAATATGTTTTCTTAAAAAATCTTTATTGCTACATTGGTGCCTACTTTTTGGGTCTAAGTGGTATGTCAGGTAAACTGTGGCTCTAGCAAATGATTGGAGCACTATCCAAATAAAGGAGGCCCCCAAAGGGATTATTTTGACATTATGAGAAGCCTGGCTAGGGGTTTGTGCTGCCAATTAGCCACTCTGACTTGGCATCTCCTTTGGTGGAATTACAGACCAGAGTTTCCAGGGCTGGTAGTCCCACCTGCCCCCTTTATCTCTGCCTTTTCCCAGATACATTTTTTTTTCCTTTAGGCAGTAACAATGCTTCCTGTAGGTTAAGGCAAGGACATATTTACTGGAAGAGAACTCAAGATGGTGGGGAAGCTGATGGACCACCTCAGTCTCACTTTTTCTTGTGCAGAAACTGAGTTGGGGGAGATTATCCACCTCTTGGTGCTGGACAGAATGGTGTTAGGGGCTTTGCAGATGTGGAATTCCAATTTTCTCAACATCTGCTTGTAGTTTTTTCACTTTGGTGCCAGGAACTGTCTCATCTTCATATTTGTGTTCTGGGTTGTTCCTGGTGATTATCTCAACACTGTATATTTGTTTTTGGTTTTCTACGGGGAGTGGGGAGAAGTGAAGCCAGCTTGCTTCTGTGCAGCTATTTTAAAACGAGGAGTTTCCATTTTTTTGTTTTCTATATTTTATTTAGACATAGTCTATTCTCAGTCTCCTGGTCATGTTTTCCTGCTCCTGATCCTTTGCTGGCCTTTCTCTCTCTGCCTAGAAAGCCCTCCTCCAACATTCCTTTCCAACATTCCTTTCCAACATCCCACCAGCTTTTCAACACCATCTCAAATGCCATCTGCTTCACAAAACCTTTCTGTTGTTCTCCTTTTCTAAACTCACGAGACATTTTGCACACACTTATCCTCTGGCCCATGCTGAAGAAGAAAAGCCAGACACCACATTTACTCTCAGCTCTGATGTAAATGCAGCCAAATTCATAAGCTCTAAAATTGTATGTGTTCACTCTTGCAGACTACAAATACCTGCAAGTTTTATTCTCATAACTTTTCTCCTATTAATAATTAATAGGCAGAGGGTGAAAAAGAATAAGTTTTATGGTAGCCATTTTGGATAACCAATGGGAGTAGGAACCACTTATCAGCTTAGATGGAGGATAGGGGAGGGAATAGTTCATCAAATGAGCTTACAGGGTGATATGATACCCAGCTCTAGGGACTCAGACATGAGGGTAATGAAATTAAGTGTCATATCTGAATCCACAATAGGAACATTCATTGCAAAAATTTTTAATAACCCTGAGTCTGTTTCACTCAGGACTTTCCTGACTTGTGGTTTTCTGAATGTTGGGGAATTGTAAAAGAAGCAGCAATCCTGGTTCCCCAAATTTACCAGAAAAGATAGTTGCTTAAATTGGAGAGACCTCTAGCCACATTTATAATCTGCCTTGTGTCATGATTATTTAAAGTATGTCTTGGTTTTATTTTGCTCAATTATAAACTGCTTGAGGTTAGAGGCTATTCACCTATTTTTACATTCTTCTTAGTAACTAGCCCATAGTTATGTGGTCAACAAAAATTTATGAAATTGGATTCTTTAATAATATTTCTTAGTCCTATTAAATATTTTCATGAATCATTAATTTTTAAAAATTAATCTCAAAATGAGTTGAGACTGTTAAGTGCCTAGAACAGACCACAGTAACAGAGACTATCTTAGATGTTCTGGGATGACAGCATCATTTCATGTATTTTTTTTTCTTTTCAGTAATAGCACTTCATTCATTATAAAACCACATGCAATGTTATTTTTCTTCATTTATGAGATTTTCACACAAATACATTTATAATTCAAACTATGTATTAGGTGGTATGTCCTAATCTTTAAACTTGAAAATATGGTTACTGTTAACATTATAGGTATCCAATAATGTTAGTTGATTCTAAATCGATTATATTTACCCAGTGCATTTTGCTTATAAAAGAAAATTGGACAAGGTTCTTCTCCATGAGATATGAATTTAAATCAAAGACGATGATTCAAACACATGGGCTTTTGTTAAATTCAATATGCTTCTGATCAGTGCTTATTCAATTGCAAGGTTTAGATTGAAAACAACTTTGCAGTGTCCCTCCCTTTCTTACTAGGATAATGACATAATTCGTTTCAAACATTGCTGAGTATTGCATGGTTCTAGGAAGAAAAACCAGTTTAAGGGAGTAAATGCCAATTAGAGATAGTTGTGATCTTGCTGGACCACTCTGGAACCAGAATCACATAACTTACAGACCTTTAGAATTCTCAGTTTTCAAATATGCTCAACTTAGGAATTTTTTTTTTTTTTTTTTTGGAGACGGAGTCTCGCTCTGTAGCCCAGGCTGGAGCATAGTGGTGCAATCTTGGCTCACTACAAGCTTCGCCTCCCAGGTTCATGCCATTCTCCTGCCTCAGCCTCCCAAGTAGCTGGGACTACAGGCAGCCGCCACCACGCCCGGCGAGTTTTTTGTATTTTTTAGTAGAGACGGGGTTTCACCGTGTTAGCCAGGATGGTCTGTATCTCCTGACCTCGTGATCCGCCCATCTCGGCCTCCCAAAGTACTGGGATTACAGGCTTGAGGCACCGCACCCGGCTGGTGATGGCTAATTTTATATGTCAAATTATCTGGGCCACAATGTGCCCAAATATTTGATCAAATAATATTCTGGATGATTAGGGAAAGGTTTTTGGATGAGATGAACATAGTAGTTGGTAAAGTTTGCCCTCCATAATGTGGGTGGGCCTCATCCAATTAGTTGAAAGCCTGTGTAGAACAAAAGGATTGATCCTATCCTTTCCTTTCCTGAGTAAAAAAAAACTTTTTTTTTTTTTTTTTTTTTGAGACGGAGTCTTGCTCTGTCACCCAGGCTGGAGTGCAGTGGCACAATCTCAGCTCATTGCAAGCTCTGCTTCCCAGGTTGACGCCATTCTCCTGCCTCAGCCTTCCGAGTACCTGGGACTACAGGCACCTGCCACCATGCTCAGCTAATTTTTTGTATTTTTAGTAGAGATGGAGTTTCACCGTGTTAGCTAGGATGGTCTCGATCTCTTGACCTCGTGATCTGCCTGCCTCGGCCTCCCAATGTGCTGAGATTACAGGAGTGAGCCACCGTGCCTGGCAGAGAGTTCTTTCTAAATCTTTCTCTATATGCTATTGGCTTTTCCTGGAGAACTCTGACTAATACAGCAACTGATTAATTGTAGGCAAGTCACCTATTGTCTCTGAAACTCTCTTTCTTCATCGCTTAAAGTAGGTATAGTAATATTTGTCTTTGAGTTAGGATTATATGTGGTTGAACACATGTATCAATGTCCCAAATTAATATGCAATTCTAAATGATTAAAGATAGTAGCTCAGTTAACCCTTATAACAATCCAATGAGATAACATTCCCATTTTATAGACAAGAAAACTGAAGCACAAAGGAGTTCGGTGACTTGTCCAAAGTTACATGGTTAGCAAATTGTGTGGCAGAGACAATGTTATGTGTTCACTAAAACCAGTTACCACTTTCCTGAGTATACTGAAAGGCTACATTTCCTAGCCCACCCTGTGGATAGGCAGAGGCTGTATGATTGATTTCAGTCTAATAAAAAGGTAGGCAGAAATAATGTATGTTATATCCAGGCCTGGCCATAAAACACACAAACTGTTGCTTTCCCTCTTTCTTTTTCTCTGGCGACACTGAAGTCATTTTTTGTTGATGATTGAGCTGCAAGACTTAAAAAATAAAATCCTAGGTCTTAGGTCATTGTTTAGAAGAGAACTGCTAGACAACCTCCTCATCAGATACATCTACATTAAGCTTTGTTTCAGGATTTGTTAGCATAACAGAGTCTAACCTAGACTATCTAATGGTACATTAGCACTGGGGTTTGAACGAAAGTATTCTGGCTGTACAGATTATCCATCTCTAGCTGAATGTAGCATAATGCTTTTCAGCACCTGGCACATGGAGTACTCTTAGAAAATACTAGTTCTGATTATTTTCTTACCTTTCGAGAGGTCTTCATAAATTGGAATTAAATACATTTGTATATTCAGTTTAAGTAAAGCTATACAGGTTCCTTTAGTTGGACTTCTTAATATGCTAATGTGTATTATGAGAGAGGAGATAGTAAGAAATGTTTCCTAAAATTATTCTTCCCACTGAACATTTTTTGTAAAAATACACTTGGGGAAACATTGGAGGCAGCGTACGTGGCAAGTGTTCTGGAGCTAGATTCTCTGGGTTCAAATCCAACTCCTCCGCTAATAATGGTATGACCTTGAATAAACCATTTCACCAAGATGGAGATAATAGTAATCACCATATAGGATTGTTATGAGACTTTAAAAATTATTTTTAAAGGATTTAGAATACTGACTAACATATCGTAAGTGCTGTGTGCATGTATTAGTCCATTCTTGCATTGTTATAAAGAAATGCCTGAGATTGGGTAATGTATAAAGAAAACAGGTTTAATTCGCTCATGGTTCTGCCGGCTGTATATGAAACATGATGCTGGCATCTGCATAGCTTCTGGGGAGTTCTCAGGAAACTTACAATCATGGTGGAAGGCCAAGGGGAAACAGGTACATCTTACATATAGAGTAGAAGCAAGAGACAGAGGGAGTAGGTGCTAACACTTTTAAACAGCCAGTTCTCACTATTGCAATGACAGCACCAAGGAGGGTGGTGTTAAACCATTAGAAACTACCCCCATGATCTAATTAGCTACCCCTGGGTCCTACCTCTAACATTAGAGATTATAATTTGACATGAGATTTGTGCAGGGACACAGATCCAAACCATATCAGTGCACAAGTGCACGTATGTTTGTGTGTAAGAGAATGTGTGTTTAGTAAATTAATGAATAAGTAACTTTTGCCTTGCCTATTAGTTTATTATACTTGAACTCCTTGAAAGCCAGGAGTGCCTTTTTCAATATTTGGAAGTTCACTGTCTTAATATGTAGAAATACTCATTAAACATATACTTGGTGCTTAAAGATGTACCAGGGTAGGAGGGAAGTAATCTGAAACTAAGTTTTTTTTTGTTATCTTTAAGAACACTCAAGTTAAAAAGTACCTCCCTTTTGGCATTGTTATCAAAGGATATCTGAAAGACCAGAATCCAACAAATAACTTGCCAAGATTCTGGTGCTTGCAGTACACAGATAAGATAAACAACGAACATTGTTTTACTCCTTGATTCTCTTACATACCATATCAGCACCTAGGGCAATAGATTTTAATTAATTAAATGGCAGAATTAGATTAAAGACACTTAGCAAAGTTTTCTGACATTTTCTCAAAGCTTTAATTAATGTTATATATTTTCCCTTTTATACACCAGAGGGCGTTAATCACAAGTTCACCTTTGTGCATGTTTGCCATATGATTCCCAGACTCTTTAACCAAAACTTCTAATCGTGGAGAAGAAAAACCTGGGCTAAACAAATGCAATTTATGGACAGAAGGTAAAAATGAGTTTGACAAAAACTAAGGAATAATAGTAGAAAAAAATAAAATGCTAAAATTAATAAGAATTTGCATTGCATGGAGAAAAGGATCAAATACTGTGCTTTCCAGGCAGAGGTCAGAAAGCAGGCAATAACACCAGGTAGGTTTGCAGAAACTAAGAATGGTCTTTCCCTGAAGTAAGATATATGGCAGGGATAACTGGAAGTATCTTACTGATGATGTAATATATGTCCATAAAATGTCATCTGAGAGTAAAACTAAAAAGGTAATCAAACCAAAACCACTTACCAGTCTTGAACTTCTCTTTTCATGAAAGTGGGTTGAAAAAAGAGAAGGTTGTTGTAATGCTATGTTTTTCAAACTGGAGTTCCCAGCCTTCTAAGACTAAAACATGTAATCTTAGACCCCTTAGAGTTCTTTAGAAACATTTTCAGATAATATATTTTCATCTGGAATCCAAACTCACGCCACCCTTCCTCTTCAGCAAATGAATATTCTAGATTATTTATGTGTCTGCATTATTTTTATGGAAATATGATAGAATATTTCCACTTGATTTCAGTGCCTGAGTTTGCTATGTGTTCATGAGAAAAATAGGCAGATTGTATATGAATATGAATGTTAATGCCAAGTGACAGCTGAATGACGCCACGGTGTGCTGGAGTAGAAGCTTGAGTAGATAAACATGATGGAATAAGTTGTCAAACAGCAAATGGCAATGTGACTCAATATTTTAAAATATTAAAACAATTGTTTTGGTCTATACAGTTTTAGCAGACAGGCTAGAGGAGCCCTATCATCCTTCAACCTTCCTGTGCATCTTGATTCCTATAAAGAATGTGTAGGAAATGAAAAATCTTAACATATATTTGGGGAACCCAAGAGTAGAGGATATCTGGACTTTGCTTCTAGGGGTAGAGAGTCCTCTGGAGGTGGCAAAACCCACATGGATTATGGCCGTTGAGTATGTCTGGGAAGATGGAATGATTGACTGTGTGATGCACTTTTCTGTGCCACAGCTAGGCGTAGACATGGGAAGAGAGCACTGGGAAAATGAAGGAGTGCAATGGACAGAAATGAGGGAATTCTTCATGGTAACTGGCATATGTTGACAATGGGTTTCTCCACAAGCACTAGTGTGGGTGGAGGATTTGAAGATCAAACTGTGACTTTCTCTGTTCCACCACCTTTTCTCCTACCATACATCCCTCTCCCCACTCAATACACTTTGGTACCATCTAAGAACCACAGAACCTAAGTGCAGTCAGGAGAGAAGCAAGACAAACCCTCAACTGACTGAGATTAAGTTTCAACTGTCATGGCAGATGACAGCTAAAAAGAGAAATTAAATTGAGTCACTGAAGTAATGAAGAAAATGATTTTCAGGTACACCTGAAATTACGAACAAAGGGGCATGTCCCTACAATATTTATTATAGACATACCAACTCAAATGAACCTGGACAATAACAAATCAATCCCCATTCTTGTTGTAAGCAGTGATTTAATTTTAGCAAACCAAGATTATGTGTCACATTAAATTAATGTTAACTCAAATTTTATTGGCTTTGCAGTTTTGTTTTATATATTTTTTATAGTTATTTAAAAGTTGGAGTTATATCCAATTTTATGTTTGTACATGTTGAGTAGCATAATATCAGTAATTTATGTCAACACAATAGTAGTCCACTAGGATATTTTTTCTTTAAAAGGATTCTAGGCTGGGCGTGGTGGCTCACACCTGTAATCCCAGCACTTTGGGAGGCCAAGGTGGGTAGATCACTTGAGGTCAGGAGTTTGAGACCAGTTGGGCCAACATATAGTGAAACCTCATCTCTACTAAAAAAATACAAAAATTAGCTGGACATGGTGGTGTGTGCCTGTAGTCCCAGTGTGTCTGGAATTGGTTCCTTCCAGTGGGTTCTTGGTCTCGCTGACTTCAAGAATGAAGCCACGGACCCTCACAGTGAGTGTTACAGTTCTTAAAGACAATGTGTCTGGAGTTTGTTCCTTCAGATGTTCAGATGTGTCTGGAGTTTCTTCCTTCTGGTGTGTTCATGGTCTCGCTGACTTCAGGAGTGAAGCTGCAGACCTTTGCGGCTAGTGTTACAGCTCTAAAGGTGGTGAGGACTCAAAGAGTGAGCAGCAGCAAGATTTATTGTGAAGAGCAAAAGAACAAAGCTTCTACAGCATGAAAAGGGACCTGAGCAGGTTGTCCCTGCTGGCTCTGGTAGCCAGCTTTTACTCCCTTATTTGGCCCCACCCACATCCTGCTTATTGGTCCATTTTACAGAGTGCTGATTGGTGCATTTACATACCTTTAGCTAGACACAGAGTGCTGATTGGTGTGTTTACAATCCTTTAGCTAGATGGAAGAGTTGTCCAAGTCCCCACCTGACCCAGAAGCCCAGCTGGCTTCGCCTCTCAGCAGCTACTTGGGAAGCTGAGGCAGAAGAATTGCTTGAACTCGGGAGGTGAAGGTTGCAGTGAGCCGAGATTGTGCCACTGCACTCCAGCGTGAGTGACAGAGCGAGACTCCATCTCTCAAACAAAACAAAACGAAACAAAAAAGGAGTCTAGACTTTTTAAAATCTGAGAAGCACTTTTGTTGTAAAGACAAAGTTGTAAACTTAAGAAATCTGGGAACATGAAATTAAGAAGTATTTACCATTGTTTTTAAATCTTTGATAAAAGACTGACCACCCTTAACTCTGCAAAACAATTACAGTTAATTACAGAAGGCATTTTTGGATAAAAAAGTCATCCATTCATCTTAATCAGCATTTAGTAAGTATATATTGAACATGTACTTGGTATCAAACCTTGTGCTAGGAGCTATAAGTATACAAAGATAAATAAAACATGGCTTCTCTATTCCAGTAGAAACTCCAACTATAGGGAAATGTAGATGGCACAGTAGTAGTACACTAGGATTTTTTTTTTTTAAAGGAGTACAGTTAAGTGAATAACATAATACTGCACTTGGGATTTGAACAATATTGCATGGGAAGAGAGTGATTAGTGTTCCTTTTGCATAAGGGAGTGTGGTATGTTGCAAAAACCAGTTACAAATTTATACCCTTCATGTGTCCATGCCCTTGTAATTTCCCATGCAGACATGGAGTCTATTTTTGTACCCGTTGAATTTGGGCTGGCCTTGTGACTTGTTTTGGCCAGTGGAATGCATCAGAAGTGACAGTGTACCAGTTCTGAGTTTAGGCCTAAAAAGCCATTATGTACTTCCTCTCTTGTTTTGGGAACCCTGCTGCCACCATGTGAGCAAGCTCAGGATAGCTTGTTGGAGGATGAGAGACCATGTGGAGCAGAGGCCAGCTCTGCTGGCTAAGAATCCCCAACACTAGCCTGTCAGTAGCTAAGCACAGACACACGAAGAATTCCAGCTGAGACTGCAGGGAACAGAAGAGCTGCCCAGTTGAGCTCAGATTAAATTTCTAACCCATCAAATCATGAGTTAAATAAATGGTTGCCGTTTTAAGCCACTACATTTTGGAGTGATTTGTTCTTGCAAAAAATGCTAACTGAGACAGCAAATCAGGGAACACTTTCACCAGTGACGTAACACTTGAGTAGACATTGAAGGAAGTGGTTTCTATAGACAGAAAAGAAGGGAGAGGAAAGAATGTTACAGGCAAAGGAGGAAGCATGAACAAAGGCAGAGAGGGCAGAACCTTCTGTTCATGGTGTTCTGAAACAGCCAGTGCTATAGTTTAGGGCATGAAGAGTTTAGATGAAAACAAAATACATATGACTGAGGACAAGACCCTGAGTTTCCCCAGTGGTGAAGGCATGGGACAAGAGTCTGTGTAAGAGGTGATTTAAAACACACAAAAAACAATCTGTTGAAAATGTTGGAGAAGCAGAAAAGGGAGGCTTGTGAAAGGATAACTCTGCAGTGAGTGTCATCAACAGTGCTGAATGAGGTCAATTAAGGTGAGAACTAGAAAAAGTTGATTGGATTTGGCAGTGCTGAGGAAGATACTAGTGACCTCTAAAGGGTGGTTTTGGTGGAATGGTGCAGGCCAAGAGGCAAATTGTCTTACAGAAAACAAAACAAAGACAAAAAGTGGTTAAAACAGCTCTAGTTTGTTATCACATCATCAGGCTGAAGTAAGCGTCTCCAGTATGTGCACATTTTCAGGTTTTTAAATGCAGGGTAATCTTACATTCTGTCCTAGCTAAGTGCAACTCATGATTTCTTCTTTTCTGCTGATCATGCAAATCTTCTTCTTCTTCTTCTTCTTTTTTTTTTTCTTTATAATGAGGATGTATTGCCTGCAAGCTATGGGAAAAAAAGTTTATTAGCTATTTCTTAATATTCCTATTATGTATCTCTCAGCGATTTCAAATGCCCAGGATCATTACAGTCTCTTGGCTTTATCATTGGAGCCTACATAACACATCTTTGAGCTTGTGTGTTATGATTTCAATGATTGTGTGCTCTCCAAAACTCATGTTGAAACTTAATTCCCAATGCAACAAAAAGAGGTGTGGCCTTTGGGAGGTCATTAAGTCATGAGGGCTCTGCCTACATAAATGGAATTAGCACCCTTATAAAAGGGCTCAAGGTTGAAAGAAGTGTTCTCTTGGCCTTTTGCCTTCTGTCATGTGAGGATACAGTAATAAGGCACCATCTTGGAAACAGTGTTCACCAGACACTAGTCCTGCTGGCACCTTAATTTTCAACTTCACAGCCTCCAGAATTGTAAGATATACATTTCTATTCTTCATAAACTACTCAGTCTAGAGTATTTTGTTATAGCAGGCCAAAGGAAGAAATTTGTACCAAGAAACTGGGTAATGGGTAGATGCTAGAAGACTGTGGAGGTGGAGGTTAGAAAAAGCCTGCATTGCCATGAACAGAGCATTAAGGGTAATTCTGGTGAGAGCTCAGAAGACGAGGAGAGCTGTAAACAGAACCTGAATCTTCTTAAGATGATCTGAGTGGTCATGATCAGAATGCTGGTAGAAAGATGAAAAGTAAAGGTAATTCTAAAAAGATCTTAGATGGAAACAAGGAATATCTTACTGGAAACTGGAAGAAAGGCTGTCCTTGTTATGAAGTGGCAAAGAATTTGACTGCAGTGTGTCCATGTGCTAATGTTCTGTGGAGGGCAGAACTGAAGAGCAATAAACTAAGCTATTTGGCAGAAGAAATCTCTAAGCAAAGTGTTCAGGGTGCCACATGGTGTTTCTTAACTGCTCGTAGTGAAATTTGAAAAGAGAAAATAATTAAAGACAGAATTTATAATCATGAGAGAAGCAGAATTTAAAGAGTTGAAAAATTCTTAGCCTGGCCAAATAAAGAATGACAAAGTGAGTTTGGGAGAGAATACCAAGGGTGTGACAAAGCTACATTTGATAAGATTAGTATAAATAGGTGGAAGTCAGGTGGTATTCATTAAGACAGTGGAAGAATGACTCCAAAGTCATTTGGAGATGTTCTAGGCTGCCACTCCCATTACAGGCCCAGAGTGCAGAATGATTTCAAGAGAGGGACCTCAGAGTTCACTGCTCAGGGCCTCCTCACATTTCTGCTCCCTGAATTTCAGAGCAGAATTCCTTAGTATCAACAGCTGTGGCTCAAATGTGCCTCGGTGGGGATTGGGTCCCCACTCCAGAAGATACAGGCCATAAACCTTGATGGTGTTTGTAAGGTGCTAACTCTGCAGGTATACAGAGTGCATGAGCTGAGGGAGCATGGCTACCTGCACCTAAATTTCAAAGGGTGTCTCAGAGAATCTGCTGCATGGGTGGGGCTACCATAGAGAGTTCCAATTAGGGCAGTGCCCAGCAGAGCCCTAGGGTCAGAGCCACTGCAGAGAGCCCCAACTTAGGGCAATGTCTAGCGGAGCCACTGCAGCAGGGCCATCCCTGAGACCCCAGGCCTGAAAAGCCACCTGTGTGTAATGCCAGCTGTAGGCATCTGACTCAAACCTGTTAGAGTTGCAGTGTGGGCTGTGGCCAGCAAAGCCATGGGGCAGGGTCCCTGGGACTCTTGGGAATGCAACTCCTGCCCCAGTGTGTCTGAAAAGTGGGACATGGAGTCGAAAAAGATTATTCTCAAGCTTTAAGATTTAATGTTATTTTCCCTGTTGGGTTTTGGACTTCCTTGACACCTGTTACCCCTTTATTCTTGCCTAGTTCTCTCTTGTGGAATGGAAATGCCTATCATATGTTTGTGCTAGCATTATATTTTGGAAGTGCATACTTGTTTGATTTCACAAACAAGTTGATTTTACTTGTTTGGAGAGATGTTTGCGTTAGGATGCATTGTGCCTTGAGTCTCACTCACATGAGATTTAGATGATATTTAGATGATACTTTGGACTTAGACTTGAAAGTTGATACTGGAATGAGTTACAAATATTTCAAGCTATTGGGATGGAATGAATGTATTTTGTGTGTGAGAAGAACATGAATTTTAGGAGACCGGGGAAGAAAGCCATGGTTTGGATGGTAGTATTTGCTCCAAAATTCAAATTGAAACTCAATCTCCAGTACAACAATATTAAGAGGTATGGCCTTTGGGAGGTGATTATATTGTGAGGGCACCACCTTTGATATAGGTTCAATGTATGTCTCCACCCAAATCTTTTTCTTTATTATTATACTTTAAGTTCTAGGGTACATGTGCACACCATGCAGGTTTGTTACATATGTATACATGTGCCATGTTGGTGTGCTGCACCCATTAACTTGTCATTTACATTAGGTATTTCTCCTAATGTTGTCCCTCCCCCATCCCCGACCCAATAATAGGCCCTGGTGTGTGATGTCCCCACCCTATGTCCAAGTGTTCTCATTGTTCAATTCCCACCTATGAGTGAGAACATGTGGTGTTTGGTTTCCTGTCCCTGTGATAGTTTGCTCAGAATGATGGTTTCCAGCTTCATCCACGTCCCTACAAAGGACATAAATTCATCCTTTTTTATGGTTGCATAATATTCCATAGTGTATATGTACCACATTTTCTTTTTCTTTTTTTATTATTATTATACTTTAAGTTCTAGGGTACATGTGCATAATGTGCAGGTTTGTTACATATGTATACTTGTGCCATGCTGGTGTGCTGCACCCATCAACTCGTCCTTTACATCAGGTATAACTCCCAATGCAATTCCTCCCCCCGCCCCCTCCCCATAATAGGCCCTGGTGTGTGATGTTCCCTTTCCCGAGTCCAAGTGTTCTCATTGTTCAGTTCCCACCTATGAGTGAGAACATGCGGTTTTTGGTTTTCTGTTCTTGTGATAGTTTGCTGAGAATGATGGTTTCCAGCTCATCCATGTCCCTACAAAGGACACAAACTCATCCTTTTTTTATGGCTTCATAGTATTCCATGGTGTATATGTGCCACATTTTCTTAATCTAGTCTGTCACTGATGGACATTTGGGTTGATTCCAAGTCTTTGCTATTG
>NW_016806354.1:128280-135328 GCF_001698545.2 Rhinopithecus bieti
AAAAAAAAAAAAAAAAAAAAAAAAAAAAAGGACAAAATTATTCAATCTGTGATAGTGACATAAAGAGATTTTTTTATACCCATGCTATTCTTGATCTCTGTATATGTAAAATATGAAAGTGTAGCCAACTTTGAAGAATGAGATGATGTTTGAAGAATAAGATGCTGTTTATACAAACATGTACTTAAAATATCAATATCACAGAATCTCCCTTGAATCATTTCCTATAGATGTGCAACAGGCAACTGGAAAATGCAATACCGAAGAATTTGTAATCCAAAACTTTATTTATTAAGAAAATCTTCCACACTTTATTGGTGTGGTACCACATTTGCTGTAATTGTCTAATATCAGCTTACATATACTTAATTGCTTTTATTTCCACTAACAAAAGTGTAACATGATTGTAAAATGCCAAGCAAGCACATGAGAAATGGGAATAAAAAACCTTGCTTAAGAGAGAGTGGGCTATTTTACTTGTAAAATAAAACACTCATTCATTGTACCCATTCTGCATTTTAAATGTAATACTTGCAGACTGAGAAGCAAACTTGTAGAATAAAAGAAAATGCTGGTTCACATAGATGGCTATGCTATATTGGATTCCCTAGTTGTTTCTTTAATGTATTATTGAGGAATTTATTTAACAACCATACTTACAATATCATATAATACAATAATATTTATCAATTTTAGTGCAGTTTTTTTTCTATAAGCCAAGCACATTTTTTAAAAAAAACTCCATGGAATAGATACTAATGTTGTTCCTGTTTTGCAGGAGAGTAATCCAAGTTCAAATACTTTAAAAGTTTCCCTGAGTTACCTAGCTGGCATGTGAAGCTGGGATACAAATATAGATCCATCAGACTCCAGTGCACATACACACAATCCCTCCTGCTATACACTCCTCACTTTCCTGCTGCTTGTTTCTTCTCCTCTTCTAAATTCCATAAAACTTTTGTTTACTTTTAAAAAAGTATATTTCTTAAAAGTCTTCCTCCAAATAATTAAAAGAATTCAAAGGATTCAAAGGCATCTCTTCTTATTTTATATAGTCAGAGAGGTAAGTTCCCTAGTTGTAGTATTTATCATTTCTAACATTCCTAAATCTAGACCAGGTTCACTATGGCGGAGATTTTAAAGCTCACTAAATATCCAAGAGATTCTTACACTCCCCTGACGCTTGCGTTCGGTTTTGGTCACATATCTCGGTCTGACCAGTGGTCTGCCAGCGGCTATCATCATTGGTTTGAGGAAGCGAAGTCTGTAGGAATGCTCCATCTCTCTCGTTCAGTGACAACCATGCATGCAGGTAGGAGAGGCATAAGACAAAGAAATCCCTAAATCAATATTTAAAGTTTACCTGGAAATCCACTAAAATGTAGCAGAATTAGTGTGGGTAAAATAAACATCTTTTTTTTTTTTTTTTTTTTCTTATTCAGCCTAGTCTGATTAATGCAGGCATAGGAAGAGACTTGATAAACGCAAATAGTGATTGATCCAAAATCCTGAAGTTAAAGTGAAGTCAGTGGACATTCAGTTTGGAGTATCAGAAAACCTGACCATAAATTACTTAAACGGTAGGCAATTTGTTATCTCATATGCAAATATATGCTGGAGGTGGATTATTCTAGGATAGTAGCTCAGTGATACGTCGGCGGCAGCTCTAAGGATGCATGACATTGTAAACATTAGAAGAAAAGAATTTATATCATAAATTTCCCACCCTAGAAAATAACCCTTTGTATTTAATTGCCCAGCGTTGTATTAAATCCCTCTTCCTAAACCAATTACCAAAATTGAATTGGACATAACGGGATTGGTTCCCTAGTCAAATTAATATTCATTACCCAAGGCTGAAAGAGCCCATGAAATGAACGGTTGTCCAACTCTTGAATAAACTCAGAATTCTGCTAGTGAAGAAAAGTAATACTGTCCACTGAGTAGACAGTAAAAGATGTTCAGAGAATGAAAATACTCTCTCAACATTATGCATCCAAATTCAGATGCAATTTTAAGTTAAAATATGGCTAAGATTATTTTATATTTAAACTTGATTTTTTACCAGGTGACCAATGTTTTACGATAGCTTGAAACATATTATCCTTGAGTTTATTAACCCAACATAAGAGTAGAAATTCTTTCAATGGGAGTAAAATTTCTCACAAATACTCAACTCTTAACTCAGTTTCTTTTATATCCTAAGTGGGTCCCACTCTTGGGTTACTGGTTTTAAAATTTTATTTTATTTATCCTACCTAACTTTAAACTAGTTGTGCTGGCATCAGGTAGATAATACCAGTATTTTTTTAAAAAAATATTCACCTTGGAGTACTACAGCTTGTGGGTGTTGTCAAGCAGGAGCTCATTTAGGATTAAACATGGATTCTTCTCGCTGTCCTATAAACTTTACAGCCAGGCATTAAGCAAACTTGGCTAGAGGAGATATTTTAAATTTAATAAAATAATATTTGCTTACTGTGAACTCAAGTATAATTACACATTATAAACATGTAACAGAAACTCCACAAAGGAAACATTACTATATATGCGAAAGGTGGTCAGGAGCTAAATTAAGGAATTCTACTGTCTAGCTCCACATTTCATCATTTTCTGAGATGATTTCTAAGAGAATCCACTCTCAAAGTCCCCAGTGCATATGCTTTTGAGAATTCGTATGATCATCTCCATCTCCCTACGCTATGAATTTAAATGATTAGTGCTAATGTGCACACACAAGCAGGTGAGTTCTTGGCTCTTCAGAGTCACTGGAGCGAGGAGTTGAATGATGTATGAAATGAAAAATCCTACCCAAAGCTCAGAGGGAGTTGAGAGAGGACTGTGCCGTGGGTTCCTGGCAGCCCAGGTTAGCATCAGTGAGAATCACATTGGTGCATAATAAAAGCTCCCAAGCCTCCCACCACTGTGCATGTGGGAAGGTGAGTGTGCTTTAATGAGCTATTTTATGCCTGTCCTTGTCTTAGTACATCTCTCTTATCTTTCCAGCTACCCAGAGTTGTAACAATTAATAGTCTCTATCACAAAGTGAAGTGTTAGGTGAGAAAATTACCTAGACTACTTGAGCTAAATGATTCAAATTACCTCTATTTTCCAGAGATATTAAGGGGAAAGAAGGAAGAAATTGAAAGAAGGAGTTGGTCTTTAGAAATATTAACTTCAGTTCTTTACTGTGGGTGTTTAAGGGATCAAAGGTCTACGCTTAGAAGTATCACATGCTGGTCTTCATTAGCCTGTGCAAAATAAAATAAAATATTAAATTAACCTCATATACACATGCACACCCTGCATATAATGATAACAAAATGATAATAAAACATACTCCTGCACAATGAGATAACAAGTAAAATGTACAATAGTATCCCCTCGACCACAGTGTCACTTTCCAAGGCTTCCGTCACTTGTGGGCCACCAGAGTCTGAAAATCAAATGGAAAATTCCAGAAATAAGTAATTCCTAGGTATTAAATTGGGAGCTGTTCTGAGTATCGCGATGAAATCTCAGGATGTTCTAGAATGTTAATCCTCTTTGTCCAGCCTCTCCATATTGTCTATGCTGCCTTCCTGTTAGTCATTTAGCAGCCATCTGGGTTATCAGGTTTACAGATCACAAGAAGACAGAAGAGAGCAGAACAATAAGACATTTTCAGAGACAGAGAGAGACAGGGAGAGAGATCACGTTCACATAGCTTTTACTGGAGTGTCAAATTTTAATTGTTCTATTTTACTATTAGTTATTGTTAACCCCTTACTGTGCCTAATTTATAAATTAAACTTGATTGAATGTATAGATGCATAGGAAAATCACAGTATATATAGGGTTTGGTACTATCTGAGGTTTCTGTCATCCTCTGGGAGTCTAGAAACATATTTTCCATAGATAAGAAAAGACTACTTTACAAAAGTACCTAAGCTCTTTGTAAAATGTGAAGATTTTGAATTAACTTGTGACAAGTATTAAGTGACAAGTTTTCCAGGTTTGGCTGGCTGACTATAGAGGGATTGGGTGGGGTTTGTAATAGACAAACAAACCAAAACAACTGAATTCAAGGTGGACCCTCTTAATCTCAGAAGAGATTAATCTCAGATCTTCATTAGATCTGACTTGTAACATTACAAGCAAAATTAATTTGTTCGTTTCAGTACATCCCCAAACTGAACCACCAACTATCACACAAAAGTTTCCTTGGAGTACAGAGAATCTGATTTTAATTTTGACAGTTACCCATTCGTTTTGGTGTGTATTTGAGAAAATATAACTTGAGAACAAACATGTGGTCCTCTGAACACTATTCCTTAGGAGGAGACTAACTTAGAAAGCATATCATACAGGCCGGACACGGTGGCTCATGCCTGTAATCCCAGCACTTTGGGAGGCCGAGGCAGGTGGATCACAAGGTTAAGAGTTCAACCAATATGGTGAAACACCGTCTGTACTAAAATACAAAATTACCCTGGCATGGTGGCATGCACCTATAATCCCAGCTACTCAGGAGGCTGCCGGGATGCGGAGGTTGCAGTGAGCCAAGATCACACCACTGGACTCCAGCCTGGGTGACAGAGTGAAACTCTGTCTCAAAAAAAAAAAAAAAAAAAAAAAAAAAAAAGAGGAAAGGAAAGGAAAGGAAAGGAAAGGAAAGGAAAGGAAAGGAAAGGAAAGGAAAGGAAAGGAAAGGAAAGGAAAGGAAAGGAAAGGAAAGGAAAGGAAAGGAAAGGAAAGGAAAGGAAAGGAAAGGAAAGGAAAGGAAAGGAAAGGAAAGGAAAGGAAAGGAAAGGAAAGGAAAGGAAAGGAAAGGAAAGGAAAGGAAAGGAAAGGAAAGGAAAGGAAAGGAAAGGAAAGGAAAGGAAAGGAAAGGAAAGGAAAGGAAAGGAAAGGAAAGGAAAGGAAAGGAAGAAGAGAAACAAAGAAATACAGGCTGGTTGCAGTGGTTCACAGCTGTAATCCCAGCACTTTGGAAGACTGAGGCGGGTGGATCACGGGGTCAGGAGATCGAGACCATCCTGCTAACACGGTGAAACCTCGTCTCTACTAAAAATACAAAAAGTAAGCCGGGCGTGGTGGCACGTGCCTGTAGTACTAGCTACTCGGGAGGCTGAGGCAGGAGAATGACATGAACCAAGGAGGCGGAGCTTGCAGTGAGCCGAGATCCCGTCACTGCACTCCAGCCTGGGTGACAGCAAGACTCCATCTCAAAACAAATAAATAAATAAATAAATAAAATGAGTAAATAAATAAATAAGTATACCATATGGCAAAACCAGTGAAAGCAATACCTAAATGACAAATTCAGGAAGCACTGAGATACAGCAATGGCAAGGGCTTAAAGAGTTTTAAGTGAAGAAGTATTACAATTCTTAAATAGTTTTCTAAAATTAATAACATGTTTAGCCTTCTTTTCAAGTGATTTTCTCCCCTCTAACCTACACATTATCACCATCATTCCACCATTAACCCTGATTTTATGTCATTTTATTCAGCACCACCATCATAATAGCTCAATTTCTCAAGTAGTTAGCACGTGTGAGGCAGCAGAGGCAGTTTAAGTGCTTTAAATTCACTATTCCACTGACTCTTTAAAGCAATTCTGTAGGAGACACTATAATTATTCCTATTTTCCAGATGAAGAAACTGAAGCTTTGAGAAGCTACCCCTAAATCTAATTTGTTTTTGAAGCTTATTTTTTTCCTTCTGAAATTCCCACCTCATTACTTGTATCTCTTATATATTAATGGTATAATTAAGAGTATCATAATAATAGCAAAGACTTACTGACCACTCATATGTTTAGGACACTGGTTTAAATGGTTACAAAGATTGTCTTATTTAGTACTCACAAGAATCCTTCACGTAGATACTAGTATTGTCTTTGCTTCACAGATGTGAGAATGGAAGTAGAGAGAAGTTAAACAACTTCTCCAGTGTTACATAGCTATGGATTGTAAGAACTGGGGTTTGATTGCAGACAGCCTGGCCTCTGAATATACTTCCAAGAAAAGGTGTTTGCACTCACCCTTAGTTGTGCCTGTGGGGTGGGACAAACAGAGAGTGCACCAGAGTCAGGATTAATCAGTCGGGTTGTCCTGGGGTTGCTTGCCTGTGAAAGCCTAGATAGAGTTGTTAAATCATAAAATCTTTGTTTCTGTCCCAGATTTTTGTCACATGTGCTAGGTTTACTTGTAGGAAAGAGAGGAGAAAAAAAGAGCAACGAGAGGGCAAGAAATAGGGAGAAGAAAGAAAGAGAAAAAGAGAATTGAAGCAGAGCAAGTTAAATTGATATTACTGTCCACTTATGTCTCAAGTCTTGAATACATTTGGAAATGTACAAATTAAAAAGTTTTTCAAAGACCTTCTTGGCTAAATTGACCTCAGTGGTCTGAGACATTCCAAAGCAATGGTGGGCTCTGTCATAGTACCTCTAAAGACAAATCTGCTTAATATGTTGAACTCTTCACTTACAGGTAGCTAGAAGCCAAATTATGTTCACAATGCCCTTTAAAAATTCCTCCATTCTCAGATTCAGCAATCAGGTTAATCTTATGAATATAAACAAGAACCGACATGATTAAACTATTTTACATTAAATTTATTAATCTAGTACCAAAGGGATGTAGACTTTCTGTAAAGTGCTTTCTGAAGACTTCTTTGTTCAAACTATTTAATATTTTGTCCCTAAAAATTTCAATGTTATTTATTTATGGTAAGAGAATCCAAATGTTTTATAATGCAAAACATGTGATGAATTTAACGTGGTGATATAACATAATTAATTTAAATTATTAGTTTAAAAATTTCAGGCCGGGCGCGGTGGCTCAAGCCTGTAATCCCAGCACTTTGGGAGGCCGAGACGGGCGGATCACGAGGTCAGGAGATCGAGACCATCCTGGCTAATACGGTGAAACCCCGTCTCTACTAAAAAATACAAAAAACTAGCCGGGCGACGAGGCGGGCGCCTGTAGTCCCAGCTACTCGGGAGGCTGAGACAGGAGAATGGCGTGAACCCGGGAGGCGGAGCTTGCAGTGAGCTGAGAGC
>NW_016806354.1:137554-160784 GCF_001698545.2 Rhinopithecus bieti
TATATATATATATATATATATGTTTGTATTTAGGCAATTGAATTATTGACAAGGAAATAGAGAAGTAATGTATTAATTAAGCTGAACTGAAGTTCTCTGAAGTATAGTACTCTGGACAATATAAAGAAGAAAAAGGAGAAGACTCTCTCCAGGGAGATTTTCAGCATGCCCAAAGTAGAGTCATATATATTACATTTAGAGATATCAAAACAAGTAATGCCAGATACGATCATAGTGATTACTCGCCAAACTAAAGGGAATTTTAAAAATCTCTAAGTGCTAGAGTTGAAGAGGGCATGAGGCAATTGGCTATTCTAAGAGCTCTAGAGGAAACCATCAAGGATTTTACCATTTAGAAACATGAGAAGTCTAAAAAATGTTACAAGTTTTCTCCAAGCTGAAGAAGCTTTGGTTTTAAGCTCTTCGAGCCTGTGGATTAATGGTGTATGAGTGTGGGCCTGCATGTGTGTTGAGTGTGTATTTCATCTTCTGTGCATTTTTGTGTATCTGTGGTTTGTTTTGAATGTTTTTTGGTGAAAGTCGTATGTGTGACAGTGAAGTCAACAAGTTGAAAGCAATGGGAAATATGCCACTTGTTGGAGGTCATTTCATTGCATGTGGCTTCAGCCTTATATCCCCAGGCTCTGTCACAGCAACTTCACTAGAGTATCAAGGGTTAGATTGTAGAGGTCTTCTATGTCCAACTAAACATGTCCCTTGCAAATAATTCATTTGTTGAAGAAGACTATCATATTAATCCCAAAATAAATTTTAAAAAGATTGCTCAGTAAAATAAAACAAATTTTGATCCAATATAATATTCCAAGAGGCATCTAGTTGGTTATTTATGTATTTTCATTAGGTAGATACCATACTTATGTTATGGAAAAGGTGACTAAGAAATAGACCTGACAGGTTATTATTATTTAAGAGATGTAATAAACCTGAATGTCTTTATGAAATTTGATTAACATTTTTCCTAAAGTTAGAGACATAGTGTTCTACTTCATCAATTTCAACCATTTTTGTTTTAATTATTGACAAGAAGTACAAATGTAGAGGACAAGTATCCCACTGTACCCATGGGTCTGGCATCACTGAAAAATAGCAAACGTGTCACCAACTGACTAGTGGAAAGAAAAAAATACATTTAACAATGTCATAACAAAAGAATCCTGAAATCTGCCAGCATTGGGAAGACCTATGAAACAAAGAGTGAGTATAATTTTGAAATTTCATCTCCTAAGGAATTCTTTCAAAATCAACCATGAACGCTGGTTTTTGGAGATCGTCAAGGTATGAGCAGATCTAGAAGGAACCAAAAGTTAAGATCAGACTGACAAAGGAGTGTTTCTAGACCCTGTTGCTGTCCAGGACAACAATTTATCCCTTCTTTAAATATACTTTCCCTGATCACCTATTCTAAATAAGAAATATCATTTACCTTCGTCATACCCCATCGCTCCTTCTGTTATTTGTTATGCTTGAAATTACATTGTTTATATGTTTGTTCATTTAGTTATACAAGTCATACAATAGTGCCTGAAACATAGTATGCTCTAAAAAAATTTACTGTAAATGAAGTGAAACAAGATAAGAAAACACAAGGAAGATGGAAAGGTCATGGCAGTATAACGTGTTAGTTACCTGCTCAGAATTTATTTGATTTCTTTCTCCCATAGCTTAAAACATTTTGTAATATAACTATAGGAAAATACAGTAATTAAAACATTTAAAATAAAAAAGTGCTGCATTCATTCATTAAAAGATTATGTTGATTATCATCTTTCATTATAATTATAGCACTGTGTCTTCAAATCAGAATTAGATGGAGTAACTGTGAATATCAACATGGTTTTATCCTTGGAGGAAGATTCTTTTTTTTTTTTTTTACTTTTATGTATTATCATTTACGTATACTTTTTTTTTTCTTCTGGGGTGGAGTTTCATTCTTGTTGTCCAGGCTGGAGTGCAATGGTGCGATCTCAGCTCACAGTAACCTCCACCCCACCAGGTTCAAGCAATCCTCCTGCCTCAGCCTCCCTAGATGCTGGGATTACAGGTATGCACCACCAAGCCCAGTTACTTTCAATTATTTATTCCTTTGTTAATATTTATAGAGTGGCTAGTGTCCGTCATTTCCCCAGAATGTTCCATAAAAGACATAGATAGGTCCTGCCTTCTAGGGATTTAGAATCTAGTAGGCAAAAAGATAAGGAAACCAACATACACCAGTGCAATATGGCAATAAAGTTAAGCACAGTGAACTATGGGAGCACAGACAAGCAGATCCTGACCTGGCAGAGGTGGTCAGAAAAGGCTGACCAGAGAAAGATGGATGGACAATAAAAGGGAGACGTTAGGTCAGGCTGAAGGAGTAATTTCAATAGCAAACAGAGAAATTCAGCCTGTTGGTACGACTAGGCAGAATTTACTTAGGAATTATGAGAGATAAAGATGGAGCAGCAGGCAAGTCATATCGCAGGAGTCTTTCATACCATACACACTACAGATAATGTACATTAAAAAGCTATTTTCTGTCCAATATAACTGAAACTGAAACTTCCTTTCATACCACAGGAAACAATAGCTTGCAAGAAGATGAATTGGCTACGTGAGAAGCAAGGCTGGGATCTCCAGAGACACAGACAAATAGGATGAATACATGAAGACACTTATGTAAATCAGAGGCAGAAAAGTCTCACAACCTGCTGCCTGCAAGCTAGAAACCCAGGAAAGCTCGTGGTATAATTCAGTCTGAGTCCAAGGGCCTGAGAACCAGGAACACCAACATTGGCAGACAGGAGAAGATGGATGTCCAAGTTCAAAGAGAGAAAGTGAATTTGCCCTCTTCTTCCTTTTGTTCTATTTGGGTTCTCAAAATATTGGATGATGCTCACCCACGCTGGGAATGGTACATCTTCTTTATTCAGTCTACTGATTCAAGTGGCAACCTCTTCTGAAGACACCCTCACAAACACACTCAGGTGTAATGTTTTACCGGATATCTGGTCATCCCTTAACCCAGACAGGTAGACATATAAATTAACCATCACAGTCACCAATGTTCTCACATTTACAGATTCAGAAATTTAATTTGTTTAATTCATCCAGGGTTCTGGAGAGTTTAGAATGACAAAATTCATAAGAGGCAGTTACTATTATGTCCAAGTATAAAAGAAAACTTAAATCAACTTGTCAGTCCATTTTCTCCTGGGCAACAGCCTAGAAAATGGACAAGAATGGGATAATCTTATTAAAAATACATTAAAATAAGTTATTATAGTAAACCCATTCAACTGTGGAGAGAAAAAAATAGAAAATTAATTACGTGCATGGTCAGAGTCACTCAAAAGGACTAAAATAAATTCATGTTATTTCTTGTCCTTTGAATCTCCTTTTCTAAATCTTTACATTTCATGCTTTAAAAAATAGTTTTCTTTAGATTATAGTAAGTTTCACTGCACTTGGGATGGCTGGGTCAATTGATACTTCTAGTTCTAGATCCTTGAGGCATTGCCACACTGTCTTCCACAATGGTTGAACTAGTTTATGGTCCCACTAGCAGTGTAAAAGTGTTCCTTTTTCTCCACATCCTCTCGAGCACCTGTTGTTTCCTGACTTTTTAATGATCGCCATTCTAACTGGTGTGAGATGGTATCTCATTGTGGTTTTGATTTTCATTTCTCTGATGACCAGTGATAATGAGCATTTTTTCATGTGTCTGTTGGCTGCATAAATATCGTCTTTTGAGAACTGTCTGTTTTTATCCTTCACCCGCTTTTTGATGGGGTTATTTCTTTTCTTGTAAATTTGTTTTTGTTCTTTGTACAAATCTTATATTAAAATGTAATCCACAAGGTGGGACGTGGGGTCTGGTGGGAGGTGGGGCCTGGTGGGAGGTGACTGGATTATGGGGTCAGTTTTCTCATGAATGGTTAGCACCATCCCCCTTGGCACTATCCTCATGATAGTGAGTGAGTTCTTGTGAGATCTGGTTGTTTACAAGCATAGAGCATCTACCCTCTCACTCTCTTGCTTCTGCTCTGGTTATGTGACATGCCTGCTACCCCTTCACCTTCTGCCATGATTGTAAGCTTCCTAAGACTGCCTCAGAAGCTGAGCGGATGCCAGCACCATGCTTCCTGTACTGCCTGCAGAACAAATTAAACCTCTTTTCTTTAAATTGCCCAGTCTTAGGTATTTCTTTATAACAATGTGAGAATGGACAAGTACAGCCCTCATGAGTGGGATTAGCACTTCTATAAAACGACTCAAGATTGAAGGATACACACTCTTGCCCTTCCACCTTCCTCCATGTAAGGATACAGCAAGAAGGCACCATTCTGGAATCAGAGAGCAGCCCTCACCAGACACTAATTCCAGTGCCTTGACCTTGTACTTCCCTGCATCCAGAACTATAATAAATAATTTTTTCTCTGTAAATTGTCCAGTATAAGGCGTTTTCTTATGGACAAGACAATGTGGAATTGGAATAAGTATTAATTATCTGGGGAAATTAGCAAAAATGTTAGAAAAAACTGGTAAGAAATCTTTTAGAGCAGATTTCTACGATATAGATATAAAAATCTATCTTCTCTACTGTATTCTTTCTAAAACAAAACAAAAAACAAATTGGTCATGGTATTTTCCTTACCATTAAATCCCCAGAGCTACAAGATGAAGTTCAATGTCTCCTATTTCTCCTGATGCATTCAATCTAATCCCTAACATTTGCCATATTAGTTTTTTCTGCCCCCATCCCAAGTCCCAGGAGAAGATAATCCTTCCCTAAGTCAGTACAGCCAATTACTGCTTTTATTGCTACTACTGGCACCTCTGCTGCAACCTGTGCCTCAGCACCCACATCTTATTGGTTTCTGTAGTTTTGGCCAATGGGAGATCACTAAATATTGGTACCAAGGAATGCACAAAGACTATCTGAGTCTGGACATTATTGGATGTGTCTGCACCAACTCCCCATCCCTTTTCCTGTCACTGAAATCAGATCCTACTAACAGCACTGACATATGTGTATGTGTGTGTGTGTGTTTGTATGCATGTGCACATATGTGTGGCAGATTCTCATTTGTTACTCAGAATGATTACATCTCTTTGGAGGAGCACCAAAAAAATAATGAACAACTTCCCCGAACCCCAAAGCATCATTTAATCTGATTATCAAAGGAACTTTTCTCCCTACCCCTAGTTGCTCACTGGCTCCTGAGGGTGGCATATCTCATTTTCATGGTGAGAAGAAGTTCAGTTCATTCTCTGAATGTATTTTTTCCTCAAAAGCAACAGTAATTTCTGGGATACTCTATTTTGCCTCCTCATTATTTTCCCTTTACAACTTGTGTTTTCACTCTTTCCTATTCATATTTTCTTTAAACTGGACCTCAGATTTAATATTTCCCCCTTTTTGATGTGGGTCTTTCTACTTTAACAAAATATTTTGAACACATATGCCATTCCTCCTCTGCTGGGAATACGACTGAACAAGCTGTGGTCCATACCCTGAGAATGCTCCGACAGCTTTTTTTTTTTTTTTTTTTTTTTTTTTAAGAGACAAGCCTCACTCTTTCATCCAGACTGGATTGCAGTGGCGCTTTCATAGCTTACTACAGCCTTGAACTCCTGGCCTCAAGCCATCCTTCTTCCTCAGCCTCCAAAATGCCAGAGTTGTAGGTATGAGCCACTGTACCCAGCAACACTAGGCTTTTAAACCTGCTAGGGCAGAGACCACCACAGTAGAATCTTCTCAACTAAAGTAGTGTGCCACCTTGACATACCCAGTGTCTCCACTGTGTTTGCCACCTAGTGGATGTGGCAAACACTTCTTCATTAATTAATTATTAAATTCTTTGTGCCTTGGTTTTCTCATCTGCAAAACGGTATTAATATCAACCTCATGGTGTGATTAGGAGAAATTACATTAATACATATAGAGCCCTTGGAAAAGTTCATAAATGCTGTGAATGCTACTCAAGTGTTAGATATTATTATTCTATACTATGCCAAGTCCTAGGCTTTTAGCCTGAATAAAACATAAATATAGCCCATTCCTCAATTAAGTTTCATTTTAGGGGAAGATATTAATTTAACAAATAATTATAATGAGGTATAACAAATAAATGAACTAAAGGTCTCTCTAGTTGTCTTAAATTTCAGTCACCTTTCAACTTATCTCTTTTCTTCTGGAATAGATAAATAAATGAAAGCCCTGGACACACATGACCATAGAGGGCTGGACACTGTCAACTTGGCAGGCACAGGTTTTCATTGAAATTATAAAAAAATTTTTTTCTCTACAAGTTTGTGCATGCAACTGGTTTACATACTGTTTAGTTATTAATTTTGGTTGTGTGATCTGTGACTTCTCGACATTCCTCCAGAATAGTCCAGGATGGTTTCATTGAGTGTAAAACAACTTCTTTCTCCTGGAGGGGCCAATTGGCCCCTGGCCCTTCAAGGGCGCAGGTGGCAAGTTCCACACTGTAATTCTTACCCTCAGTGTGCTCCTGAGGTTGGTAATTTAATTAAACTATGTGGAATCTTATTAATTCACCAATGACACTTTCAGCTAATTGAGAGTAAGTCACAGCAATGATCTCCTTTGAGTACTTGTACCTGAAGTAATAGGGGCAAAAATAATTACTTCACCTTCCAAAGACTTCTAGGAACAAAGCATATATTTGAACACCCTTTCCAAGGATAATGTATTTCAAACATGCTACATGTGTTATCTCTAAAAGGAAGGTATAATTGTACATTTATTTCTGTATCTAATGAGGCCATCTTGAAAGAGTGTATTTAGCTTCAAGGTATATTTCCACTTTGGAACACAGACTAGAATGACATACAAAATAGTCTTTTTATTGAGGTATAATTGACTTAAATTACATATATTTACGGTATAATATTTGATGTTTCAACATGTATATACACCTATGGAACCATCTTTATGGTCAAGATAGTAAATGGATCCATCATGCCCCAAGATTTCCTCCTAGCCCTGTGTGATCCCTGTCTCTGTCTCCTCCCCACGTCAGCTCTCTCCAAGTATCTCCTGATCCACTATACACTGATTTACTTTCTCTTGAGTTTTATATAAGTGGAATCAAACAATATGTACTTTTTGTCTGCTTTTTTCACTCGGCATAATTATCATGAGATTCATCCATGCTGTTGCATCTATTAATAGTTATTCTTTTGTGTTACTGATTAGTATTACATTGTATAGATATGCCACCTTTTCCTTTTATCCATTTACTTGTTCATGGCCATTTGGGTCATTTCCAGTTTTTGACTATTACAAGTATACCTACTTTTGTTGAAGTAATTTTGTCTGTAGATCTTTGTATAAAAGTATGCTTTTTCTTCTCTTGGTAAATATCTAAAAGTGTAGAGGTTTGATTATGTATTTGATGTATTTTTAACTTTTAAGAATACATGAAGAGAGATCGGTTTGAATTTTTGAAGAGGGCTTGTTTGACTTTTCCCTATTTCGATGCCTTTTGTTTCTATCTTTTGCCTGATTTCTCTGGCTAGCACTTCCAGTACTATGTTGAATAGGAGTGGTAAGAGTGGGGAACCTTGTCTTGTCACAGTTCTCAAGGAGAATGCTTCCATTTTTTTCTGGTTCAGTATGATGTTGGCTGTGGGTTTGTCATAGATGGCTCTTGTTATATTGAGATATGTTCCCTTGATGCCTATATTCTTGAGGGATTTTGTCATGAAGTTGGGTCTTTGGTTTTAATTCTGTTTATGTAGTAAATCACATTTATTGATTTGCATCCCAGAAATGAAGCCTACTTGGTCATGGTAAATTAACTTTTAAAAAATGTTTTGGTTTTGATATTTATTTTGTTATTTGATTTCTTTTGCATTTATCTATAAATTGTAGGGTCAGCTGGCCAAATTTCTGTAAAAAGATAGCTGGGATTGTAACAAAAATGGCATTGAATCTGCAGATCTCTTTGAAGAATATTGTGATCTTATCAAAATTAAGTTTGTTATCTTTGAATATTAGCTGTCCTTCCATTTATTTAGATTGTCTGGTTTTTTTTCCAAAAAATTTTAACTTTAAAGTGGACGAATCTTAAACTTTTTTTGTTAAGTCTATTTCTAAGTATTTTTGAGTTATTGTAAATGGAATTTTTTTGTTCTTTCCCACTTTCATTTTAAATCCAAGGGGTACATGTGCAGGTTTGTTACATGAGCAAATTGCATGTCATGTTGGTTTGATGTACAGATAATTTTATCACCCAGGTAATCAGTATAATATCCAACTGGTAGTTTTTCAATCCTCAGCCTCTTGCCACCTTCCTCCCCGCAAAATGCTCTGGTGTCTATTGTTCCCTTCTTTGTGTCCATGTATACTCAATATCTAGCTCCCACTTATAAGTGAGAACATGTGTTACTTGGTTTTCTCTTTGGGTTAATTTGCTTAGAATAATGGCCTTCAGCTATATCCGTGTTCCTGCAGATAACATAATCTAATTCTTTTTCATGGCTGCATAGTATTCCATAGTATATATGTACCATATTTTCTTTATCTAGTTCACCATTGATGGCCATCTAGGTTGATTCCATGTCTTTGCTATTGTGAATAGTCCTGTGATGAACATACATGTGCATGTGTCTTTGTGGTAGAATGATTTACATTCATTTGGGTAATGGGATTGGGATTGACCCAGTAATGGGATTGACCTGGTAATGAGATTACTGGGTCACATGGCAGTTCTATTTTAAGTTCTTTGAGAAATCACCAAACTGCTTTCCATACTGGCTGAACTAATTTACATTCCTGCTAGCAGTGTATAAGTGTTTCCTTTGCTCTGCAACCTTGTCAGCATATGTTATTTTTTGACTTTTTAATGACAGCCATTCTCACTAGCATGACACGGTGTCTTATTGTGGTTTTGATTTGCATTTCCCGGATGATTAGTGATATGGAGCATTTTCTTCATATTTTTGTTGACCATATGTATGTCTTTTGAGAAGTGTGTTTATGTCCTTTACTCATTTTTAATAGAGTTTGTTTTTTGCTTGTTGATTAGTTTAATTTCCTTATAAATTCTGGATCTTAGACCTTTGTCAGATGCTGATATGGTTTGGCTGTGTCCCCACCAAATTCTCAACTTGAATTGTATCTCCCAGAATTCTGACATGTTGTGGGAGGGACCCGGGGGGAGGTAATTGAATCAGGGGGGCTGGTCTTTCCCATGCTATTCTTGTGATAGTGAATAAGTCTCACAAGACCTGCTGGGTTTATCAGGGGTTTCCACTTTTGCTTCCTCCTCATTTTTCTCTTGCTGCCATCATGTAAGGAGTGCCTTTCACCTCCTGCCATGATTCTGAGGCCTCCCCAGCCGCATGGAACTGTGAGTTCAATTAAACCTCTTTTTGTTCCCAGTTGCAGGTATGTCTTTATCAGCAGTGTGAAAACAAACTAATATAGTAAATTGGTACCAGTAGAACAGGACATTGCCGAAAAGATATCCGAAAATGTGGGAGCAACTTTGGAACTGGGTAACAGGCAGGGGCTGGAACAGTTTGGAGGGTTCAGAAGAAGACAGGAAAATGTGGGAAACTTTGGAACCTCCTAGAGACTTGTTGAATGGCTTTGACAAAAATGCTGATAGTGATATGAACAATGAGGTCCAGGCTGAGGTGGTCTGAGATGGAGATGAGGAACTTGTTGGGAACTGGAGCAAGGGTGACTCTTGTAATGTTTTAGCAAAGAGACTAGCAGCATTTTGCCCCTGCCCCGGAGATTTGTGGAACTTTGAACTTGGGAGAGATTATTTAGGGTATCTGACAGAAGAAATTTCTAAGCAGCAAAGCATTCAAAAGGTGACTTAGGTGCTGTTAAAAGCATTCAATTTAAAAGAGAAACAGCATAACAGTTCAGAATTTGCAGCCTGACGATGCAGCAGAAAAGAAAAACCCATTTTCTGAGGAGAAATTCAGGCTTGCTGCAGAAATTTGCACAAGTAGCAAGAAGCCTAATGTTAATTCTCAAGACACTGGGGAAAGTCTCCAGGCCATGTCAGAGACCTTCACAGCAGCCCATCTCATCACAGGCCCAGAGGCCCAGGAGGAAAAAGTGGTTTCGTGGGCTGGACCCAGCGTGCCCATGCTGCTTGCAGCCTAGGGACTTGGTGCCCTGTGCCCCAGCTGCTCTAGCCATGGTTGAAAGGGGCCAACGTAGAGCTCAGGCTATGGCTTCAGAGGGTGGAAGCCCCAAGCCTTGGCAGTTTCCATGTGGTATTGAGCCTGCAAGTGCACAGAAGTAACAAACTGAGGCTTGGGAACCTCCACCTAGATTTCAGAAGATGTATGGAAATGCCTGGATGCCCAGGCAAAATTTGCTGCAGGGTTGGGGGCCTCATGGAGAACCTCTGCTAGGGCAGTGCAGAAGGGAAATGTGGGGTCGGAACCCCCACACAGAGTCCCTACTGGGGCACTGCCTAGTGGAGCTGTGAGAAGAGGGCCACCGTCTTCCAGGCCTCAGAATGGTAGATCCACCAATAGCTTGTACTGTGTGCCTGGAAAAGCCACAGCCACTCCATGCCAGCCTGTGAAAATAGCTAGGAGGGAGTCTGTACCCTGAAAAGCCACAGGGGCGGAGCTGCCCAAGACCATGGGAACCCACCTTTTGCATCAGAGCGACCTGGATGTGAGAGCTGGACTCAAAGGAGATAATGTTGGAGCTTTAAAATGTGACTGCCCTGTTAGATTTCAGACTTGCGTGGGCCCCATATCCCCTTTGTTTTGGCCAATTTCTCCCACTTGGAATGGCTGTATTTACCCAATACCTGTACCCCCATTGTATCTAGGATATAACTAGCTTGCTTTTGATTTTACAGGCTCATAGGCAAAAGGGACTTGGCTTGTCTCAGATGAGACTTTGGACTGTGGACTAAAGCTGAAATGAATTAAGGCTTTGGGGGACTGTTAGGAAGCCATGATTGGTTTTGAAATGTGAGGACATGAGATTTGGAGGGTCCAGGGGTGGAATGACATGGTTTGGCTGTGTCCCCACTGAAATCTCAATTTGAGTTGTGTCTCCCAGAATTCTCACGTGTTGTGGGAGGGACCCAGGGGGAGGTAATTGAGTTATGGGGGCTGGTCTTTACCATGCTATTCATGTGATAGTGAATAAGTCTCATGAGATCTGATGGGTTTATCAGGGGGTTCCACTTTTGCTTCTTCCTCATTTTTCTCTTGCTGCCACCATGTAAGAAGTGCCTTTCACTTCCTGCCTTGATTCTGAGGCCTTCCGAGCCATGTGGAAATGTAAGTCCAATTAAACCCCTTTTTGTTTCCAGTTTCAGGTATGTCTTTATCAGCAGCATGAAAACAAACTAATACACATAGTTTGTAAATATTTTCTTTCATTCTGTAGGTTGTCTGTTTACTCTGTTGATAGTTTTTTTTGTTGTCATGCAGAAGCTTTTTCATTTAATTAGGTCTCACTTGTCAATTTTTGTTGTTTGTTGCAATTTCTTTTGGAATCTTTATAATGAAATATTTGCCAGGGTCAATGCCAGAATGCTATTTCTTTGGTTTTCTTCTAGGTGTTTTATAGATTGAGATTTTGTATTTAAGTCTTTAATCCATCTTTTACCATAGAGGGTAAAAGGTAGGGGTTCAGTTTTAATCTTTTGCATGTGGTTGACTGGTTATTCCAGCACCATTTAATGAATAGATAGTTCTTTTCCCAGTGCTTGTTATTGTTGACTTTGCAAAGATCAGATGATTGTAGGTGTGCAGCTTTATTTCTGCGTTCTCTATTCTGTTCCATTAATCTGTTTTTGTGCCAGTCCCATGCTATTTTAGTTCTGTAGCCTTGTAATTTAGTTTGAAGAAATGTAGTATGATGCCTCCAGCTTTGCTCTTTTTGTTTAGAATGTGAATTAACTTTTTGATTTGCTATTACATTTGGTTTCCTGGTATTGTGTTGAGGATTTTGCATTTATGTTCATCAGAGATGTCACCTGTTCTTTTGCAGTATGTTTTGCCAGGTTTTAGTATCGGGGTGATGCTGGTTTCATAGAATGACCTCCATATGTTGGATAGTTTCAGTAGAATTGGTACTAGCTCTATATGTTTGATAGAATTCGAGTGTAAAATCCACTTGGTCTAGGGATTTTTGTGGTTGGTAGGATTTTTATTACTGATTCAATTTTGAGACTCCATATTAGTCTGTTCAGTGTTTTACTTTCTGATTCAGTCTTGGGAGATTGTGTGTTTTCGGGAATTTATCTATTTCCTCTAGATTTTCTAGTTTGGGAGATTGTGTGTTTTCGGGAATTTATCTATTTCCTCTAGATTTTCTAGTTTGTATTCATAAAAGTATTCATAATAGCCTCTGAGAATGTTTTGTATTTCTGTGGGATCAGCTGTAATGTCACCTTTGTTGTTTCTGATTTGGCTTATTTGGATCTTCTCTTTTTCTTTGTTAATATAGCTACTGGTTTATTGATCTTGTTTATTCTTTCAAAAATCAACTTTTGGTTTTATTAATACTTTGTATGGATTTTGAATCTCAATTTCATTGTGTTCCACTCTGATTTTACATATTCGTTTTCTTTTGCTAGCTTTTTAATTAATTTGTCTTGTTTTTCTATTTCCTCTAGATGTGAAGTTAGAGCATTAATTTGAGATCATTCTAACATTTTGGGTAGGCATTTAGCTCTATAAACTTTCCTCTTAACACTGCTTTTGCTGCATCCCAGAGACTTTGGTGTGTTGTATCTTTGTTTTCATTTATTTCAAATAATTTTTAAATTTCTGCCTTGATTTCATTGCTCACTCGAAAGTCATTCAGGACTGAGTTGTTTTTTCCTTTTCTTTCTCATTTGTTTATTTTTTAGGCAGAGTCTCGCTCTGTCACCCAGGTTGGAGTGTAGTGGCGTAATCTTGGCTCACTGCAACCTCTGCCTTCTGGGTTCAAGCGATTGTTCTGCCTCAGCCTCCTGAGTAGTTGGGCTTACAGGTGCACACCACCATGCCCCCAGCTAATTTTTGTATTTTTAGTGGAGATGGGGTTTCACTATGTTGATCAGGCTGGTCTTGAACTCCTGACCTCATGATCTGCCCACCTTGGCCTCCCAAAGTGCTGGGGTCTATGTAACAGTGTGGTTTTGAGGGATCTTCTTAGTATTGATTTATATTTTTCCTCTACTGTGGTCTGAGAGTATGATAGGAATAATTTCCTTTTTTAAAAAATTTATGGAGACTTGCTTTCTGGCTGAACATTGATAGATCTTGGAGTATTTTCTGTGTATAGATGAGAAGAATATATATTCTGTGGTTGATGGGTGGATTATTCTGTAGTTTTCTGTTAGGTCCAATGGATCAAGTGTCAAGTTTATATACAGAATTTCTTTGTTAGTTTCCTGCCTTGATGATCTGTCTAATGCTGTCAGTGGGGTGTTGAAATTTTCCACTATTATTGTGTGACTGTTTAAGTATTTTTTAGGTCTAGAAGTACTTTCATTTTTCATATGGGTGCTCTAAAGTTAGGTGCATATATATTTAGGATAAGCCTTCTTGATGAACCCTTTTTCATTATGCAATGCCTTTCTTTGTCCTTTTTTTTTAACTGTTGCTAAAGTCTATTATATCTGATATAAGAATAACGACCCCTGTTCTTTTTTGTTTTCCATTTGCATCATAGAACTTTTTCCACCCCTTAACTTTGAGCCTATTGGTGCTTTTATGTTTGAGATGGGTCTCTTGAGGGCAGGAGATATATGGGTGGTTTTCTTTTTTTAATCTGACTTGCCACTCTGCCTTTTAAGTGGGGTGTTTAGCCTATTTACATCGAAGGTTAATATTAATATGTGAAATTTTGATCCTATCATGAAGGTGTTAGCTGGTTACTTTATGGTTTCTATTTTGTGGTTAGTTCATAGGGTCTGTAGGCTATGTACTTAAGTGTGTTTTCTTGGTAGCAAGTATTGTTCTTTTGTTTCCATGTTTAGAACTCCCTTAAGAATCTCTTATAAGGCTGGCCTAGTGGTAATGAATTCCCACAGCACTTGCTTCTCTGGAAAATATTTTATTTCTCCTTTGCTTAATTTGGTGGGATATAAAATTCTTAGTTGATTTTTTTTTCTTTAAAAATGCTGAAAGTAAGTGCCCAGTCCCTCCTGGCTTGTAAGGTTTCTGCTGAAATCCACTGTTAGCCTAATGAGGTTTCTTTTGTATGTGATCTGTCCTTTTTCTCTAGCTGCTTTTAAGCTCTTTTCTTTAGTGTTGACTTTGGACAGTCTGGTGACTATATACCTTGGTAGTGTTCATTTTGTATAGTATCTCACCAGTGTTCTTTGGATTTCTTGTATCTGGATGTCTACCTCTCTAGCATGATTAGGAAAGCTTTCTTGAATCATTTCAAATATATTTTTTTGGGTTGTTTACTTTTTCTCCTCTCAGGAATGCCAATAATTTGTAGGTTTAGGAATTTTACATAATCCTGTATTTCTCAAACACTTTGTATATTTTTAAAAATCCTATTTTCTTTACTTTCGTCTAATTGGGTTAGTTTGAAAGACCACTCTCTAAACTCTGAAATTATTTCTTCTGCTTGGTCTAGTCTATTGAAAAAGCTTTCAATTGTATTTTGAAATTCCTTAAGTGAGTTTTTCAATTCTGAAATCTCTGATTGATCCCTTTTTAAGATGTCTGTCTCTTTCTTCATTTCCTGGATTGCTTTAGAAATGTATTTGTGTTGTCAAGCTTGTCTTGAATCTCACTGAGTTTCTTTGCAATCCATGCTTTAGATTATTTATCCATCATTTTCGGTTTTCACATTGGTTAGGGACCATTACTAGAGAGCTAATGCAATTCTTTGATGGTGCCATGACATTTATATTTTTCATGGTTCCAAAATTTTTACACTGATTTCTTCTCATCTAGAGATGCTGGCATTTCTAATTTTTGTAATTATTTTCATGCAACTAGGATTTTTTCTTTTTCTTTCTTTCTCTATATCATTATTATTCTTTCTCTTTCTCTTTTCCCCCCTCTCTAAGGGGTGTGACAGTAGAGAAAGCTGCATGGGATCCTTTGGTTTTGCTACTATAGCCCTATGCACTTCTTTTGGCAGATTTTATATTGCATTGTGTAGTCTGACTTATAAGCTTGTAGATGGCAATTATACGTAAGAGCCAGCTGTGGCCAATATGGCTTAGTATATACTTGATATACTTTGAATATGTGTCCCTGTCAAATTTCATGGTAAGATGTAATCCCCACTGTTAAAGTTTAGGCCTGATGGGAGGTTATTGGATTGTTGGGGTGGATTTTTCAAAAATGGTTTAGTACCATCCACTTGCTTGCTCTCCTCATGATATGAGTTCTGGTGAGATACGGTCTTTCAAAAGTGTGTGTCACCTCCCCCACCAAACTCTCTCATTCCTGCTCCCAACATATGAGACACCTGCTTCCCCTTTGTCTTCCACCATGATTGTAAGCTTCCTGATACCTCCCCAGAAGCCAAGCAAATGCCAGCACTATAACTACCCAATGGGTACATGTTACTCACTGCCTAGACGGAGTTGATTTATCAAGAAAGGGAAATTGCAGTGGAGAAAGAATAATTCACATAGAGCTGGCCATGCAGGAGACTGGAGTTTTATTATTACTCAAGTCAGTCTCCCTGAGCATTAGGGGATTAGAGTTTTTAAAGATAATTTGGCAGGTAGGGGTTCAGGAAGTGGGGACTGCTGATTGGTCAGGTTGGAGATGAAATCATAGAAGGATTGAAGTGAGGTTTTCTTGCTATCTTCTGCTCCTGGGTGGGATCACAGAACTGGTTGAGCCAGATTACTCTCTGGGTGGTGTAAACTGATCCATTGTGCAGGGTCTGCAACATATCATCAGTACCGATCTTAGGTTCTACAGTAATGATGTTATGCCCAGGAACAGTTTGGGGAGTGTAAAGGTAAATTGAGGCTGGAGCCGAACTGGGAATGAAGACACAAGGCAAATGGCAGTGAGAATAGCCTTTATTAGGACTCGCGGGCGAGGTTCCTCAGTCCAAAGGTGCGGGCCGAGGAAGTCGCGCTGAGGGAGGAGGGTAGGGGCTTCTTACAGCCTGAGAGGTAGGGAAGCTGGTTGTGCAAACAGGGCCTGGGGGGTCTTGAAACTACTAGGGCAGGAGTTGAGTAAGGGTCATGAGGAAGGGGTCTTTGGAAACTGTCAACCAAAACTGCTGTTTATGAACTTGTGGAATGCAGGTGAGCTGCAGGTCATGGGGGAGTGTGGTTGCCCAGCCAGAACTCTGACGCATGTAAGTCTGTGGGTGTGTACAAGGGTGAAGGGAGTCTTTAACAAAAGGCCTGCTACGCTGGGTAACACTGCCATGTTGGGTCTAGATTCCTGCCTAACAGGGAGGTTCAAACTCTTGAAGCCAGAGGCTGCGTAACTCCTAAACTGTAGTAATTTCTAATCTTGTGGATAATTTGTTAGTCTGACAAAGGCAGACTAGTCCCCAGGCAAGGAGGGTCTTTTTGGGAAAGGAGTATTACCAATTTTGTTTCAGAGTCAAATCATAAACTGAATTTTTTTCCCAAGGTTAGTTCAGCCTGTGCCCAGGAATGAACAAAGACAGCTTAAAGATTAGAAGTAAGATGGAATTGGTTAGGTCTAATCTTCACCGTCATAATTTCCTCAGTTATAAATTTTGCATAGGCAGTTTCAGCATCACACTTCCTGTAAAGCTTGCAGAACCATGAGCCAATTAAACCTCTTTTCTTTATAAATTACCCAGTCTCAGGTATTTCTTTATAGTAGTGCAAGAACAGTCTAATACAGAAAATTGATGCCAGGAGTGGGCATATCTATAAAGATACCTAAAAATGTGGAAGCAAATTTGGAATTGGGTAACAGGCAGAGTTTGGGAAGTTTGGTGGGCTCAGAAAAAGATAGGAAGATGTGGGAAAGTTTGGAACTTCTTAGGGACTGGTTAAATTGTTGTGACCAAAATGCTGATGGAGATATGGACAATGAAGTCCAGGCTGAGGAAGTCTCAGATAGAAAGAAATGAGAAACTTATTGGGAACTGGAGTAAAGGTCACACATGTTATGCCTTAGCAAAGAGCCTGGCTGGATTGTGTTCATGCCCTAAGGGTCTGTGGAACTTTGGACTTCAGAATTATGATTTAGGGTATCTGGCAGAAGAAATTTCTAAGCAACAAAGCATTCAAGAAGTGTTCTGGCTGCTTCTAAGGGCTTATGCTCAGATGTGGGAATGGAGAAATGACTTAAAATTGGAATATATATTTCAAAGGGAAGCAGAGCATAAAAGTTTGTAAAATTTGCAGAATGACCATGTGGCAGAGAAAGATAAAGCTTTTTCAGGAGAGGAATTGAAGCAGGCAGTGGAGCAATCACTTGCTAGAGAGATTTGTATACGTGAAAAAGGCCCAAGTGCTAATAGCCAAGACAATGGGAAAAAGACATTGAAGCCATTTCAGAAATCTTCCAGGCTGCCCCTCCCATTGTTACCCCTGAGGCCTAGGAGGACTGAATGGCTCTGGGAGTCAGGCCCAGGGCCACATTACTGTGTGCAGCTTCATGACACTGCTCCCCATATCCCAGCCACTCCAGTCATGGCTCAAAGGCACCCAGGTACAGCTGCCACTTTGGAGAATATAAGCCATAAGCCTTGGCAGTTTGCATTTGGTATTAAGTCTGCAGGTGTAAAGAGTGCAGGAATGTATGAGACTTGGCAGTCTTTGCCTAGATTTTAGAGGATATATACAAAACCCTGAGTGCCCAGGCAGAAGTCCACCGCAAGGCCAGAGTCCTCACAGAGAACATCTACTAGGGCAGTATGGAGGGGAAATGTGGAATTGGAGGGTCTACACAGTCCCCACTGGAGCATTACCTAGTGGAGGTGTGGGAAGTAGGCCACCATCTTCCAGACCCCAGAATGGTAGATCCACTGGCACTTGCACCCTCTGTGTGGAAAAGCTGCAGGCACTCAATTCCAATCCATGAAAGTAGCCTCAGGGGATAAACCCTGCAAAGCCACAGCAGCAGAGCTTCCCTAGGCCTTGGGAGCCTACTGCTGCTATCAGTGTGCTTTGGATGTAGGACATAGACTCAAAGGAGACTACTTAAGAGATTTAAGATTTAGTGACTGCCTTGCTGAGTTTTGGACTTGCATGGGGCTGGTAGTCCCTTTCTTTTGGCTGATTTCTCCCTTTTGCAATGGAATGTTTACCCAATGCCTATACCTCCATTGGATCTTGGATGTAAATAACTTGTTCTTGATTTTACCAGCTCATAGGTGGAAGGAATTCACCTTTTCTCAGATGACACTTTTCACTTTGGGTTTTGAGGAAGAATTTGGGGATTATTGAGAAGGCTTGATTGTATTTTAAAATGTGATGACATGAGATTTGCAGAGCCAGTTGAGGAATAATATAGTTTGGATATTTACCTTCACCCAAATCTCATGTTGAAATGTAATCTCCAGTGTTGGGAGGTGGAGCCTGGTGGGAGGTGATTGGATCATGGGAGTAGATTTCTCATGAATGGTTTAGCACCATCCCCTTGCTTGGTGCTGTTCTCACAAGAACTCACTATTTGCAAGTAGTTTAGAAACTGCGTGGTAGGCCAGTCACGGTGGCTTACACCCGTAAACCCAGCATTTTGGGAGGCTGAGGCAGGTGGATCACCTGAGAGTCAGGAGTTCGAGACCAGCCTGACCAACAAGGTGAAACCCTGTCTCTACTAAAAATACAAAAATTAGCTGGGTGTGGTGCTTGGCACCTGTAATCCCAGCTACTTGGGAGGCTGAGGCAGGAGAATCACTTGAGCCCAGGAGGTGGAGGTTGCAGTGAGCTGAGATCATACCATTGCACTCCAGCCTGGGTGACAAGAGTGAAATTCCATCTCAAAAAAGATAAAAAACACTCTTTGGTGCCTCCCGCCCCACTCTTGCTCTTGTTCCCACTTTGTGAGATGCCTGTACCTCTTTCACCTTCTGACAGGATTGTAAGCTCACTGAAGCCTTTCTAGAAGCTGTGCAGATGCCAACACTATGCTTTCTGTAAGGCTGCCTCTGAACCATGAGCCAATTAAACATCTTTTCTATATAAGTTATCCAGTCTCAGATATTTCTTTATAGCAATTCAAGAATAGCCTAATACAGTACTTGATCCTTGTTTACTGGCAGAAGCTCTCTTTTGCCTCAGGCAGTGGCCCCTTTTGTGAAATGCATAGTGGTCTGAGCCCCCTGCTCAGCCTCAGGAGGTAGGGGCAGGATGAGTGGTTCTGGACTGAAGAAGTCTGCCTACAGATGTGCTGATGGCAGGCACAAGCACCAACACTGAGGAAGAATCCAGTGCTGCCACCAAAGGCCCAGTCTTTTGCCTAGGCATGGAGCTAGGAAACCTCTTTGGCCTTAAGTTCTCCACACATGGATGGTAGGAAGGGGTCAGGCTAAACTCCTAATCTAGGAGAGTGGGTGCTCTAGATGCCTGGATGTCTGCCTGGATGTGAAGCAAAGAGGGCCCCTCTGTAGTAAGATCTGTAGAGGGAGGTGTAGGATGATGCAATTTGCTAAACAAGGCAAGTTGGTGCTGTGAATGCCATGCCTAGAGTTCTTCCTGGGCATATACCAGAGAGGGTCCCTGATAGCAGGATCCTTGCACAGGAAAGGTAGTGTGCCTCAGGCTGCTTAACCAGGTGAGTGGGTGCTCTGAAGGCCTGATGATCTGCCTGGGCGTGAAGCAGAGAGGGTCCTCTTGTACTAGGATCTCTGCACAGAAAGAGTGGGGCAGCTCAGGCTGCTGATCCAGGTGAGCAGTTGCTGCAAATGCCTGGAGATCTGCCTGGGCTTGGAGCAGAGAGGGCCCTGTTGCACCACAATCTATGTCCATGAATGGTGGGGCAGGTCAAAGCTGTTGATCCAGGCAAGTGGGTGTTTCAAATACCTTCAGATCTGCCTGATCTTGGAGCAAGTGTGAAAACCCCACTGCACCATAATCTATGTCTAGGAAAGGTATGGTAGGTAAGGCTACTGATCGAGGCAAACAGATGCTCCAAATGCATGGATTTCTGCCTGCCTGTGAAGCAGAGAGGGTCCTGTTACACCATGATCTCAGGGGAGCTGTGTGGGGCACTCAGCAATGACAAACAGAAATCAGTTCCAGGTTGTCAAGCTGGTCCTAGCTGCAAGTCTCACCACCCAGGAGAAACTGCAGCTGTAGCAGCTCTCCTCTTGCCCTAGATTTGTGACAGAGGGGAGCACAATTCTAGCACCTACTGTTGAAACACTTTCCACAGTTCTGGTCATGGAGGACTATAGCCCACACCAGAGCAGACTCCCTAATCTCTGGCCCACGACAAAAAATACCTGGGCAGCAACACTGCCAGGTTGCTAAGGAATGGCTGACTTTGTATGCTCAGATTAAAAATGGCATCCTGCTCTCAGTCTTAGCTGTGGGAGTGTCTCCAAGCCTTTTCCCTAGTTAGCTCCCGGGCTCAGAAGAAACAAAGTGCTCTCCCTCAGCCTGGGTTGCTCAGATCCCCAGTGGAAAGGTGAGTCACAGAGGAGGCTTTCTGCCTCTTTCATGTACTGGGGCTTCATTCACTTTTATCAGCTGGACACCATCACAGGGACTGTTTGTCGGCATTCTCCTTTCCAGGATCTGGGGTGTCCTTCACAATTCTGGTGGTTTCTCATTTTCCTTCTTGAATTAAAGTTCACATAGTTGAATTTTATATACTCTGTTGCTATTTCCAAGTGACTGAGGCATACTGAAAGCCTTTAATCTGCCATCTTGGGGAAAATAAAACCTTATTTTTATTTTAGAGTATGCTCTTATTTATAAAAAGTATTAACTGTAAAATAGCCTCAGGCCGGTCCTTCAGAAGGTATTCAGAAGAAGGCATTGTTATCATAGGACATGACAGCTCATGCATGTTATTGCCCCTGAAAACCTTCCTTTGGGATAAGATATGGAAATGAGAGACAATGATATTGATAATGCTGACCCTATGTACGCCTAGGCTAATAGGAGTGTTTGTGTTCTGGCTCTTAACAAAATATTTAAAAGCAAAAAAATAAAACTTAAAACAGAAAATGTGTATGGAATACAGATATAAAGAAGACATTTTGTACAACTGTACAATGTATTTGTGTTTTAAGGTAAGTATTTTACAAAAGTCAAATAGGCTTAACAAATTAAAAGTTATTTAAAAGTTACAGTAAGCTAAAGTTATTGAAGAAAATACTTTTAGAAATTTTGTGTATCTAAGTGTACAGTGTTTATAAAATTTACAATAGTGTCCAATAATACTAGGCCTTCACTTTATCCACCACTCACTCACTGACTCATCCAAAGCCACTGTCAATCCTGCAAGCTCCATTCATAGTAACTGTATTAGTCCATTTTCATGCTGCTATGAAGAAATACCTGAGACTAGATAATTTATAAAGGAAAGAGGCTTAATTGATTCACAGTCCTATAGGGCCTGGGAGGCCCCAGGAAACTTACAATTATGGCAGAAGGGTAAGCAAACATATTCTTCTTCACATGGTGGCAGGAGAGAGAAATGCTGAATGAAGTGGGGAAAAGCCCCTTATAAAACCATCAGATCTCAAGAGAACTCACTCACTATCACAAGAACAGCATGGAGGAGCCACCTCCATGATCTAATCACCTCCCATGAGGTCCCTATCCCAACTTGTGGGGATTACAATATGGATTACAATTCAAGATGAGATTTGGATGGGAACTCAGAGCCAGACCATATCATTCTGTCCCTAGCCCCTCGCAAATCTCATCTTTCTCACATTTTAAAACATAATGATGGCTTTCCAACAGTTCCCCAAAGTCTGAACTCATTTCAGCATTAACCCAAATATCCAAGTCCAAAGTCTTGTCTGAGACAAGGCAAGTTCCTTCAGCCTATGAGCCTGTAAAATCAAAAGCAAGTCAATTACTTCCTAGACACAATGGGGGATAGAGGCACTGGGTAAATACACCTGCTCCAATGGGAGAAACTGGCCAAAACAAAGGGGCTACAAGTCCCATGCAAGTCCAATAGGGCAGTCATTAAACCTTAAATTTCCAAAACAATCTTCTTTGACTCCATGTCTCATATTCAGGTCACACTGATGCAAGAGGTAGGCTCCTATGACCTTGGGCAACTCTGGGCCTGTGAATTTGCAGTGTATAGCCCCACTCCCAGTGGCTTTCATGGGGTGGGCATTGAGTGTCTGCAGTTTTTTCAGGTGCACGATGCAAGCTGTCAATGGACCTACAATTCTGGGTCTTGGAGAGTGGTGGCCCTCTTCTCAAAGCTTCACTAGGCAGTGCACCAGTGGGGGCTCTGTGTGGGGGCTTCAATTCTATATTTCCCTTCTGCACTGCCCTAATAGAGGTTCTCCATGCAGGTGACACCCCTGCAGCAACTTTTGCCTAGACATTCAGGTGTTTCCATATATCCTCTGAAATTGAGGAGAGGTTCTCTAACCTCAATTCCTGACTTGGTGCACCTGTAGGACCAACACTGCATGGGAACTGCCAAGGCTTGGGGCTTGTACACTATGAAGCAACAGCCTGATCTGTACTTTGGCCCCTTTTAGCCATGACTGGGACACAGGGCACAAGTCCCAGGCTGCACACAACAGGGGGCCTGGGGCCCAGCCAACAAAACCATTTTTCCCTTCTAGGTATCTGGGCCTGTGATGGGAGGGGCTTCTGTGAAGGTCTCTGACATGCCCTGGAGACATTTTCCCTATAGTCTTGGTGATTAACATTCAGTTCCTCATTACTTATGGAAACTTCTGCAGCAAGCTTGAATTTCTCCACAGAAAATGGATTTTTATATTGAATCATCAGGCTGCAAGTTTTCCAAACTTTTATTCTCTGCTTCCCTTTTAAATAAAAGTTTTAATTCCAGCCCATATCTTTGTGAATGCATTAAACTGAATGCTTTCAAGAGCATCCAAGTAACCTCTTTTTTTTTTTTTTTTTTTTTTTTTTTTTTTTTTTTTTTTTTGAGACAGAGTCTCGCTCTGTTGCCCAGGCTGGAGTGCAGTGGCGCGATCTTGGCTCACTGCAACCTCCGCCTCCCGGGCTCACACCATTCTCCTGCCTCAGCCTCCCGAGCAGCTGGTACTACAGGCGCCCACCACCATGCCTGACTAATTTTTTTGTATTTCTAGTAGAGATGGGGTTTCACTGTGTTCGCC
>NW_016806354.1:161110-173551 GCF_001698545.2 Rhinopithecus bieti
TTTTTGAGACAGAGTCTCGCTCTGTTGCCCAGGCTGGAGTGCAGTGGCGCGATCTTGGCTCACTGCAACCTCCGCCTCCCGGGCTCACACCATTCTCCTGCCTCAGCCTCCCGAGCAGCTGGTACTACAGGCGCCCACCACCATGCCTGACTAATTTTTTTGTATTTCTAGTAGAGATGGGGTTTCACTGTGTTCGCCAGGACGGTCTCAATCTCCTGACCTTGTGATCTGCCTGCCTTGGCCTCCCAAAGTGCTGGGATTACAGGCATGAGCCACTGTGCCCGGCCCCAAGTAACCTCTTAAATGCTTTGCTGCTTAAAAATTTATTCTATTAAATATCCTAAATAGTGTCTCAAGTTCAAAGTGCTACAGATATGTAGGACAGGGGCAAAATGCCATCTTTTTGCTAAAGCCTAACAAGAGTCACATTTACTGTAGTTCCCATAAAGTTCCTCATCTCCATCTGAGACCATCTCAGCCTGTTCTTCATTGTCCATATCACTATCAGCATTTTGGTCAAAACCATTCAAAGAGTCTCTAGGAAGTTCCAAACTTTCCCATATTTTCCTGTCTTTTGAGCCCTCCAAACTGTTCCAACCTCTGCCTGTTACCCAGTTCCAAAGTTGCTTCCACATTTTTAAGTATCATAGCAGTGCCCCACTATCTCAGTACCAATTTACTGTATTAATTTGTTCTTATGCTGCTATGAAGAAATACCCCAAGACTGGGTAATTTATAACTGAAGAGGTTTAATTGGTTCACAGTTCTGCATGGCTGGGGAGGCCTCAGGAAACTTAAATTTATGGTGGAATGGGAAGCAAACACATCCTTCTTCACATGGTGGCAGGAGACAGAAGTGCAGAGCAAAGCAGAGAAAAGCCCCTTATAAAACCATCAAATCTCATGAGAACTCACTATGATGAGAACAGCATGAGGGAACCACCTCCATGATCTAATCACCTCCCATGAGGTCCCTCCCCTAACATGTGGGGATTACAATTTTGATTACAATTTAAGATGAAATTTGGATGCGGACTCAGAGCCAGGCCATATCACTGTCTTATACAGGTATTCCATTTGTCTTTTATACTGTATTTTTACTGTACATTTTCTATGTTTAGATGTGTTTTGATACCCAAATACCATTGTGTTACAGTTGCTTACAGAATTCAGTGCAGTAACATACTATACAGGTGTGTAGCCTAGGAGCTTAGACATTGTACACACATCACAGAGTGGACTTACACAAACCTAGATGGTATAGCCTACTGCACACCTGGGCTATACAGGGATTAGTCTAAAAAGGGACAGTTCTTTAGACACTAGGAAATAACCTCCCTATAGAGAGTAAAACGGGACAGTTCTTTAGACACTAGGAAATAACCTCCCCATAAAGAGTAAAACACTACATAACAATAGCTGGCCTAAAAGCAGCCATCAATTAAGAAAGCATTTAAGCTCAACATTGAAATGTTCTTAATCCCAAACAACTTACCTAGCTCCTAGCACCACTATGCACTACTTTATTATTTAATAGAAGAAATACTGTTAGTATAAGTAACAAGAACTCATTCTCCCTGCATAAGCTTACATCAGACTGGAAAATCCACTGATAATTAACAACTCAATATTAATAACTAAATAACAGGCTGGGTGTGGTGGCTCAAGCTTGTAATCTCAGCATTTTGCAAGACCTAGGTAAGCAGATCATGAGGTCAAGAGTTTGAAACCAGCCTGACCAACATGGTGAAACCCCATCTCTACTAAAAATACAAAAATTAGCTAGGTGTGGTGGCATGTGCCTGTAATCTCAGCTATTCAGGAGGCTGAAGCAGGAGAATTGCTTGAACTCGGAAGGCGAAGGTTGCACTGAGTCAAGATTTCACTGCCGTACTCCAGCCTGGGCGACAGAGTGAGACTCTGTCTCAATAAATAAATAAATAAATAAATAAATAAATAAATAAATAAAAGTAAATAACAAACCTTATAGCTTAGGTGTGTAGTAGGCTGTACTACCTAGGTTTGTGTAAGTCTACTCTGTTGTTCGCACAAGGAAGAAATCATCTGAGGATGCATTTCTCAGAATGTATCCCCATCATTAAGTGATACATGGCTGTATTTCATTCATTTTGTTCATTGTTTTAGGAAGGTAAGTAAATCTGTCACAAGTAGAGGTCTTAAATTAGCTTGAAATGCTTTAAATCAATTAAACTGCCCCATCTAGACACTCACAGCATCTCTGGAGAATCATTTCAGAGAGAAATGGAGCTCTTTAGAAAAGTGAATACTCAATTTACAAATGTGGAAATAGAGGATAAGGGAGGTTGAGTACTGTGTACAAGGCCACAAAGCTTGAGGCAGAGTCAAAGTTAGAACATATAACTTCATATTAGGTCATATTCTACAATAAGAAACTCTTAACAGAATAAAATTAATCTCACTGATTGAATGTTAATTCCCTTTAGGCTATGCTTTTCATTGTTTAATTATACTTTAAATTCTGGGGTATATTTGCAAAATGTGCAGGTTTGTTGCATAGGTATACATGTACCATGGTGGTTTGCTGCACCCATCAACCTGTCATCTATATTAGGTATTTCTCCTAATGTTATCCCTCCCCTAGCCCTACACCCCCTGGCAGACCCTGGTGTGTGATGCCTCCACCACCGTGTCCATGTATTCTCACTGTTCAACTCCCACTTACGAGTGAGAACATGCAGTGTTTGGTTTTTTGTTCTTGTGTTAATTTGCTGAAAATAATGGTTTCCAGCTACATCCACGTCCCTGCAAAGGACATGAACTCATCCCCCTTTTTTTTATGGCTGCATAGTATTCCATGGTGTATATGTGCCACGTTTTCTTTATCCAGTCTGTCATTGATGGGCGTTTGGGTTGGTTCCAAGTCTTTGTTATTGTGAACAGTGGCACAATAAACATAGTGTGCATGTGTCTTTATAGTAGAATGATTTATAATACTTTGGGTATATATCCAGTAATAGGATAGCTGGGTCAAATGGTATTTCTAGTTCTAGATCCTTGAGGAATTGCCACATTGTCGTACACAATGGTTGAGTTAGTTTACAGTACCACCAACAGTGTAAAAGTGTTCCTATTTCTCCGCATCCTCTCCAGCACCCATTATTTCCTGACTTTTTAATGATTGCCATTCTAACTGGTGTGAGATGGTATCTCATTGTGGTTTTGATTTGCATTTCTCTGACCAATCATGATGAGCTTTCTTTCATGTTTGTTGGCTGCATAAATGTCTTCTTTTGAGAAGTGTCTGTTCATATTCTTCACCCACTTTTTGATGGAGTAGGGTTTTTTTTCTTGTAAATTTAAGTTCTTTGTAGAGTTTAGATATTAGCCCTTTGTCAGATGAATAGATTGCAAAAATTTTCTCCAATTCTGTAGGTTTCCTGTTCACTCTGATGATAGTTTCTTTTGCTGTGCAGAAGCTCTTTGATTAGATCCCATTTGTCAATTTTGGCTTTTGTTACAATTGCTTTTGGTGTTTTAGTCATGAAGTTTTTGCCCATATCTATGTCCTGAATCATATTGCCTAGATTTTCTTCTAGGGTTTTTATGGTTTTAGGACTTATGTTTAATTCTTCAATCCATCTTAAGTTAATTTTTGTATAAGGTGTAAAGAAGGTATTCAGTTATAGCTTTCTGCATATGGCTAGCCAGTTTTCCCAACACTATTTATTGAATAGGGAATCTTTTGTCCATTGCTTGTTTTTGTCAGGTTTGTCAAAGATCAGATGGTTGTAGATGTGTGGCGTTATTTCTGAGGCCTCTGTTCTTTTCCATTGATCTATGTATCTGTTTTGATACCAGTACCATGCTGTATTTGTTACCATAGCCTTGTAGTATAGTTTGAAGTCAGGTAGCATGATGCCTCCAGCTTTGTTCTTTTTGCTTAGGATTGTCTTGGCTATGTGGGCTCTTTTTTGGTTCCATATGAAATTTATGGTAGTTTTATCCATTTCTGTGAAGAAAGTCAATGGTAGATTGATGGGGATAGCACTGAATCTATATATTACTTTGGGCAGTATGGCCACTTTCACGATATTGATTCTTCCTATTCATGAACATAGAATGTTTTTCCATTTGTTTGTGTCTTCTCTTATTTCCTTGATCAGTGGTTTGTAGTTCTCCTTGAAGAGGTCTTTCATATCCCTTGTAAGTTGGATTCCTAGGTGTTTCATTTTATTTGTAGCAATTGTGAATGACAGTTCACTTATGATTTGGCTGTTTGTTAGTTATTCATGTATAGTTAAGGAAATTTTGCGCTGAGATAATGGGGTTTGCTAAATAGACAATCATGTCATCTGCAAACAGAGACCATTTTACTTCCTCTTTTACTAACCGAATACCTTTTATTTCTTTCTCTTGCCTGATTGCTCTGGCCAGAACGTCCAATACTGTGTTGAATGGGAGTAGCGAGAGAGGTCATCCTTGTCTCGTGCCGGTTTTCAAAGGGAATGCTTCCAGTTTTTGTCCATTCAGTGTGATACTGGCTGTGGGTTTGTCATAAATAGCTCTTATTATTTTGAGATACATTCCATCAATACCTAGTTTATTGACAGTTTTCAGCATGAAGTGATGTTGAATTTTTTCAAAGGCCTTTTCTGCATTTATTGAGATAATCTGTGGTTTTTGTCATTGGTTCTGTTTATGTGATGGATTACATTTATTGATTTGCATATGTTGAACCAGCCTTGCATCCCAGGGATGAAGCCGACTTGATCTTGGTGGATAAGTTTTTTGATATGCTGCTTGATTTGGTTTGCCAGTATTTTATTGAGGATTTTCACATCGATGTTCATCAGGGGTATTGACCTGAATTTTTCTTTTTTGTTACGTCTCTCCCAGGTTTTGGTATCAGGATGATGCTGGCCTCGTAAAATGAGTTAGGGAGGATTCCCTCTTTTTCTGTTGATTGAAGTAGTTTCAGAACTTAGTTTCAAAGGAAGGTACCAGTTCCTCTTTGTACCTCTGGTAGAATTCGGCTGTGAATCCATCTGGTCCTGGGCTTTTTTTTTTTTTTTTTTTTTTTTTTTTTTTTTTTTTTTTTTTTTTTTTTTTTTTTGGCTCGTAAGCTATTAAGTACTGCTTCAATTTCAGAACTTGTTATTTGTCTATTCAGGGATTTGACTTCTTCTGGTTTAGTCTTGGGTGGGTATATGTGTCCAGGAATTTATCCATTTCTTCTAGATTTTCTAGTTTATTTGCATAGAGGTATTTATTGTGTTCTCTGATAGTTTGTATTTCTGTGGGGTCAGTGGTGATAACCCTTTTATCATTTTTTATTGTGTCTATTTGATTCTTCTCTCTTTTCTTCTTTGTCTGGCTAGCTGTCTATTTTGTTGATCTTTTCCAATAATCATCTCCTAAATTCATTGATTTTTTTTTTGAAGAGTGTTTTGTGTCTCTGTCTCCTTCAGTTCTGTTCTGATCTTATTTTTTGTCTTCTGCTAGCTTTTGAATTTGTTTGCTATTGCTTCCCTAGTTCTTCTTATTGTGATGTTAAGCTCTCGATTTTAGATCTTTCCTGCTTTCTCTTGTGGGCATTTAGTCCTGTAAATTTCCCTTTAACACTACTTTAAATGTGTCCCAGAGATTCTGGTACATTGTGTCTTTGTTCTCACTGGTTTCAGAGAGCATCTTTATTTCTGCCTGAATTTTGTTATTTACCCAGTAGTCATTCAGGAGCAGATTGTTCAGTTTTCATGTAGTTGTGTGGTTTTGAGTGAGTTTCTTAATCCTGAGTTCTAATTTGATTGTGCTGTGGTCTGAGAGACTATTTGTTATGACTTCAGTTCTTTTGCATTTGCTGAGAAGTGTTTTACTTCCAGTTATGTGGTCAGTTTTCAGAATCAGTGTGACATGGTGCTGAGAAGAATGTATATTCTGTTGATTTGTGGTGGAGAGTTCTGTAGATGTCTATTCGGTCTGCTTGGTCCAGAGCTGAGTTCAAGTCCTCAATATCCTTGTTAATTTTCTGTCTCATTGATCTGTTTAATATTGACAGTGGGGTATTAAAGTCTCCCACTATTATTTTGTGGGATTCTAAGTCTCTTTGTAGGTCTCCACGAACTTGCTTTATGAATCTGGGTGCTCCTGTATTGGGTGCATATACATTTAGGATAGTCAGCTCTTCCTGTTGAATTGATCCCTTTACCATTATGAATGCCCTTCTTTGTCTTTTTTGATCTTTGTTGGTTTAAAGTCTATTTTATCAAAGACTAGGATTGCAACCCCTGCTTTTTTTGCTTTCTATTTGCTTGGTAAATATTCCTCCATCCCTTTATTCTGAGCCTATGTGTGTCTTTGCATGTGAGATGGGTCTCCGGAATATGGCAAACTGATGGGTCTTGACTATATTCAATTTGCCAGTCTGTGTCTTTTTATTGGAGCATTTAGCCCATTTACATTTAAGGTTAATATTTTTTGTGTGAATTTGATCCTGTCACTATGATGTTAGCTGGTTATTTTTCCCGTTAGTTGATGCAGTTTCTTCATAGTGTCAATGTTCTTTACAATTTGGTATGTTTTTGCAGTGGCTGGTACCAATTGTTCCTTTCCATGTTTAGGGTTTCCTTCAGGAGCTCTTGTAAGGCAGGTCTCGTGGTGACAAAATCTCTCAGCATTTGCTTGTCTCTAAAAGATTTTATTTCTTCTTCATTTATGTAGCTTAGTTTGGCTGAATATGAAATTCTTGGTTGAAAATTCTTTTATTTAAGAATGTTGAATATTGGACCCCACTCTCTTCTGGCTTGTAGGGTTTCTGCAGAGAGATCCACTGATAGTCTGATGGGCTTCCCTTTGTGGGTAATCCAACATTTCTCTTTGGCTGCCCGTAACATTTTTTCATTCATTTCAACCTTGTTGAATCTGACAATTATGTGTCTTGGGGTTGTTCTTTTTGAGGAGTAACTTTGTGGTGTATTGTCTGTATTTTCTGAATTTGAATGATGGCCTGCCTTGCTAGGTTGGGGAAGTTTTCCTGTATAATATCCTGAAGAATGTTTTCCAACTTGGTTCCATTTTCCCTGTCACTTTCAGATACACCAATCAAATGTAGATTTGGTCTTTTCACATAGTCCTTTATTTCTTGGAGGCTTTGTTTCTTTCCACTGTTTTCTCTAATCTTGTCTTCTTCCTTTATTAAGTTGATCTTCAATCTCTGATATCCTTTCTTCTGCTTGATCAATTCAGCTTTTCATACTTATGTATGCTTTATGAAGTTTTTGTGTTGTTTTTCATCTCCATCAGGTCATTTATGTTCTTCTCTAAACTGGTTATTCTAATTAGCAATTCGTCTAACCTTTTTTCAAGGTTCTTAGCTTCCTTGCATTAGGTTAGAACATTTTCCTATGGCTCGGAGGAGTTTATTCCCCACCTTCTGAAGCCTACTTCTGTCAATTCGTCACACTCATTCTCCATCCAGTTTTGTCCCCTTGCTGGTGAGCAGTTGTGATCCTTTGGAGAAGAGGCGTTCTGATTTTTGGAAATTTCAGCCTTTTTGTGCTGGTTTCTCCCCATCTTCGTGGATTTATCTACCTTTGTTCTTTGATGTTGGTGACCTTCGGATGAATTCTCTGAGTGGACATACTTTTTGTTGATGTTGATACTACTACTTTCTGTTAGTTTTCCTTCTAACAGGCCCCTCTGCTGCAGGTCTGCTGGAGTTTGCTGGAGGTCCACTTCAGACCCTGTTTGCCTGGGTATCACCAGTGGAGGCTGCAGAACAGCAAGGATTGCTGACTGTTCCTTCCTCTGGAAGCTTTGTTCCAGAGAGTCACCCACCAGATACCAGCCAGACCTCTCCTGTATGAGGTGTCTGTTGGTCCCTACTGGGAGGTGTCTTCCAGTCAAGATACATGGGAGTCAGGGACCCATTGAAACCCCTTATCAGAGTTTCAATGCTGTGCTGGGAGATTTGCTGCTCTCTTCAGAGCTGTCAGGCAGGTATGTTTAAAAGTCTGCTGAAGCTGTGCCCACAGTCAACTCTTCCCCCATGCTCTGTGCCAGGGAGATGGGGGTTTTATCTATAAGTTCCTGACTGGGGCTGCTGCCTTTTTTTCAGAGATGGCCTGCCCAGAGAGGAGGAATCTAGAGAGGCATTCTGGTCACAGCAGCCTTGCTTAGCTGCGGTGGGCTCTGCCTAGTTGAACTTGCTGGCAGCTTTGTTTACACTGTGAGGGTAAANGTCCAGGAATTTATCCATTGCTTCTAGATTTTCTAGTTTATTTGCATAGAGGTATTTATTGTGTTCTCTGATAGTTTGTATTTCTGTGGGGTCAGTGGTGATAACCCTTTTATCATTTTTTATTGTGTCTATTTGATTCTTCTCTCTTTTCTTCTTTGTCTGGCTAGCTGTCTATTTTGTTGATCTTTTCCAATAATCATCTCCTAAATTCATTGATTTTTTTTTTGAAGAGTGTTTTGTGTCTCTGTCTCCTTCAGTTCTGTTCTGATCTTATTTTTTGTCTTCTGCTAGCTTTTGAATTTGTTTGCTATTGCTTCCCTAGTTCTTCTTATTGTGATGTTAAGCTCTCGATTTTAGATCTTTCCTGCTTTCTCTTGTGGGCATTTAGTCCTGTAAATTTCCCTTTAACACTACTTTAAATGTGTCCCAGAGATTCTGGTACATTGTGTCTTTGTTCTCACTGGTTTCAGAGAGCATCTTTATTTCTGCCTGAATTTTGTTATTTACCCAGTAGTCATTCAGGAGCAGATTGTTCAGTTTTCATGTAGTTGTGTGGTTTTGAGTGAGTTTCTTAATCCTGAGTTCTAATTTGATTGTGCTGTGGTCTGAGAGACTATTTGTTATGACTTCAGTTCTTTTGCATTTGCTGAGAAGTGTTTTACTTCCAGTTATGTGGTCAGTTTTCAGAATCAGTGTGACATGGTGCTGAGAAGAATGTATATTCTGTTGATTTGTGGTGGAGAGTTCTGTAGATGTCTATTCGGTCTGCTTGGTCCAGAGCTGAGTTCAAGTCCTCAATATCCTTGTTAATTTTCTGTCTCATTGATCTGTTTAATATTGACAGTGGGGTATTAAAGTCTCCCACTATTATTTTGTGGGATTCTAAGTCTCTTTGTAGGTCTCCACGAACTTGCTTTATGAATCTGGGTGCTCCTGTATTGGGTGCATATACATTTAGGATAGTCAGCTCTTCCTGTTGAATTGATCCCTTTACCATTATGAATGCCCTTCTTTGTCTTTTTTGATCTTTGTTGGTTTAAAGTCTATTTTATCAAAGACTAGGATTGCAACCCCTGCTTTTTTTGCTTTCTATTTGCTTGGTAAATATTCCTCCATCCCTTTATTCTGAGCCTATGTGTGTCTTTGCATGTGAGATGGGTCTCCGGAATATGGCAAACTGATGGGTCTTGACTATATTCAATTTGCCAGTCTGTGTCTTTTATTGGAGCATTTAGCCCATTTACATTTAAGGTTAATATTTTTTGTGTGAATTTGATCCTGTCACTATGATGTTAGCTGGTTATTTTCCCGTTAGTTGATGCAGTTTCTTCATAGTGTCAATGTTCTTTACAATTTGGTATGTTTTGCAGTGGCTGGTACCAATTGTTCCTTTCCATGTTTAGGGTTTCCTTCAGGAGCTCTTGTAAGGCAGGTCTCGTGGTGACAAAATCTCTCAGCATTTGCTTGTCTCTAAAAGATTTTATTTCTTCTTCATTTATGTAGCTTAGTTTGGCTGAATATGAAATTCTTGGTTGAAAATTCTTTTATTTAAGAATGTTGAATATTGGACCCCACTCTCTTCTGGCTTGTAGGGTTTCTGCAGAGAGATCCACTGATAGTCTGATGGGCTTCCCTTTGTGGGTAATCCAACATTTCTCTTTGGCTGCCCGTAACATTTTTTCATTCATTTCAACCTTGTTGAATCTGACAATTATGTGTCTTGGGGTTGTTCTTTTGAGGAGTAACTTTGTGGTGTATTGTCTGTATTTTCTGAATTTGAATGATGGCCTGCCTTGCTAGGTTGGGGAAGTTTTCCTGTATAATATCCTGAAGAATGTTTTCCAACTTGGTTCCATTTTCCCTGTCACTTTCAGATACACCAATCAAATGTAGATTTGGTCTTTTCACATAGTCCTTTATTTCTTGGAGGCTTTGTTTCTTTCCACTGTTTTCTCTAATCTTGTCTTCTTCCTTTATTAAGTTGATCTTCAATCTCTGATATCCTTTCTTCTGCTTGATCAATTCAGCTTTTCATACTTATGTATGCTTTATGAAGTTTTGTGTTGTTTTCATCTCCATCAGGTCATTTATGTTCTTCTCTAAACTGGTTATTCTAATTAGCAATTCGTCTAACCTTTTTTCAAGGTTCTTAGCTTCCTTGCATTAGGTTAGAACATTTTCCTATGGCTCGGAGGAGTTTATTCCCCACCTTCTGAAGCCTACTTCTGTCAATTCGTCACACTCATTCTCCATCCAGTTTTGTCCCCTTGCTGGTGAGCAGTTGTGATCCTTTGGAGAAGAGGCGTTCTGATTTTGGAAATTTCAGCCTTTTGTGCTGGTTTCTCCCCATCTTCGTGGATTTATCTACCTTTGTTCTTTGATGTTGGTGACCTTCGGATGAATTCTCTGAGTGGACATACTTTTGTTGATGTTGATACTACTACTTTCTGTTAGTTTTCCTTCTAACAGGCCCCTCTGCTGCAGGTCTGCTGGAGTTTGCTGGAGGTCCACTTCAGACCCTGTTTGCCTGGGTATCACCAGTGGAGGCTGCAGAACAGCAAGGATTGCTGACTGTTCCTTCCTCTGGAAGCTTTGTTCCAGAGAGTCACCCACCAGATACCAGCCAGACCTCTCCTGTATGAGGTGTCTGTTGGTCCCTACTGGGAGGTGTCTTCCAGTCAAGATACATGGGAGTCAGGGACCCATTGAAACCCCTTATCAGAGTTTCAATGCTGTGCTGGGAGATTTGCTGCTCTCTTCAGAGCTGTCAGGCAGGTATGTTTAAAAGTCTGCTGAAGCTGTGCCCACAGTCAACTCTTCCCCATGCTCTGTGCCAGGGAGATGGGGTTTTATCTATAAGTTCCTGACTGGGGCTGCTGCCTTTTTTTCAGAGATGGCCTGCCCAGAGAGGAGGAATCTAGAGAGGCATTCTGGTCACAGCAGCCTTGCTTAGCTGCGGTGGGCTCTGCCTAGTTGAACTTGCTGGCAGCTTTGTTTACACTGTGAGGGTAAAGCTGCCTACTGAAGCCTCAGCAATGGCAGATACCCCTCCCCGCACCAAGCTCTAGCATCCCAGGTTGACCTCAGACTGCTGTGCTAGCAGCAAGAATTTCCAGTCAGTGGATCTTAGCTTGCTGGGCTCCATGGGGGTAGGACAGTCCCAGCCAGACCACTTGGTTCCTTTACTTCAGCCCCCTTTCCAGGGGAGTGAACGGTTTTATCTTGCTGGCGTTCCAGGTTCCACTGGGGTATGGGGGAGGGGAGCGGGGAAACAACAACAACAACAAAAAACTCCTGCAGCTAGCTCAGTATCTGCCCAAATGGCCGCCCAGTTTTGTGCTTGAAACCCAGGGCCCTGGTGGCTTAGGTACCAGAGGGAGTGTCCTGGTCTGCTGGATGCAAAGACCATGGGAAAAGTGCAGTATCTGGGCTGGAGTGCACCATTCCTCTGGTACATTCTCTCACGGCTTCCCTTGGCTGGGGGAGGGAGAACTCCTGACCCCTTGAGCTTCCCTGGTGAGGCGATGCCCACCATTTATTAAATTAATTCCCTATTTAATAAATGGTGCTGGGAAAATTGGCTAGCCATAAGTAGAAAGCTGAAACTGGATCCTTTCCTTACTCTTTACACGAAAATTAATTCAAGATGGATTAGAGATTAGATTTAGGTGTAACTTAAATGTTAGACCTAAAACCATAAAAACCCTAGAAGAAAACCTAGGTAATACCATTCAGGACATAGGCATGGGCAAGGACTTCATGTCTAAAACACTAAAGGCAATGGCAACAAAAGCCAAAATTGACAAATGGGATCTAAGTAAACTAAAGAGCTTCTGCATAGCAAAAGAAACTACCATTAGAGTGAACAAGCAACCTACAGAATGGGAGAAAATTTTTGCCATCTACTCATCTGACAAAGGGCTAATATCCAGAATCTATAAAGAACTCAATCAAATTTACAAGAAAAAAACAACCCCATCAAAAATTGGGCAAAGGATATGAACAGACACTTCTCAAAAGAAGACATTCATACAGCCAACAGACACATGAAAAAATGCTCATCATCACTAGCCATCAGAGAAATGCAAATCAAAACGACAATGAGATACCATCTCACACCAGTTAGAATGGCAATCATTAAAAAGTCAGGAAACAACAGGTGCTGGAGAGGATGTGGAGAAATAGGAACACTTTTACACTGTTGGTGGGACTGTAAACTAGTT
>NW_016806354.1:173637-190979 GCF_001698545.2 Rhinopithecus bieti
ACACATATGTTTATTGCGGCACTATTCACAATAGCAAAGACTTGGAATCAACCCAAATGTCCATCAGTGACAGACTGGATTAAGAAAATGTGGCACATATACACCATGGAATACTATGCAACCATAAAAAAGGATGAGTTTGTGTCCTTTGTAGGGACATGGATGCAGCTGGAAACCATCATTCTCAGCAAACTATCACAAGAACAGAAAACCAAACACCGTATGTTCTCACTCATAGGTGGGAATTGAACAATGAGATCACTTGGACACAGGAAGGGGATCATTACACACCAGGTCCTGTTGTGGGGAGGGGTGGGGAGAGGGATAGCATTAGGAGATATACCTAATGTAAATGACGAGTCAATGGGTGCAGCAAACCAACATGGCACATATGTAACAAACCTGCACGTTGTGCACGTGTACCCTAGAACTTAAAGTATAATAATAAAAAAAATTCAGATAATTACATTGTGGTTAATTATTGAGATTAATTCTTGCATTGTACCTTGAATGTTAATGTCCAGTCCATATCTCAAATATACTTTTAAATTCAAATTCTTACCTCCTACTTAGCTCTCTAGAAACCTAGATCTTGTACATGATAGAAGCATTATGTGTGCAAGAATATATTGAAATCATAACAGCCTATTTTGAGTTGATTAATATATGCAACTTAGTGCTTGTGCAACAGATGGCCTTCATTAAGTGGGTAATATTTTTCAATATTAAAGTGGTTGGAAAGCAGCAACTTTCTGCTTCTTTAGTCACATAGCTGACAACACAGTTATTTAGAAAATAGCTCTGACACATAAAACATATCTAGAAGTCAAGGCTGTTATTGTGCTTGGAATTTCCATTTATGTTCCATGAATAGCCATTTTTAAGTTTTGAGAAATACCTAGTAGAGTAGTCAAAAGAAAAAGTGAAGAGAATCTTATTGAAGTAAAATTAATGAGTTGAAAGAACAAAAAGTTGATTATTGGAGAGGTGAAACCGAAGGCAAGGTGCTCAGACTGTTCTTAGGACTGTACACAAATTTGGAGAAACAGCATGGTGTGGGGAGAAAGAATTAGATTCATGGATAGAAGACTTGGATCCTGAATGAGTTTTTTTCACTTGCCAGCTGTGTGCACTTGAGTAAATAATACCATCACTCAAAACCACAGATTTGTCAACTGACAAATTGAGGTGACAAGAGTAAGGTAGGATTGTGTGGTCATGAAGTTTCCTTCCTGTTCATACTTATGTGTGCACATTCTTTACACTTTCTAAAGTGCTAGTGAGAACATAATAGGTCTCCCTTATTATGAATCAAATATCAGAGAGCATATTCAACTTCCTCACCTTGAATTAGAACTTTTCTGTTTCTGATATATGTGTCCTGGATGATGTGTGGCTCTCACTAGTTCTTTAGGTCATCTATTAATTTTTTAATAGAAAATACACTTGTAAATTGCTGTGCTCTTTGGAGATCTTAGAGATCTGAAACAAAACTAAAAACGTTAAAAGTTTTAAAAATCATTTTGCACATGAAACAAATGTGTCCCACAACATTTAGAAATCATTCCCAGGATATATTTTTATTGATAGTTGCACACAAAATAATTTAAGTGTAATAAAGGATTTGAAGCTAGCTCGGTTATCCCATAGAACTGAAGCTTGGGAAACTTATATTTGTTGTAATTCAGTTCCTTTCTCAGGAAACCTAACATCGGGCCTCCTGAATGGCATCAGGGAACTGAGGCTTTTGAGATCACTGCTCCCGGACAATGAGACGCGCCTGCTGCCTGTTGACCAACTCCTCTTCCTTGCCTCTCCTGTTTTTTTTCCCTGCTATATAAATGCCTAGCTTTGATCTGTTAAGGAGAGATGGATTTAGGCTGACACCTGCAGTAAAGCTTCTCTTTCTGGTTGATACTCGTCTCAGTTACTGGCTTTCTGTGTGGCAAGCTACCAGACTTGGGCCAGACCTCTGGCATTTGAAACCAGATTTCCAATTTGAGGCAAAGTTAATCCATCGATGGGAGGTAAACATGTTTGAGTCTCCTTGAGGACTGAGAGATAGCGTGGGTTTTATAGGGAAATACTTTTGCATAAGAGATCAAGTTGCTTCTTGGGATGGATCTGAAAATTAGTGAAAGAGAATCAGTCATGGTCAGCTTTGTCCAATAACTGAAATTTTAGAATGATGAGGATTTTCTGAATACAGAGTCTGAAATTTAAATCACTGAGATTTCAAGGTGTATCTGATATGGCAGCTGCAGGCATTATAGTAATATCTACCCCAAGTCTTTGTTGGTCTAGGGTAACCGGTGACATACCTAACTACAATATTAACTATTTGTACATACGTTTTTCTTTCCTTCTTTATTTGTATTTTATATGCGTGTAATTTTTTTTTAGTTTTAGGGAGTGCCCCAAAATGAAACCCTTAAGGTTATAAGATAGTGACTGAGAGCTTAGATTAGGACACAGACTTTTTATTGTTGGTGTCTGGCCTGTGCAGTAATTAAATATTGTTTGGATTCATTGTCAACACACATGGATACAACCACATATACATACCTGGCTTCTCTAAAAGAAAAAGAAAAAAAAAAGCGGAATATTTCCTAACCCTGGATCTGTATCTGAACAAAAGCTCAGGTATAACGTTCTCAAATGGATTTGTAAGAAATGCAGCAGGAAAGCTCCCCTGCGAACATTCTAGAGAGACAAAAAACCCTTCAAGAGAAGACCAGGGCAGAGGCTTCACGAGTTTAAGGTGTCAAGAGGAATGCCTGTACTGTGCCCAGGAGTACGGGCAATGCTTGGTTGGGCTGAGCACAGGCTGTGCTTGTTGATGGAGGAAGCCTGTGTTCTCCAGTTGCCTTCGAATCTACCTCTCTGAATTGTGTCATGGCCAGCCCACCTTTCTTATTTGTATTCTCTGCCGTCCCTCTGGAACCCTAAGGACTTGTTAGCCATTTTCTTCAGAAACAGTACTTATGCTTTCCAAGAGGTATTTGCTGCTACTTTGTTTCTCCCAATGATATTTGAAATGCCATTCTAAGCTCTAGAGGGCAGGATGGCTTGCCCTTATTCCTTTTGATTATTTTTTAGCATCTGCTGTACTCCTGGGCACAGTACAGGCACTCTACCTGACACCTTAAACTCGTGAAGCCTCTGCCTTGGTCTCCTGCTTGGACGGCTTTTAGTCTCTTTAGAATGTTCACAGGGGAGCTTTCCCGCTGCATTTCTTTCAAATACATTTTAAACGCGTACGCCTGAGCTCTTGTTCAGTTACAGGGCATGAGGGTGGTGTGTGTCAAAATGATGGTGCCACCAAGAATTGTGACCCATCCCTCACCTGGGGATATGAAACTACCAATTACTGCAGACCCCACTGTACTAATGGGAACAGCCATAATGAAGCCCCGGGGAGAAACTAAAGGGAAGGAGCACGGGAACACCACACAGTATTGTTAGCTCTTCACACAGACAGATAAGGGTAGGAAGTGCAAACCGAAGTGTGGATAAAGCTTTTCTTTAAGGATAACTAGGGTGGTGAAAAGTGCTTTCTAAATATCTTCTGGGGGATAAAGTAAAGCTTGTCTTAAAAAGAAGCACTTGAAATGATTAAATTTGGGGACTCATGAGTAATAGGTCTTAAGGAAACAGCTCATGGAACAGCATAATATCCTTTATGGCCTAAGAAGTCTGAGAAAATGGTTTAAATTCTTCAGTTATCATTTTGTTGAATTTTAGTTGTTTAACACTTCTGTTGAACTTGACAATCCCTTTTGTCATGGCGTTCTCTTCGTGACCTTCCTCAGGTCTGTTTCTTTCTCCTGAGTCTAAATGAATGAATCAGGCCTATCTTAAGTCAGGGCCTGTAAAAGAAATGGGCTCTATTTAATGAATAATTTCAACTTCGAGCAAAATTCTGCTTTAGTTTTTCCCTTTTCCATCTAGGATGCTAGTCCCCATGTGGCTTCTGAGGCAGCCTCTGCCCTTAGGATGCCCCTTCTGCCTCTCAGGCTGGGGGGTTGTGTTCTCAACCACGTTTTGGGCTTGGATCTCTCCTCCATCACCCTCCTGGCTGATGTGCTTTTCTATGAGCAAATCATGGTTCATGTTTCTTTTCCTTTCTTTCAGACTAGCTCTGAAAGTCAAGTTTCATTTTCCCTTTCTGGACATATAAAGGCAAGCCTACAGATTGATTTCAGCTGTTCGATCTTTGGTGAGGCTAATTTCTTGAGTAGGCTATTTGCAGAACTGGTTCCTGGAGCTCCAGCCTGCTCTACCAGCCAGGCCCTACAGTGCAGGTGGAATTTGTTCAGGCAAAGTAATTCTTAGAGCATACAGCAGATACCATGCGGTCAGTGTCAATGACTTGTGAGATTGTTTTCAGTATCAACTGGGCACTGATAGGGACTTCTGGTGAGCCTCTAATGTTTCCGATTTGGTAAATCTCAAGTATTAAACCGTTTCTGACACATTCAAATCTTGACTTTCTTCGTTTCTAATTATGTGTGGAAATAGATGTGTTTATTCCACAAGCCGTATAAAGTAGTAATAAGAAGAGATTAGATGGGTCTCCAGACAGGAATTGGGTGATACTTTTTCTATTGCTAGATATGATAGGTAACAGGATGAGGAAAAAGAAAGCAACTCTGACTGCATTTCTCATGTCGTTTTTGGTAATAAGCAAATACGAGATGTGAATACAAGCTAATATATATCTATTTATATTGGTGTACATATGTTCCTCTTTTGTGGCATGTTATGTAGAATCTGCCTCTTATTTTGTCATCACAGTTAATATGCATAACCATGGCACAAAGCCTTCTACAGTGGATTGATAACAAGTGAAATCCTTCACATCTCAAATGAAGCTGATGTTCCATCCAGTGTTAGCATATGGTCACTTACAAAACCCTGTCTGTGAAATCTCAATTGTGTATATTTTGTTCTAGGTCTGGTAAAAAAAATTCCCTCACTTTAAGCATGTTTCCTTGAATTTATCTTTACTCATTTGCATCCCTGATAACTAGTGAAACTGAGGTGCTTGAAAATGATTGCTGGCATGTTTGTAATTCTTATAAGGCAGGATAGGAAGTATCTAGGAAACAAAGAGGTTTCTGAACAATATAATCAAAGAAAACAAAACCCACCATATTCTGGCTTCTATAAATAATGTAAACATCAGTGGTCATAATAAGGAGCTATGGAGTTGAAATAACAGTTGCAAAGAGGTTTTACTCCCCTTCCTTGGAACCCAGATATGTTTGGTAATGGCTGTTGTCTGAATGTTTGTGTCCCCTCCAAATTCATATGTTGAAAACTAATCACTAATGCGGTATTAGGGGGTGGGGGTCTTTAGGAGGTGATTTAATCCTGAGGGAGGAGACCTCATGAGTGAGATTAGTGCCCTTTTAAAAGAGGCTGGCCACGGTGGCTCATGCCTGTAATCCCAGCACTTTGGGAGGCCAAGGCAGGCAGATCACAAGGTCAGGAGATCGAGACTATCCTGGCTAACACAGTGAAACCCCATCTCTACTAGAAATACAAAAAATTAGCCGGTCAGGGTAGCAGGCGTCTGTAGTCCCAGCTACTCAGGAGGCTGAGGCAGGAGAATGGCATGAACCCGGGAGGTGGAGCTTGCAGTGAGCTGAGATGGCGCCACTACCCTCCAGCCTTGGGGACAGAGCGTGACTCCATCTCAAAAAAACAAAACAAAACAAAACAAAAAAAAACCCTATTGGATGCAAGAAGCCTCCATCTATAAATAAGGAAATGGGACCTCACCAGTTATTGAACTTGCCAATACCTTAATCTGGGACTTTCCAACCTCCAGAACTGTGAGAAATAAATTTCTGTTGTTTATAAGTCACCAAATGTATGGTATTTTGTTACAGTAGCCCCAACGAACTAAGACAATATTTTTAAAAACAACAATAGGATCATGGAACATGTTGATTCAAATGTTCCATGAGGATCTGTCTTTAGCACAAAAAATGTCATGTTTATAATAGTACAGACATTTAAATTCAGATCTCAGAAAAATTAAGGTATATTCTTATTTTGAATTTCACTCAGGTAATACTCTAGTTAGACTATTTGAGAAACATGAAAGCACAATCTCATTAATAACTTAATTTTAGCAGTGAGAGAGCTCTGATGGGCACCTTCATGTCCCAGGTAAAATGTGTGTTTTTTGTTGTTTTGCATTACTCTTCTAGACTTAGTCTCTTTATTTTCACTGTTTTCCCAGAGAAAGAATAATAGTGAGAACTTCAAGCCTGGTAGGAGAGGAGGCGCTTTTTTTTTTTCTTTTTTTTTTTTTTTTTTTTTTTTCCACATCTTCCCTTCTTTTATTAAAAAATGTTAGAAAAGGCATTAATAAAAGGCAACAAACAAATCACAGGGGATATACATGAAAACACAATAAAAAACTAAACATGCCATTTGCTTCTTTAACTAGTTAAACACAAAATGCCTAACAGGCAAAAGGTCGTTCAACCAATTAAAAACTATGTTTTTTTTAAATTCTCCCCAACATCACGATTTATAACACACCACAAAAATATGGGTGAAGGAAAGCTGTCATACACCAAACTGACCTGAATTCGTCAAGAAACACATATGAAATAGAATTACAGAGTCCAGCAACGATTAATAAATTTTAAAATTGAGTCTAAAATCTACATGGCCAAAGCTATACTATATACAAATGCAGTACAAAAAAATGTCGTACGCTATTTAGCAAAACTAACTTTCCCAAAGAAAACAATTAATAATAATGCAATCACAGATCAACCGAGACTACAGCAGAGCAGTCAGAGCACAACTCTCATATCTGCCTGTGCAAAAACCTTTTACCAGAATGAGACCACTTCAGGACAAAACAGGGACTTTAAAACATTCTTATTTACCCATTTAAGTTCTTTATTTCCCCACCTCCTCAACCATAATCAGCAAGATCCAGCGAAAAGCTACTTAGAATTGGGCATTACTTTCTTCTATGGCGAGACTCGTCATGGAGCCTGATATTTTCAGCTCATATTGCATCATGACCAGTGTCCCACGTGGTCAAAAACTTAGCAAGGACTGGTGAACTCCGCTCCCGGCTGCTGCTTTGGTTCCCCCACTGGATGAAGTCAGCTTCAGGTGTATGTCAATAAAAACCTTTAAAATATCATCAGGATCCATTCCTGTAGGATCTTTCCTGTGGGCCACGAGAAAGATGCTCTTCTCCTTATATGAGGTATAAATAGTCAGAATCCCCATCATCACAAAATAGGATATGACGCACAAAGCCAAAACGGGTTTCGACTCTGGAAAGGGGTGCATATAATCCCAAATCAAAGCCACTATGGCAGAGAAACAGGAGATTGTACAGATGGTGAGGCGACCATCAATTAGACCAAAATTCTCCACGTATTTGTATTTTCCAGAAGTACCTTTTGGCAGAATCATCCAAAGAGTTTTTCACAGCTGATCCATCCCACTTGTCAATTTTTACAGGCTTATCATCTATCTTCCACTAATCCAACAAGCCGCTACGGCCACTGCCTGTCCCGCAGTTGGAACCACCGCCAGCCCCACTATTGCCTCCGAGACCACCGCTTCTCCCGCCCTGTGTAGCTGCCGCCGCCATGTTGTGCGCCTCTGCGTCTCCCTCGAGAGGAGGCTTTATACCAGGGATAAATAGAAAACCAAATTAGAGAAAGGAGGCTTCGAAACTCATAAGCATACTTCCCGTTCAGGTTGGTAAGGAATTAAAGCAGTCGTTGAGTGATCATTCTTTAGCTACTGATCCATCTGGGAATGGCTTCTATACTCCTGGGCACATTATAGACACACCGCCTGACCCCTTAAACTCGTGAAGCCTCTGCCCTAGTTTTGTGCTTGGAGGGCTTTTAGTCTCTCTAGAATGCCCAAAGGGGAGCTTTCCTGCTGCATTTCTTTCAAATCCATTTGAAACTCTTACACCTGAGCTCTTGTTCAGATACAGGGCATGAGGGTGGTGTGCATCAAAATGATGGAACCACCCAGAATTGTGACCCATCCCTCACCTGAGGATAGGCAACTTTCAATTATTGCAACAGGAAGAACCCATAATGAAGTTCCGAGGACAAAATGAAGGAAAGAACACCCTGTCATTAGCTCCTCACATATACACGCAAAGGTGTGTAAAGCAAACTGGAGCGTGGATAAAGCAATACACAGTATTTACAGAAAATCATTTTTCAGCTAAGGTTAATAATTATAATAACAGTAAATATCACTTATTAAATGCTTACTTTGTGCCAGACACTGCTAATTACTCTCTCTGGACTATCTCATTCAGTCCTTACAACATCCGTGCTAGATAGGTACTATTATCCTATTTTATAAGGAAACAGAGCTTTAGAGAAGTTTTTCTATTGTTTGATTTTTTAAGACAGACTCTTTTAAAAAATACTTCATTTTGTCAGATATCATCACACTGCATCTGAAAAATGGAGTCTTAAAATTGCTCCAGTCAGCTAGAGTCATGTCTGTTCAGGCAGAGACATCAAGAGTGACAGGACAACCTGCAGAATGTGTACCAAGGATTTAGAAGAAAATCCCAGGGGGCAGGGGTGAGGATTTAATCTTCAAGAGCCAAATGGGTGTAGGGATGGTGAGAGAGATGGTATATTAGATTTTGTTAGCATCATTTTCAAATTTGGAATTAAACGTTAGCTAGCTCTGCATAACTGTGAAGTCAGCTCCTGTAGCTTGAGGTTTCCTTACAAAACACTGCATTACCCATGCTCTGGATGGACACTGAATGATAGGGTGTGGAAAAACATAGTTGTCCAGTGATTCAGAAGAGTCAAACTGTGTGTATGACCAGGTTTTAGAAATTCATTAACCAATTTCTTTCACACATATTTTCCTTTTAACATACACAAAAATGATCTATGATGAAATCCCATGACTAATTAAATTTAGGCTTTCATTCTAAAATAAAATGTTCAACAGATAAAAGGCATTATGTCATAATCTATAATCGCTAATGTCTTCAATATAATCACCAGTGTCTTCAATTTATTAGGAAAATGCCTAGTACAAGATAGAGATAAAGGTTTGTCTGCCTCTAGATGTCAAGTTCTGAACTAACACTGTCCTTTGTTGTAGGCAAGCATGGCAAGACCACTACCTCTCTTTGGTTACTACATCTGACACAGAAAAGTGATAACAATAATAAAAATGTCATGTTAAATTTATGTTGCACTTCAGTTTGCACAGCTGTTTTGTTAATTTAACTTGTTGACTCTTTACAACAATGCTATGAGTTGGAAATCATTATCATCCCCCATTACATGTCAAAACAGAGTTCTGGATGAATCCTCACACATATTGGCTGATTTATGGCACGTTTCCTAGGAAAAGGTCTGTGAGCTGGAAATGTTTGTGCAAGAAGTTTCTTGGTAAATGCTGTCAGGAACAATGCCCTTTGGGGCTGGATGAGAGCAGGATTGAACAGAGGGTTGAGTTGAAGGCCATGCAGTTACAACAAAAGCCTCTGGTGATCCCATGGAGAGCTCTAGAGTTGGGATGGTCGTTCAGATTTGCCCTCGATTGAGGCAAGGATTGTGCCTCTGTATCAACTAGCCATGAGATGTGGACTTGCCCCAGAGAGGGTTTAATCTTTAGTGAGGCAACTCCCTTCTCTTGATAGCAATTCTTGAGGAGTGGCTGAGCTCTCAACACTTGGGACAGCTGACAATCTGAACATTGGTTCTGAAGCGGGTGTCTGGGTTACACATCACAGCATCTCCTGAGGCTTACTTCTTGTGCTGCTCAGACCCACTTGCTGCATATACTGTCATCCCATCTGGGAATGGCTCCTTTATGGTTCTTGTTGGTTTCTTTTCTTGGGAAAACTGAGGAGGCAAATCAGATGAACCCAACCCCCTATTTCTGCAGCGAGTTTCTGGCAGCACCAATACTCTTCACCTCTTGTCTCTCCTACCCATTCCCCTCATCCTTGGCTAGGACCTCTTCTGGTCTAGGTGGCTTACCTTTATTCCTGAGAGGCCTGAGCTCCTGGCCATCATGCCTGCCTCTGGTCATGGTTGCTGTACTTGTCCGTTCACTATCAATGCTGGGCAAGGAAGTACTAGGATATACCCCAATGGGTCACCTGTGTGTCAAACACCTGCCCCCATTGGGTAGTAGCAGTTCTACTTCCTCCTGATGATATGGTAGATATAACTGAGAGTTTAATGGGACCCTTACTGTGTACCCTGGTGGAAGCATGCACCCTCTGGCAGTCAGCATGTAAATTCACAGGCGCCAGAGGTTTGGAGCTGGCAAACAAAAATTCTCCAAATGAAATATTGAGAGTGATGGAAAGCAAGGACAGTGTTGATTCCACCGTTTTTTTCTGTAACAGAATCTCCTACCGTCCACCCTAGTATGCACAGGGCAGCGTCGCAGCTTCTCAGTGATGCTGGTATTCCTTGCACCAAGATTTCATATTGTTGCTGGATGGAACTTAAAGAAAGTGGCTGCTGTGGAACTGAATCATAAGCTCTCAAATCTCTCTAAGTGTGGAAGTCATGAAAAAATTTCCTTTTTAAAAGAAGGGGTAAAGGTGTTTTGACAGTTCCAAATATTGGGAAAATTTTAATACATAAATTACTTTTTTGGTGTTATTTTTAGAAGTTTGAATTATTTAGTTCAAGGGTCCACAAACTATACACTACAGACCAAATCCGGTTCAATATCTCTTTGTGCAATTTAAGTTATATTGGAAATCAGCCATGCCCATTTGTTTACATAGGTCTGTGGCTGCTTTTGTGTTGTGATAGCAGAATTGAGCAGAGACAGAATGGCCCATAAAGCCTAAAATATTTACTATTTGGCCCTTTTCAGGAGGAGTTTTCCAACCCCTGGTCTAGCTAGCTGAATTGTGATTAACAATTTGTTTTATAGTAGAAGTAACAAGTTTAGTATATTTAGAAAGGAAGTTATAAATAAGAGCTTTTATTTGAATATCACATACTTAAGATTTTCAGAAAAAAAAATTCTTCCAAATATTTTGGACAGGCTTCTAGTTCTAGTTTTCTTTTGGATTTCTGGAATTTTCCTCACTTTCTTATTTCTCTCTAGTGGCTTGTTTGGTTTAGGTGTTTATTCTGTAGCTTAAGCTCATGTCATACTTGTCTAGCCAGGGGTTACTGAACTTTGAGACTTCTGAATTCTTGTAGGTTTTTGATTTATTCCACTTTGTAATCTTTTCCTTTTAAACACAGTCAGCAGCTTAATCCTCATGTTCTATGTCTATAGCCCTTGAGTGCAGGGCTCTGGAGGGCTTGGTTTTCTCATTTGCTAGGAACATTCCACAACAACAACATGAATATAAAAATTGCATCTGGCTTCATTCCAGGGTCGTTTTTCTCCTACAGGTGCCAGTGAGATTGTTGGGCCATGTTTGATTACTTTCTGCTATTGCTTGGTGAGGAGCTTCCAGAAACAGATCCTGCGGTTGGAGCCACAGCTCTTGTCTGACTAAGTCAAGCGAAGACACAAATGTCTAAATAGCACTTGAGAGCTTTACTGTGCTTTCAGGAGAACTCCCTGTTGAGCGGACTAACATCAGAACAGCTCTATTCTCATTCCAAGTGAGAATTGAACAACACAGTCATCTTTGCAACATTCCTCATGATGAGTCTGTTTGGTTTTCATATTAGGGATGAATTTGCATTATTTTTCTAATCATGTGGGGAGGATAGAAAAGGTCAGAAGAGGGTGGATGGGGAGAGAAGTACTGTGTGTTCTTGTATTACATAAGTGTCTGTTTGAAGAAGGGATTTCTTGGGCTTTCCCTGAACTCACCTAGTTATAAGTGAGCATGAGATCCTTCTGCATTGCTGTTCATCAGTGCCCTTTGGGGTAGGGAGGTTGAACTTTGGGATGTGGGAAGAAGGGTTTGGGTGTTGAAATTAGAACAGGGAGTGAAAAAGCAAAGTGCCTGTAGATCCTGCCTTGGTCACCCCCAGTTCCTCTGTGCTATCAAAATCCCACATTTCTGCATCAGGAGAATCTCTTGGTGCTTCTCAGCAAGTGTATAGCTCCAAGGCTCTTCTAGCCTGGAGACACTGTAGCAGCATCACCATAGCAAGTCTGATGTTGAGCTACAGCTGAGCAATGCACCTCTGTTGCCAAATCCTCTAACTGAATGAAACCACCCTAGAAAACAAGTCTTGCTCGAGGGCAACTTGTCACCAGTGGCAATCCAATTTTACTTTAAATAGACTTTTCTGTCAAATGCTTGGCAGCTAAAAATTCTAAATAATCCAATTTTTAAAAATGCTATCCAGGACAAGAAATTCTGACAACATCCTGACACATAGTAGGCACTTTGTAAGTGTCTACTTACTATGCCAAGGTCTCCTATACATATCCTGAGGAATTTGTAGATTATACCATTATTTTTCCTTTACACTTTGGTGAAGGTTGGCCAATGGCCAGATCATTACAAAGACTCTGGAAGCTGGAAAGCCGAAGAATGCAGAACATTTCTGCAGAGAGAGGAGTCTTCTCAGGGATTGTTAAATCCCCTCCTTGGCTTGAATTTCAGGGAACAAGTCCAAAATCCTTGTCTTTTGCCAGAGAGATGAAAGGCATAAGTCAACTGAGCAGCTTGAATGGGCAAGCAATAAGACAATTCATAGAAAAAGGAAATCTTTGCAGAGACCCAAGCAGGTAGAAAAACACAAAGAGGCTTCTGGACAGCCTGGACAAGCAAAGATGGTGTTCTGAGTAGGGATGGGTCACATTTGGGAGGTAGGAAGTCTCCCAGGACTTGCATCAGGCAGCCATGCTTATTTGAGAGAACAAATGTTTCCTGAACTCCTATGATCTGTGTGCCAATCTGTAGAGAGACAGTGTATGAGACAGAGTCCTTGGCCTCAAGGACTAGAGAAGAGAAGAACCCCTCAAACAGACTAATTTATATTATGGCTCTTTATTAGATTAAATAAGGTGAAATTGGTCTTGTAAAATGTTGGATTTATGTGCTGAATGATACATAGGATTGGTAAACATTCATCCTAGGTCAGATCTATGGGAAGTCTATCTTGTAATCCTGGGGCAGATCATAGCAGAAGAGTTGAGGAAGGTGGTCGTAATCGCTGCTGCCTAGAGATGCCGCTCTAGTCCTGGGGAGCAGCCATGGGACTCAGCTTCAGACTGCACAGTGCTAACCTCCAAGGCCTGCCATTCCCCTTGGAGATCACTCTGCTTCTTAGTGAGTACATATGTATCTTTGGACCACTGAGCATGAATTTAGAACACCTCTCCTGGGATGGAAATTCTGAATTACAGATGAGAGAAAGATCACTTGTTAGGAAAATGTTTCTGTTCCAAAATTGGAGACTGAAGTGGTATCTTGGTGTTAAGCACCGCCAGAACTTCGTTTGAGCACATATATTTGTTAGAAAATTAAGATAGATGTATGAAAATAAGCTCTCATAAAAGTCAAGTAAACTGCTTCTTGACATCATATATTAACCGAACTGACATTTGATACCATTAGAATTGACATTTCATACCATTATTATAAAAATAAAAGTCTATCTTTCTTCCAAAAGGAAGGGTGGCATAAATAATATTTGCAGTTGATATCCGTTCTTGTCAGGATTGAGGTGAAATTTTGTGGTCTGTTTGCTGGACAAACTGAGAAAGGACAGTAAAAATCACAAGAACTTAAGTATGGCTTATGAAAACTGTGATAGTCCCTGAAAACTTTAGCAGTTGTAAAACACATTTTCCTTTCAGTTAAGCTAATGATTTAATGCCTAAGTAAAAAGTCCTTCACAATCAGTTAAGAAGAATACATGTAATCTGGTGCAAGGTATGATGGCAAAGATTCCAGAAGGTCAGGGCGGTTCACTCTATAATGCCCAGGGCTGTTTGGGATGGTGGTAGCATCACCAAAGGTAAGAGTCAAAGGTAAACAATTCCGCAGAAGCCCAGGCACAAACAGGCAAGCGGTGTTCCATTGCAAGCTTTAGGAAGCATTTCCCAAGTGGCCTCATTTTACTTTCCAGGAAATTTGGCCACCGAGGCAATTATTCTAATGTACAGTGTTTGTCTTCCTACCTAAAATACTCACCAATTATGTGTACTGTAAATGCCCTATTTTTTCTGCTTAAGAAGACAGAAGACCTTGAGGAATTTTGCTTCTGAGAGAGGATAAAACATTCCTAGATAGGATGTAAGACATTATCTAAGAAGGAAACTGAAAAGTGAAGAGAGAATTGGTGCTGTGATGGAAAGAGGAAGAACATTACTTTTATACATGAGAGAATATTACGAAGGCAAGAATGTTGTCCAGAAGTGAAATAAATTTTGACAGGATAAGTAAGTAGTATATAAGCTGTCCTAATTTGAGGACTCTTGGTCTTCACCATGGAAAGAGTTGCTGCCAAGTGTGGCTCTCACACGGTGACCCGTGGGGTGGGCGATCTTTCTGGACTGAGTATCTGAGATGTGCTTGGTATCCTTGGACTCTCTGTACTATTTATAACTGCTGCCCACTCCTCACTCATAAGTGCACAAATGGTGCCAACAGCACTTCAGAATGAATCATTGTGTTCTGGATTGATGTATTTAAGGACACGCATAGCATTTTAGCTCTTCTTTAAGTTAAAAGTTGGGTCCTTAGAAAATGACAGCTTAGGAAATTAATGGGTGGTTTCATAGGTGGACTATGGCTTGATTTTTTTATATACTCATAGATTTATTGATAAGTAGTCTATTCAGCATTCATGGAGCATCTACCTTATACTACGTGTGAAAAATATAAAATGAAATAAGACATAGTTCTCTTCAAAAAATGGATCTTTGTCTAATGGGGAAGAGAGAAGTCAATACAGTAACACAGAGTGATAAAGGATACAATAGGACTATGACCAGGGAACTATGAGGACATAGAGGAGACATTAATTCAAATTGGGGGCTCAAAGTTTTCCAAAAAAGATGTGTCTTGAGCTAAGTAGATGTAATGTGGGGAAGGACACTCCAGACTGAGTGAATATTTTATATAAAGCACAAAATTACTGTATTCCTGGAACCTCAAATATTTTGCCATGGGTGGAGCCCTGAGAGTGTTTGGAGACTAGAAGGGAAAGGAGGTTAGCAGGTGGATGGGGGCGAATCTCAGAGGGTCTTGGGGGTTAAGCCATAGATTTGAACGTAAACCTAAAACCTATGGGGAATCATTAAATAATTTTAAGTGGGGGAATAATTTGCATTATGTTTCCATTTCTGAAAAGTCACTCTGGGATGTGTAGAGAATGATTGGGAGTTTGGTCCCATCAGTGCCCAGTAGACGGGAACACTAGACTCTGAAAAGGGAGTTCTAAGGAGTCTTAGAATAAATACTAGGTCAGTCAGAGGCTTTCTGATCAAGAATGCTATAAAATAAAGTTTGAGACACAGAAAAACACTCTGCTAGACCTAGAAAGCAGAATATAATGGAGTACAACAAATGTACCATAAGAACAAGAAGAATTATGGGAGAGATTCTCAGACAAAAAGTAAGAGCAACAATTCACCTATTTTTTTAGTCAACGAAACTAGGGGTTCTTTTTCATTCTGCATTCTGTCACTCCTCACACATATACATCAGCAAGTTCTATTAGCTACTCTGCAAAAATATACGTAGAATCTGTCCATTTCTACACATTTTCACTTTTTCTCCCTCAAGTCCCAAACACCATCACCTTGCATTTACACATACTAAGAGTTTCCAATCTTGCCCACCTGCAATCCATTTTCCACATAGGGTTCATTTTATGATATAAATCAGCTTCTATCACCTCTGTTCTTAAAATCCTCATCGTCACCCCATTCTACTTCAATGCAATCCAAACTGCTTACGTGGCTGATGGGACCCTACAGATGCATTGCCGCATCCTCTTCCAGCCTTCTGCTCAGCCAAACTGATTTTCCTTCAAACAGGTCAAATTCATAACTTAGGCCGTTTAACTTGCTGATCTTTGTGCGTGGAAGTCTCTTCTTGTAGACCTTCCAGGCTATGGGGCTGCTTTTCTCTCATCAGGTCAGGAGTCAGCTCAGATGTTTCCCCTTAGATGGCCCTTCCTGGTGCAGTTTGAATCCTCCTCCCTCCCTGATAATTTCCATTTCATAACACAGTATGTTTCCTTCAAAGCAGCTTCCATAGTCTGAAGTTTTCTTACCTGTTTCCTTGTTTGCCATCTGTCTTCCTCACTAGACGGAAAGCTCCATGAGAACAGGGGCCTTTCTTGACTGATTTCTGCTTTGTTAAATTACCAGTATCTGAAATAGTGACTGGTCCATAGCAAGTAACAATGGAGTTATGAGTGAACAGTTCCCAGTGTCTGGATCTATCCCTTTCCAATAGCTAGGGCTCCTCCATCTCTTCCCATAGGTTCAGTCCTGCCTGAGTCTTTACAACCCAGAAGGGATTTGTGGCCATTAGCTTGGATTTACCTTTGCTTCTCATCCAACTGACTGCGATCCCCAGTCCTGACAAGATGCCTTTGCTTCACATTTGAGATCCTGTTCCATTTTGTTTCACTATTCTGGTAACTGGCTATTTTCCTTTCCTGGGTCTTCCTCAAATGTTAAGTGCATCTTTATAATGCATTGTCTTAGCAAATGAGAATTATAAGCCATTGAAAAAAGTTACTTTTAAAAAATACAGTCGTATTTGTTTCATAGCTTAGCTCCCACTCATAAGTGAGAACATACAATGTTTGGTTTTCTATTCGAGAGTTACTTCACTTAGAATAATGGTCTCCAACTCCATCCAGGTTGCTGTGAATGCCAATAGTCCATTAGTTTTTATGTCTGAGTAATTGTTCCATGGTATGTATGTATGTATGTGTATGTGTGTGTGTGTGTGTATGTGTGTGTGTGTATATATATATATATACATTTTCTTTATCCACTTGTTGGTTGATGTGCATTCAGGCTGTTTTTTTTTTTTTTTTTTGTTTTTTATTTTGTTATACTTTAAGTTCAGGGTTATATGTGCAGAACATGCAGGTTTGTTACATAGGTATACATGTGCCATGTTGGTTTGCTGCACCCATCATCTACATTAGGTATTTCTCCTAATGTTACCCCTCCCCTAGCCCTGCACCCCCCAACAGGCCCTGGTGTGTGATATTCCCCTCCCTGTGTCCATGTGTTCTCATTGTTCAACTCCCAATTATGAGTGAGAACATGCAGTATTTGGTTTTCTGTTCCTGTGTTAGTTTGCTGAGAATGGTTTCCAGCTTCCGCCATGTCCCTGCAAAGGATATGAACTCATCCTTTTTTATGGCTGTATA
>NW_016806355.1:0-3175 GCF_001698545.2 Rhinopithecus bieti
ATGTGGTATATATACACAACGGAATTCTACTGAGCCTTTTTCTTTTTTTCTTTTTTTTTTTTTGAGATGGAGTTTTGCTCTTGTTGCCCAGGCTGGAGTGCAATGGCACAATCCTAGCTCACTGCAACCTCTGCCTCCTGGGTTCAAGCTATTTTCCTGCCTTAGCCTCCCGAGTAGCTGGGATTACAGGCATGCGCCACCACGCCAGGCTAATTTTGTATTTTTAGTAGGGACGGGGTTTCTCCATGTTGGTCAGGCTGGTCTCGAACTCCCAACCTAAGGTGATCCACCCGCTTCAGCCTCCCAAGGTGCTGGGATTACAGGCATGAGCTGCCGCACCCAGCGACTTCTATTCAGCCTTTAAAAAACAGGAAATTCTGTCATTTGTGACATTATGCTGAGTGAAATTAACCAGGCACAGAGAGACAAATACCACACAATCTTACTTATGTGTGGAACCTAAAAAAGTTGAACTCATATAAGTAGAAAGTAGAATTATGGCTATTAGAGGTTAGGAGGCAGGAAGTGGGCGTGGAGAAGGAAAGAAGAGATATTAGCCAAAGCGTACAAAATTTCAATTAGGATGAATAGATTCTGGTGATCTATTACACAGTATGACTATGGTTAATAATAACGTATTGTATATTTTCAAATAGGCAAAATTATGGATTTTAAATGTTCTCACCACAAAGAAACAATAATTGGCTGAGAAGATGAATATGTTAATTAGCCTAATTTGACCATTCCACAATGTATACATGTATCAAGAAATCAGTGTACCCCATAAATATATACACTTATTATTAGTCAATTAAAAATGAAAAAAGTTTAGTATTTCCAATAATTGGATATAAGGCATGATTTACTGCTATTTATTGAGAAGAATTCTTTTTCTTTCTTCTCCTTTTTTTTGCTATACTCTTGTCAGGTCGTGACAAGGCCAAACAAATTGTTTTACTGCTAGCAAATGGAAAATTCAACTTACCTTATTACATAAAGTATTGGGAAAAATGGTCTCTGCTCTCTAAGCCAAGAGATGAAAGCTATTATTCTGGCAGATTCTGGTGTATCAAGTTCTGGAAGGTCTGTCTGTTAATCAAAACCAACAATATCCAATTACTTTAATTACATATCTAATGTATGGTCTATGGTACTTTTCAAATTTTTATTTTTTTAATTACTTTTTCTTTTTTGAGACAAGGTCTCTGTCGCCAGGCTAGAGTGCAGTGGCATAATCATGGCTCACTGCAGTCTCAACCTCCAGGCTCCAGTGATCCTCCCACCTTAGCTCCTGAGTAGTTGGGACTACAGGGGCATGCCACCATACCTGGCTAATTTTTGTATTTCTTGTAGAGACAGGGTTTTGCCATGTTGCCCAGGCTGATTTCAAACTCCTGGGCTCAGGCAATACACCTGTCTTGGCCTCCCAAAGTGCTGGGATTACAGGAGTGAGCCACAGAACCCGGCCTACTTCTCACATTTAACTTATTTTTTGAGACAGGGTCTTGCTCTGTTGCCCAGGCTGAAGTGCACTGGTGTGATCATGGCTCACTGTAACCTCCACTGCCTCCCAAGGCTCAAGTGATTATCTCACCTCAGCCCCACCAAGTAGCTGGAATAAGAGGTATGTGCTACCTGCCAGCTAAATTTTGTATTTTTTAGTACTGAGCACCATGTTGCTCAAGCTGGTCTCGAACTCAGGCTTAAGCAGTCTGCCCACCTTGGCCTCCCAAATTGCTGGGATAATAGGTATGAGCCACCATGCCTGGCTTTGACTTTTAACATGTATATGAATCACCTGATCATCTTGTTGAACTACAGATAATGATTTAGGAGGTCTGGGGCAGGGGTGTGGTCCTGAGATTTTGAATTCCTAAAAAATTCCTGCAGTCATGCCAACGCAACTTGACTTGGGACCACAATTTTCTACGAATAATCTAGAATAGGAGTAAGCAACTTCTTAAAGATCATTTGGTTTCTGCTGCAACTACTTAACTTTGCCATTGCTTTTTATTTTTTGAGACAGAGTTTTGCACTTGTTGCCCAGGCTGGAGTGCAATGGCGCGATCTTGGCTCACTGCAACCTCTGCCTCCTGGATTCAAGCGATTCTCCTGAGTAGCTGGGATTACAGGTGTGTGCCACCATGCCTGACTACTTTTGTATTTTTAGTAGAGATGGGGGTTTCTCCATGCTGGTCAGGCTGGTCTCGAACGCCTGACCTCAGGTGATTCGCACGCCTCGCCTTGAGACGGGGGTTTCTCCATGTTGGCCAGGCTGGTCTTGTACTCCTGACCTCAGGTGATTTGCCCGTCTCGGCCTCCCAAAGTCCTGAGATCATAGGTGTGAGCCACCATGCCTGGCCAACCTTGCCATTGCTACACCAAAGTAGCCATAAACAATACATAAGTGAACAGGCATGGATGTTCCAATAAAACCTTATTTACAAAAACAAGTAGCAGGTACCCCTTGGGTATAGTTTCTAAGCCCTCATCTAAAAAAACCTTTTAGTTTTTCCCTTCATTTTAGCATGACATCCAGAATTAATTGATTCATTCAGGTATTATTAAAAATATAACAATTTCTTATTTACTCATACTTAAAATGCTTAGTCATCCAGTCCAGTAGTTCTGTTCAAGGCCTGAAAGCCAGTGCTTATCGTAGCTATAATCCTGACACAGCTGTCTTTTATTTATTTGTTTTTTGAGACAGGTTCTTGCTCTGTTGCCCAGGCTGGAGTGCAATGGCGCAATCACTGCTCACTCCAGCCTCAACCTCCCAGGTTCTAGCACTCCTCCCATCTCAGCCTCCTAAGTAGTTAAGAACACAATTGTGTGCCACCATGCCCAGCTATTTTTAAAATGTTTTGTAGTTATGGGGTCTCACTATGTTGCTTAGGGTGGTCTCAAACTCCAGGGCTCAAACTCACCTCAGCTTCCCAAAGTGCTGGGATTACAAGTGTGAGCCACCACGCCTGGCATATTTTTTTTTTTTTTTTTTGAGATAGAGTCTTGCTCTGTTGCTAGGCTGGAGAGTGCAGTGGTACAATCTTGACTCACTGCAACGTCCACCTCCCAGGTTCAAGCGATTCTCCTGCCTCAACCTCCCGAGTAGCTGGGACTACAGGCGTGCACCACCACACCCAGCTAATTTTTGTTTTTTTGTTTTTTGTTTTTT
>NW_016806355.1:3302-9468 GCF_001698545.2 Rhinopithecus bieti
TTTTTTTTTGAGACTGAGTTTTGCACTGTCACCCAGGCTGGCGTGCAGTGGCGTGATCTTGGCTCACTGCAACCTCTGCCTCCTGGGTTCAAGTGATTCTCCTGCCTCAGCCTCCCAAGTAGTTAGGACTATAAGTGCGTACCATCATGCCTGGCTAATTTTTGTATTTTTAGTAGAGATGGGGTTTCAGTATGTTGGCCAGGCTGGTCTGAAACTCCTGACCTCGTGATCGGCCCGCCTTGGCCTCCCAAAGTGCTGGAATTGCAGACATGAGTCACCGTGCCTGGCCAGTAACCTTAATTTCTAGTGAAAACTAGCAAGCTTTATAAACTCTCTTATAACAGCATTCATCATTTCATAATTTCTAGAAGCAATTTTTCATGTTTTTAAACAAACTTCAATCTATTTAGCTTCTCTGTACTATATAAAAACAAGATGCCAAAATACATAAACTTATGCCTAGTAATTAGTGTTTCAATATTTTTAACTTACTTAGAAATGACCCAGATATTTAATAAGTATCTGTTACTTAATTTCATTTAAGCTTTCAAGTTACCAAAAAGATTTTGAAACTATTTTTAACTACACATATTTTCTAAAACATAATTGTTATTGAAAAACTTTGCTTATAAACGATTACCCACTTATATTCATCTGATTCACTCATTCTTTTTTTAAGTTTTAAGTTTTAATTTTTGTGGGTACACAGGTGTCTATATTTATGGGATACATTAGATACTTTGATATAGAAATGCAATCCATAATAATGGCATCATGTAAAATGGGATAGCTATCCCCTCAAGCATTTATCCTTTATGTTACAATCCAATTATGCTTTTAGTTATTTAAAAACATACAGTTAAATTATTATTGACTACAGTCATCCTGTTATCAAATACTAGGTCTTATTAATTTTTCTGATGTTGTTTTTTGTACCCATTAACTCTCTCCACTTCCCTGCATCCTCCCTTCCCAACCTCTGGTAATCATCCTTGTACTCTTTATCTCCATGAGTTCAACAATCATTTAAAAAAAATTTTTTTTTTTTGAGACAGAGTCTCTTGATCTGTCGCCCAGGCTGGAGTACAGTGGCACAATCTCGGCTGACTGCAAGCTCTGCCTCCCGGGTTCACACCATTCTCCTGCCTCAGCCTCCTGAGTAGCTGGGACTACAGGCACATACCACTACGCCCAGCTAATTTTTTGTATTTTTAGTAGAAACAGCGTTTCACTGTGTTAGCCAGGATGGTCTTGATCTCCTGACCTTGTGATCCACCCGCCTTGGCCTCCCAAAGTGCTGGGATTACAGGCGTGAGTCACCGCACCCAGCCCATTGTTTTAATTTTTAGCTCCCACAAATAAGTGACACCATGAGTTTGTTTTTCTGTGCCTGGCTTATTTCACTTAATACAGTAAGTCCCAGTTCCATCCATGTTGTTGCAGATAACGGGATTTCATTCTTTATTTATGACTGAATAGTACTCTATCATGTATATGTACCACATTTTCTTTATCCATTCATCTGTCTAGGGACACTTAGGTTGCTTCAAAATCTTGGCTGTTGTGAACAGTGCTGCAATAAACATGGGAGTGCAGGTATCTCTTAGATATCCTGATTTCCTTCCTTTTGGGTATATACCTAGCAGTGGGATTGCCTGGGTTGTATGGTAGCTTTATTTTTACTTTTGTGAGAAACCTCCAAACTGTTTCCCATAGTGGTTGTACTACTTTATACTCCCACCAACAGTGTACAAGGGTTCCCTTTTCCCCACATCCTCTCCAGCATTTGTTGTTGCCTGTCTTTTGGATGAAAGCCACTTTAACTGAAGTGAGATGACATCTAATTGTAATTTTGATTTGCATTTCTCTGAAGATCAATGATGTTGAGCCATTTTCATATTCCTGTTTGCCATTTGTACATCTTCCTTTGGGAAATGTCTATTCAATTTTTTTGCCTGGCTGGGTGTGGTGGCTCACCCCTGTAATCCCAGCACTTTGGGAGGCCAAGGCAGGTGGATCACCTGAGGTTGGGAGTTTGAGACCAGCCTGACCAACATGGAGAAACCCCATCTCTACTAAAAATACAAAATTAGCCAGGTGTGGTGGCACATGCCTGTAATCCCAGCTACTCAGGAGGCTGAGGCAGGAGAATCGCTTGAACCCAGGAGGCGGAGGTTGCAGTGAGTTGAAATGGTGCCATTGCACTCTAGCCTGGGCAACAAGAATGAAACTCCATCTCAAAAAAAAATTTTTTTTTTGCCCATTTAAAAATATGTATTCATTTAGTTTTTGAGACAGGGTCTCACTCTGTCACCCAGGCTGGTGTGCAGTGGCACAAACACAGCTCACTATAGTCTTGATCTTCCAGGCTCAAGTGATCCTTACTCAGCCATCCGTGTAAATGGGACTACAGGAGTGCGCCACCATGCTTAGCTATGCTTTTTAAATTTTTTTTTAGAGACTAGGTCTCACTTTGTTGCCCAGGCTGGAGTGCAGTGGTGTGATCTCAGTTTACTGCAGCCTCAGGCTCCCCAGCTCAGGTGATTCTCACACCTCAGCCTTCTGAGTTGCTGGGACACAGCCTTGAGCCACCACGCCTGGCTAATATTTGTATTTTGAGTACAGACAGGGTTTCACCATGTTGCCCAGGCTGGTCTCGAAGTCCTGACCTCAAGCAATCCGCCTGCCTTGGCATCCTAAAGTGCTGCAATTACAGGCATAAGCCACCATGCCCGGTCAACTTCTTTTAATTTTTTTGACTCTTTTGTAATAACACTTAGCTTAAAACACACATTGTACAGTTGCACAAAAATATTCTTTATATCCTTATTCTATAAGCATTTTTCTATTAAAAAAAAAATTTTTTTTTGAGACAGTCTTGCTCTGTTGCCCAGGCTAGAGTGCAGTGCTGCAATCTTGGCTCACTGCAACCTCTGCCTCCTGGGTTCAAGCGATTCTCCTGCCTCAGCCTCCCAAGTAGCTAGGATTACAGGCATACACCACCACACCTGGCTAATTTCTTTGTATTTTTAGTAGAGATTTTCACCATGTTGGTCAGGCTGGTCTTGAACTCCTGACCTCAAATGATCTGCCCGCCTCGGCCTCCCAAAGTGCTGGGATTATAGGTGTGAGCCACCATGCCCGGCCCTATGTTTAAAATTTTTAAAATTTTTTTACTTTTTAAATTGTTTTGTTAAAGACTGAAACACAAACACACATTAGCCTAGGCCTATACAGTGTCAAGATCATCAATCTCGCTGTCTTCCACCTCCACACCTAGTCACATTGGAAGGTCTTCAGGGGCAATAACATGCATAGAGCTGTCATCTCCTATGATAACAAGATCTTCTTTTAGAATATCTCCTCAAGGACCTGCCTGAGGTTAACTTTTTAAAAAGTTAAGTAGGAGTACATTCCAAAGCAATAATAAAAAAATATAGTATAGTAAATACTAAATGATAGGAATTTTTCAGCTCCATTATAAATCTTATGGGATCACCATCATATAAGCTGTGACTTACACATCATTAATCAGTGTATGAGTGTATATAGGTTAAAATATGAAATCTGTTCAGGAAGAGAGAGATTAAAGGGAATGAAACCAAATGCTAAATTAAAACAGTATAGTAGTCTGCAGTGAGGGTCAGGATAAGTCAAACTACTTACAGAGCCTGCATCCATGAGGAAAGCTCCATCTCTGCTAAGTTTCTCCACTGAAAGCTGAAGAATGGGGGGTTGAGGTATGGTTCTATCACTGATGTTGAGTGCTCCCTGAGAAATTAAGTAAAAGAATAAAGGTTTTAAATATAGAAAATATGGGCCGGGCGCGGTGGCTCAAGCCTGTAATCCCAGCACTTTGGGAGGCCGAGACGGGCGGATCATGAGGTCAGGAGATCGAGACCATCCTGGCTAATACGGTGAAACCCCGTCTCTACTAAAAAATACAAAAAACTAGCCGGGCGACGAGGTGNAAAAAAAAAAAATATATATATATATATATATAGAAAATATGAAGTCACAATTAAATAACAACAAAAAATTAAATGAATGTTACCTCTACAAGTTTGGGCCTTGCTTAGGTAAATCAGAATTATTCATATATAAATATAAAGAAGATGACGAAATAGTTATCACTTATTTTTAGTAGAGAAGGGGTTTCACCATGTTGGCCAGGCTGGTCTCAAACTCCTGACTTCAGGTGATCCACCTGCCTCAGTCTCCCAAAGTGCTGGGATTACAGTTGTGATTTACCATGCCTGGCCATTAACTTCTGATCTTAACCCTTGTTTCAAAAAAGAATGCAATAGGCCACCGCAGTGGCTCACCCCTGTAATTCTAGCACTTTGGGAGGCTGAGGTGGGTGGCTCACTTGAGGTTAGGAGTTTGAAACCAGCCTTACGAACATGGTGAAACCCTGTCTTTACTAAAAATACAAAATTAGCAAGATGTGGTGGTGCATGCCTGTAATCCCAGCTACTCGGAAGGCTGAGGCAGGAGAATTGCTTGAACCCAGAAGGCGGAGGCTGCAGTGAGCCGAGATCGCTCCATTGCACTCCGGCCTGGGCAACAAGTGCGAAACTCCATCTCAAAAAAAAAAAAAAAATGTTACCTCAAATTTCATAGGCAATTTTCTTTTATATATGTAAAATATCTTAAATTCTTTTTCTTTTTTTTTTCGAGATGGAATCTTGCTCTGTCGTCACTCAGGCTGGAGTACGATGGCATGATCTCGGCTCACCGCAACCTCTGCCTCCTGGGTTCAAGTGATTCTCCTGCCTCAGCCTCCCAAGTACCCGGGATTACAGGCATGCATCATCACGCCCAGCTAATTTTTGTATTTTTAGTAGAGATAGGGTTTCGCCATGTTGGTCAGGCTGGTCTTGAACTCCTGACCTCAGGTGATCCACTTGCCTCGGCCTCCCACAATGCTGGATTACAGGCATAAGCCATTGCGCCCGGCCCACATAATAAATTCTTTAAATTTTCAAAGGTGTTTTTTTTTTTTTTTTTTTTAAGACGGAGTCTCACTCTGTCACCCAGCTGGAGTGTAGTGGCATAATCTTGGCTCACTGCAGCCTCTGCCTCCTGGGTTCAAGCAATTCTCTGCCTCAGCCTCCCGAGTAGCTGGGATTACAGGCACCTGCCACCATGGTGGGCTAATTTTTTTGTTTTTTGTATTTTTAGTAGAGACAGGGTTTCACCATCTTGGCCAGCCTAGTCTTGAACTCCTGACCTCATGATCCACCCACCTCGGCCTCCCAAAGTGCTGGGATTACAGGCATGAGCCACTGTGCCTGGCCTGAAACATTTTTAACCGAAACATTATTTCCAAAATCTATATCTTAACTTGATCACAATTTTAGAAAGATTATGATTTAACATTTTCATTCTTGTGACTTTAATTCTGGTAAATTTCTACCAAAGGAAAACAATGTTACAATTTAGATAAATATTTTTTCTTTAATTCAAGGACACTGTTACATTGAACTGGGTGTTCAGATGTAATTTCACTCTCAGATCTAAATGTGCACTTGTTCCAGTCTGGAATGATTTCTGTAACAAAAAACCCCCATCCCCCAGAAAAGATATTTTAAAAATACACCTAGAACTTTTTTTTTTTAATACTTTAAGTTCTGATACACATGTGCAGAATGTGCAGATTTGATATATAGGTATACGTGTGCCATGGTCTTTTGCTGCACCCATCAACCTGTCATCTGGGTATTAAGCCCCACATGCATTAGGTATTTGTGCTAATGCTCTCCTTCCCCTTGTCCCCACCCCGACAGTCCCCAGTGTGTGATATTCCCCTCCCTGTGTCCATGTGTTCTCATTGTTCAACTCCCGCTTATGAGTGAGAACATGCGGTGTTTGGTTTTCTGTTCCTAAAAATGCGTCACGAATTTGCGTGTCATCCTTGCGCAGGGGCCATGCTAATCTTCTCTGTATCATTCCAATTTTAGTGTATTTGCTGCTGAAGTGAGCAAAAATACACCCAGAACTTTTAAAATGTCAGTTGTTAAAATATCGATTTGTTTGAATAAAGGTGCTCTGGTCAATTTGACAATCTTTCCATTTCTTAGATCTGCCCTACAAATGGTATTTTAGGAACCATAAAGGCATTATTTTAGGAGCTTCCCTATACTAAAATTTCTTTACTCAGACC
>NW_016806356.1:0-208 GCF_001698545.2 Rhinopithecus bieti
AAAGGGGAAAGGAAGGGGAAGAGAAGGGAAGGGAAGGGGAAGGGGAAGGGGAAGGGGAAGGGAAGGGAAGGGAAAGGGAAAGGGAAAGGGAAAGGGAAGGGAAGGTGAAGAGAAGGGGCAGGAGAAGGGAAGGGGAGGGGAAGAGAAGGGTTAGGGGAAGGGGTAGGGGAAGGAGAGGGGAAGGGGAAGGGGAAGAGAAGGGGTAGGG
>NW_016806357.1:0-4209 GCF_001698545.2 Rhinopithecus bieti
TTTTTTTTTTAACAAGAGAGGGTTTAGAATGCAAAAGAGATGGGGGCCCGGAGGGGTCAGGTGGCATGGTCTGATCCAATGACTTGTCTGAATTACTGCTTCCTCTGGTGAAGAGGCCAGCACCTTCATGTCCAGTGGTATCTGGTCTATATCAGAATCTGACCCTTGAAGCTTTTAAGGAAGCATATGACCAGATAAATGAGTATGGTGTGTGCTTAACAAGTATCTAGGTAAAGAAATGTGCATAAGGCATAGGAGCATAGAACAGCAAAAGAAAGGGGAAGAGAGTCACAGAACATTTCGAGGCAGTATTTCAAGATGAAAGGAAACACACATGCAGTTTGTCTCCAAGTTTTATCTTGAGACTGGGGAGAAAGGAGGAAAGAAAACAAAATTTTAAAATGTAGTGTGAAGCCAAGCTGCTTGGTTATAATCACAAATAATAATTAGTCTATTTGAATATGTTAGTTTGAGTTTGTGTATATTACTGAAAAATTTAAATTTTCTATCAAATTTAAATTTTGATAAGAAATCCAATTACTCTTATCATACGCTCAAATATCTCTTTAACCATCCCCTATAAATTTTTTATATAAGCATTTTAAAACACGGGTTTATTTTACTAATATCTATAAGGTTCAGGTACACAATAGGGTAGTAATTTATACTTTTCACAATTTGGAGGAATCAAATAGCATAATATTTTAATTTTCTAATGTATGGATAAAATTATAATGCTAATCTCAGTTGGTTTTCCCAATAGAAATAGAAGGGAATGGGAAAGTTATGCAAAAGCTATTTGAAATGTGGCCTGTGCTTCGCATATAAAGAAAAATTACACTATGAGGCAGAAAAGTTTGGCTTGCACAAAATAGCTGATTAAGTAGAGACTTTTGTACACGTACAAAAATGATTTTTAGACAGAAATACAAGAATTAAAGATGTATGTTAGCTACTCAAAATGATATAACAGTAGAATGGATACCATTTGCCTAAGTAACAGTATGAATTTCAAAGTCAGAATAAAATAAGCAACAGTCAAGAGATAAATTAAACAAAATGAAATTGGTAAAATTTCTTTTCTCTTTATTGATAACATATCAGGTTTTATGATTAAAATTTGTCATGTAAATGTGTGAAGCACTTGATCTTAAGTTTAGTTTTACTTTCAATAAGAGAATCGATAAATTTGCAATTTTAGAGTCAAAATAAATAAATCCCTAACTCAGAAAGAATTGCCAACTTAGAAATATAAAGGGGCATTTAGGTTGATTCCATGTCTTTGCTATTGTGAATAGTGCTGCAATGAATATATATGTTCCTATGTCTTTATGGTGGAACAATTTCTATTCCTTTGGGTATGTGCACAGTAATGGACTGCTGGGTTGTATGGTAATTCTGTTTACTTATATTACAATCTTGCACATGTACCTCTGAACTTAAAAGTTAAAAAAATCAAGGTGCATTTAAGTATTAATTCATATGTAATTTTATTACCAAAATTTAGAGACATATATGCATAAAATTTTAGTTGTGTTATTTTATTCTAGTGAGTCTAGGGCAGAAGCCATAAAACATTGCAAAATTCTAAAGGCAAGTTTCATGTGAAAATTAGACATTAACTTTTTACCATAATTTTTGAAGGTTTATTGAGAATTCAGATGTTCAGATATCTGCAGACCATACAGAATATAACCAATGACCATCACAGCAAGATTATCTGTACCGAGCCAGGGACTTAGTAGAAATATTCTCTAGATGCTGCAAAGAACAGTCTGTCTCCCATGTGAAAAGTAACTAAAAAAAATTAACTGAAATTTTAGCATATGGAAACAAAAGCATTATTGTGTGTGTGTGTGTGTGTGTGTGTGTGTGTGTGTGTGTATGACTGTTACCTTTTTCATATTTATAATTGACAGCTCCATACTTAAGAAGAAGTCTTTGTATTTTCACCATAAAAAACTGAATTTTTATTTTATTTCTGTAGTCTCTGGATAGAAATTACAATTAACTTTTAATATTTTGAATTAACATCTTTGAAAATATTTGTAAAACATATATAATACTTAGATTGCATAGCAATTATATATATATAAAGTAATATTCTGTAAATTGTATAAATAAAAGTCTTCCCATGCTATAGGTAAAACCTTTATAAAACTGAGCAAATGTAAAATATCAAGTATATATGAAATATATATATGTGAAATTTTCAAAGCCCAACTTTGACCGTCTTCTAAAATTAACAAAGGCTCATACATTTAAATTGGACTGAAATTTTACCGTAGGGACTTTTTGCAGTCATAAAACATATAGTTACACCCTCCAATAATGAATGAGAATAGACCTAACAGGAATTTCTTTGTGTTTATCTCCATGCAGGGTGTATTGTATTCAATTGGCTGCTGTGTAGCTGAGATCCAAAAAGACAATGTAGAATCAATTATATGAAAAACAATATTACAGCTCTTCCTCTGTTCCTGGCATCCTTTGCCTGCTCCAACAGCCAACCTCTTATTAACTGATTACCTATTCAATTATGATTATATTAAGAACCTCACATTTACTTCTTATTTGAATTTATCTAATTTCTATCCTTTTATTTAATAGTATTATCCACAGACTTCCAATTTAACAATAAATACTGTTTCATATTAGGGCTTTGCTTTATCCATTATCTTAAAACACATAGTTGTATCTACTCATTTGAGTTAACCATGTCTTCTTTTTCCATTTTCCAGAAAATCTAACAGAATCACAATTCTATTGATACATTTTTTTAACTGGTAGATAAAAACATATGCCAATAATAGATAATAAAGTAATCCTTTGTGAAATATGTATCTTAATAACTTAGATACATATGTTTACAAAGGAAACAAACCATGTCTATATATCAATATACATTGTTAAAATAAAAATAACATGGGCTGGGTGCAGTGGCTCATGCCTGTAATCCCAACACTTTTGGAGGCCGACATGGGCGGATTATGAGTTCAGGAGCTGGAGACCAGCCTGACTGACATGGTGAAACCCCGCCTCTACTACAAATACAAAAACTATCCGGGTGTGATGACGCGTGCCTGTAATCACAGCTACTCATGAGCCTGAGGCAGGAGAATTGCTTGAACCCGGAAGGCAGAGGTTGCAGTGAATCGAGATCATGTCACTGCACCCCAGACTGGGCAACAGAGTGAGACACTGTCTCAAAACAAACAAACAAACAAATAAAAAATAAAAATAAAAATAAATGAATAAAATAAAAATAACATGAATAGCTAACATTTATTGACAATCAGGAACAATGTGTTTTCATTTTATATTACCAACCACCTGTTCTGTTTAAGATCCTTATATTATTGTTGAAGATATTGAGGTTCAGAGAGGGTATACAACAGCAGTTTTCCAACAGGAGTGATTTAATCACATAAAAGATATGAACAGTGTCAATATCGAGAATCCCTGATATGTATGATAGTTACCTTTGTCCTTTGTCCAAAATCACATTGTCAATAATTAGTAGTAGTAGACTGGAATAAGCTTTATTCATAAAATATATCTCAAAACTTATTTTAAAGGTTTGTTATAAATTGCTCTACTTTTTCTATTACCTTTAGTTTAATAACTTTCACATTTTGTGGCATTATTAAAACAACTCATGGTTTATATAGGCATTCTTGCAGCAAGATAGATAAAGAAACACATCAAATCTGGACGTATGCCTCCCATATTTAAAGTCATTAAGTGGTTCTCCATCCATATTATAACTACTAACCTGTTTACTTTGGTATGTAGCACTTTGTAAATTACAAAGCAGTAAACTGGTTCCAACTATGCTCAAATTATTTACAATGTACATAAGAAAACAAACAAAACAAAATCAATTATTTAGGTTTTAAAATATTTTATCTATATTTAATACTTATCCAAAATCATACCAACATTGTGTTTAAAATTCATGGGGAAATATGTTAGTATCCATGAATTTTCATTTAGAAAAATTCCCCAAACTATGTATTTCACAAATACCATCAATGGGCATACCATGAGTGTTCAGTGAAAATGACATTCTATGTTGGTACCACTGTGCAGTTATATCTTGTCTTTTGATGCCACAATGAAAAAGTTATTTAGGCCGGGCGCGGTGGCTCAAGCCTGTAATCCCAGCACTTTGGGAGGCCGAGACGGGCGGATCACGAGGTCAGGAGT
>NW_016806357.1:6824-8272 GCF_001698545.2 Rhinopithecus bieti
GATATACACAATACAGAATACACAAAAAGAAATTAGTTGTACTTCAATATCAACCAAATACAAAAGAGATAGTAATGCCAAATACTAGGGCCAAAAATGTTTTAAGTTAATATGGAAAACAAATAGAAAAATGACTGAGGTCCCCTCTCATCATTACTTATTTTAAATATAATGGGTTAACCTCTTCAATCAAAATAAAGAGATTGGTAGAATACATTTTAAAAGGTAATCTTGGAGTATGCTGTCTACAAGAGACTCACTTTAAATCCAAAGATACAAATAGATTCAAAGTGAAAGAATAAAAAAAAATGCAAATCATAATCAAAAGGAAATTGATCCCTGAGTGAAAGTTTAAGTACTCTGATTTTAATCAGCTCATATAATCTTTAAGTCAGAATTTCAAATGCTTGATTTATAAAAATGAGAATTGACAAATCAAATTTATGATAATATTACTAGATTAAATAAAATCAGATTTATATGCCTAAGCACCTGCCATATAATAGGTACTTAATAATACTAATTATTTTTTAATTATTCTCACTTAAGCTTGCCAATTGATAAATTTTTAAGACTTTAGCCCAATTGGCTTCAGTCTTTCCTCTTGAGCCCCAGTTTTTTTCTAAATCATGTAATCAACATAACCTTTATTTATTCTTCATTTTCATTTTTTTTGGTTTTGAAGTTTTGCCTGAATGTGTAGCCCCAGTGTGTTAAAAAAAAAAGTATTTATTGGACCCATAGTGCTAGAAAGTTGCAATTTGATTGTTGAAACATTGAATGTTGGATTAACCAAATAGAATGTCTGGAATCTACACCATAATGCACCACATAATAAAAGTCACTACACCCCCCCAAACTTCAACTTCTATATTCTGCTTTTCTGCCAATAGAATCTGGTAAGTCATGCATATAATCCCACCTGTTTAATTAAATAATTTCCTCTCCATATAAGAAAACAATGAAGACATATTTTATATCAAATATATTTGTATTTCAAGCTAATTTTGTCTCATGTGAAAATAACCAAGGTAATTTAAACAAAATTTACAGGGCATTGTACTTTACATTATAACACTTCCAGCTTCCTAAGGGTCAAATTCTTAATTACATGTAACATGGAAATTAGGGAAAACACTGAACTCAAAGGAAGAATTTTCATTTTAGTTAAATAACTTTTTTTCTGCAACAACACTGTTATTGAACCTCTGTTTTCTCATATAAAGTGATGCTTTTGAACTAATTAGTTTTAAAAGAGGAAGTCCATTTTTTTTCCAACAAAACCTCAGGCAACTCTTAGTAATCTGAATTAAAATACACAATTATATGGGCAATTTTTTTCAGTTTTCTTTACTGAAAATCTCAAAACAGACACCTAAAAAGATATTATAAAAATAATTAAAATATTTTCAGTTTCCTTAAAAAGTCATAGAATCTAGAAATGCATG
>NW_016806358.1:0-1080 GCF_001698545.2 Rhinopithecus bieti
GGGAGGTGGAGATTGCAGTGAGCCAAGATTGCGCCATTGCACTCCAGTCTGAGTGAAGAAGTGAGACTCCATCTGCAAAAAAAAAAAAAAAAAAAAGACAAGACTGTCCACCAGCAAAAGATGATGACTGTATTTTTTTAGCAATAAAGTTTTTTTGGTTTTTGGTTTTTATTTTTGAGGCAGGGCCTTGCTGTGTCACCCAGGCTGGAGTACAGTAGTGTGATTTCGGCTCGCTGCAACCTCTGCCTCCTAGGCTCAAGTGATCCTCCCACCTCAGCCTCCTGAGTAGCTTGGACCACAGGTGTGAGCCACCACACCCAGCTAATTTTTTTGTTTTTTGAAGAGACAGGGTCTCACCATGTCGCCCAGGCTGGTCTTAAACTCCTGGACTTAAGCGATCTACTGGCCTCGGACTCCCAAAGTGCTGGGATTATAGGTGTGAGCCACTGTGCCTGGCATAAAGCATTTTTAAATTAAGGTATGTACATTGATTTTTAAGACCTAATGCTATTGCATACTAAATAGACTGCAGTATAGTATAAACATAAATTTTAGATGTGCACTGGGAAACCAAAACATTGGTATGGCTTGCTTTATTGCAACATTCACTTTATTGTGGTGGTCTGGATCTGAACCCTCAATGTCTCTGAGGTATGCCTGTAAATGGTGCTGGAGGAACTGAATATTCACATGGGGGAAAAAAATGAACCTCGACCCTAACTTTTGTCATATCCAAAAATTACTTTGTTTTTTTATTCAATTATACACATTCATATGAAAGCTAAAACTGATGCTTCAGGAGAGAAAATAGCATGCCTTCGTGAACACCTGTTAGGCAAAGATTTCTTAGATATAACACAGAGTTCATTTACTGTAAAAGAAAAACAGTTGGTATATTGGACTTCATCAAAATTAAAACTTGCCCTACTTAATGTAAATTTCTTAGCTATAGCAATTTAGATGCCATAGTAATGGTTTAGGGATAGACAAACTAAAGGAAGAGAACAGGGAACCCCTAAACGGACCCACACATATATAGAAACTTTACCTATGTTTCATTGTATCCCATTGTAAAGCAGT
>NW_016806359.1:0-468 GCF_001698545.2 Rhinopithecus bieti
AAAACCTCTTCATCCTCTCTGGCACTATTAAACTGAATTCATGAGCCAGCAAGATGGTGTCAAACACAAAACTCCCTGAGATTCATAATTGACAGTCAACTGGGAGACCACACCTAAGAACGTAATAGTTCATGTGATACCATCATTTTAAAACAAGGAAAATGTAGAAAACATTGCTTGCCTTTTATAGCTTCTCACGACTTTCAGTCTGGGGCAGGTTCAGGAAAGTTCAGTCAAAGAAAAACATTTGTTGCAAAGTTGTTTTCAACCCTCTCATGTCATTTATCATAGCTGAAAAAAAATCAGCTATAGAGTTGAGGCCTGCTTCATCAAAACTTAAACCTTTGTGCTTCAAAAGACACCATCAAGAAAGGCAATGACAACCACGGCAGGGAGAAAGTGTTCGCAAATCATATACCCAATTAGAGACTTGTGTCCACAACATAGAAATCATCCTTTTCACTCAAC
>NW_016806360.1:0-661 GCF_001698545.2 Rhinopithecus bieti
TTGTATTTGTTGCATTCTTTTCAATTCAATTGTTGTATTCAAGTAACATAAGAGACATCATCTCTCTACAGAGAAGTTGATTTTGTCTTTATTTTCTCTCTGAAGCCAATGAGAAAGACACATAGAGCCTCCTGTAGTAGCCACTGAATTATAAGAGACAAGATAAAACCCAATGAGGACAGCATGAAACAGACATACTGAACAAACTTGTTTGCTAATATGGAGTTAAAGCTACTTGTAAGCCGATTTAATGCTTTCCTTTGCCATATTGTATGCTACAACGTCAACTCTGAGATCTAAACTGGCTCTAACTCTATTCAATACTATGTACTAATGATACATAAGGCAGAGGTCTGTTTTTTATAAATAAAGTTTTATGGGAACACAGGTGTTCCTGTTCATTTAAGTATTGTCTATGTCTGTTTTCCACTTCCTCGACAGAATTGACCTGTTGCTACAAAGACTACGTGGTCTGCAAAGCCAAGAATACTTAGCATGTAGGCCTTTACAGAGAAAGTTTGCCAAACCCTGCTAAATGACATGAATTGGACCCAGGTTTTGCAGAAGTTGCAAGGGTAAACTTGCAGGAAAGAGAAACAAAAAGGCTGGGCGCGGTGGCTCAAGCCTGTAATCCCAGCACTTTGGGAGGCCGAGACGGGCG
>NW_016806361.1:0-3094 GCF_001698545.2 Rhinopithecus bieti
TGGGGGGTGGGGGCAGCGGGCAGAGGAAAGGATATTCGGTTCTTGTTGAGGGTTAAGGTATGCAGTCTGGGTAACCCTGGCAACACGAGGTCGTCCCCAGCTGATTGTTGTCCAAGATGAGTTCCTCCAGGCTCCTGAATGCGCTCAGTCCTTCCAGTGACCTGCAATGACAAAGGCAACAGGAAAATGATCCTGCACTAAATCAGGGAGGCCATTATGAGCCGAAATAAATATTTTAACCTTCCCTTTCAGGACTGGGAATAGTTTGGGCTTGGTGCCTGTCAGCAAAGTGAATGACAAGAATTAGTAGCAGGAGTCGGGGCGGGGGCGGCGGGGGAGAAGGGGCTGCTGGCACCCACCGCATCCTTCACGCATTGCCAACATGAAGGATGAGGGTCACTTAGTGAGTAGCCAGGATCCAAAACAAAGGGCTTCAGATACGGCCTGCAGGATAAATTTGTCAATGTCTTGTGCCTTCAGGCACCCAGCCTCGGCTGACCCTAACCTCCATTCCCAAGATAAATAACTCTGTCACAGTTCACCTTCATTCCCTGGACACAAATTCAAGTTGTCATCCATCATTCCTGCCCAGAAATATCATACCCTCTTACAATAATAAATATAACTTCAAGTATCATTTCTTAGCGGTTCTCCTCTGTACAGTCGTGGGGGAAACGGCAGGGAAGGCTTCCTTTCTCTGTGTTCACATCCTTTGACTTTTTTTTTTTTTCCTCTGTCTTTTTTCTTTACTAATCACTTAATTTGCTTCTGCCCAGCGTCCCAGTGGCTGCCCCAAAGACAAGGCATCTGCGGAATTACATAATCACTCCGGTCTGAGAGGGCTTTTTCTTTTATTATTTCTTTTATTTGTTTTGCTGCGGGTGGGGAGACAGGGGTTGGCGGATTGCTGCTTCAAAGCTCCTGGCCTGAAGTTATTGTTTTAATTTATGGAAAGTGGATTTCTCACTTAATTTTTGAAAGAAGTGTAGAGTGCAACCCTGTAGATGTTGAGGCAGTAAATAAAAAGGCAACTGAAAGAATTAAGTACCCGACTCCAGGAAAAAAAAAAAAAAAACAGAAAGGGAAAAATAGCCTTGCTTATACACGTTGCTAAAAGTTAACTCTTAATTTTATGGGCTCTCATGAGTGTTGGGGGTGGAGGTGACACGGGGTAGTTGTGCACAAGTGCTTGCCTGGGCGCACACAGACATTAATTAAAGCAAGCCGGCCGGCAGAGGGGCTTACACAGAGACACAGACTCCCAGCTCGTTCACCTGCCAGACCCGGGAGATGTGCTGAGCCTGCACAGGCTGACAGCTGAGCTACGATGTGGACCGGAGGGCGACTCGTACGGGATGCCTGGCTATTCTATAAAATGACGAATCAGGGAGATGTTGTCCACACTATTTATTCATTTACTGATAACACTTCCATTAGAGCCCTGTGTGCTTGTGTGTGCAATGTCTGCACATCTGCTGTGAGTGTGAACTTCAGCACCAGAGCTTTCCCAAGGCATCCATAGCTCCCTTGTGGGATCTCTGCCAAGAGGACTCCAAAATAGGGAGTCAATACTTGCAAGGTGTAAAATGTGTTGTAAGTAATTAAATCTGTAGATTCCACTGGGCCCAGAGCTCTGCCTGCATATTCCATTCCTGCCAGACCTCGAGATGATCCCACCCAGGACTCGACTCCCAGAGCATGCCTGCTCCTCTAACCAACACTGCCAGTCCCACCGAGGGAGGACACATTTTGGAGCAGGGGTCCAGAGGTCATCGCGTTTCATTTCCTCCTCCTTTCTCTTTTGCCTCTTGGTTCCTAGAGGCAAAACACAACTTATGAGGATAAATGCGTGAAGGGCTGGATATCCCATTTATCCTGATGTGATGATTACACATTGCATGCCTGTATCAAAATACCTCATGTGACCCATAAACATCTCTACCTGCTACGTACCCACAAAAAATACAAATAAAAAAAATTGTAAAACCCACAACATACGCACATCTAGGCAGGAAGGTTTGGGACTTTGCCTCTGCTCCTCCATTTCCTGTTGTGTGAATTCGGGCCTGTCAATAGCCCATCTGAACTCTACTGTTCTGTGTTCCTTCCAGCTCATAGGATCTTGTAGAGAATAAGTGAAGGATGGCTAACTGGTTAGTAGCTTACGCTGGTTTTTTTTTTTTTTTTTTCTTTTCCTTCCTCCTTTTATTCACTGTTTTGTTTCCTGACGCCCTGACCCTGGGGGTGTGTTTGGAATGCAGTGGACAGGCCCATGAACAAACCCACAGAGGAGGCATGCAGGAAGTCAGGCTTGTGCAGGGGACTTTCGGGCTCTTCTGAAGTCCCTCCACTAGGGATTAGGGAGTGATGTGCCAAAAGGCTTCTCAGGACTGGGCCTGTTTGCCACTAGGGCAGGTGAGGCCACTTCCCCTTAGGGAGCCTTACAGGTGGCTAATAAGACCTTTGTGCACAAACATCAGTTGGGCTCTGCTCAAAGGCAGCATCCAAATACATTGTTCCTAAGTTATGTTATGGAAATATTAGACTCTTCTGATGAGAATCAGCAAATAGTTGGCAACTGGCAAGCAAAAGAAAGCTCCTTTCCAAAAGTGCTCCAGGGAGGCATAAAGCAAAACGACACAACATGAAGATGGGGAGAGCCCAGGAGCACCAAGGAAGTGCCCAACTCCATCCAGACAGCCTTTCTTCCCTTGCAGGGTGGGCTATAGGGCAGAACCCCACACCAGAGTGAAACCTCCCAGAAGAGCTGGAAAGATCAGTCTCAAATCCCCTGTCACCTGTCTGGTTTTGAGACTCTTTTTGCCATGTGACGTTATTAGCTGCTCAGTAAAAAGAGAACCATATTACATGGGTGACTGCTAATGAATAAATCCCTGTTTTCATGTTATCAGTGTGGTGTGCTCCTGGGGATTTAATCAGCTAGATCCAGAGCTGAGGGCCGGGGCACAGAAGTCAGGGGGCAGAGAGCATAGTGAATGGAGGTACTGGGGAGGACAGGTTTTGGTCCCAGCTGGCACATGGATGACAATACACATACACCTGGAAGGAGGTATCTTTACCCTTTACGTTGATT
>NW_016806362.1:0-1078 GCF_001698545.2 Rhinopithecus bieti
TAACAAAAAATAAATTAATTAATTATTTTAAAAAGGTCTTAAAAAAATAAATTCAGTGTTACATGCAGTCTTAATGTGTACAATTCTCTCACTGAGTTAACTGATCAGTTGGGACTGATGAATAACGGCTACTATGACTTAATGATTGTTTCTCAAAGGTTCCTCTGGCCTAAATAAATCCCAAAGGGCTAGAAATCACTGGATTTACTCATGCTGTTAATCAACCTCTACAGAGGTAGAATGAATTTTGTAACAGAAAGTAAGTACGAGAACAAAAACAATGTCAGCCTTGCTCACAACTGCATGCACAGTGTTCCTAACGATGCTTGATATACAGTAGCAGCCAAATATTTGCTGAATAAATTATTTCACCCCATCTGTAATAATTCTCAGAATAATTTGTTCAAGTATTATAAAGTACCACAGGATGAATAAGACACAGTCATCTGCTATTAGTGGAAGACTCTCTACCCTCCACCTCCCCTCCAAAACAAAAAATAAGCTATATGTGCCATAAAGGAGATGTGAACAAAGTGCTATGGAGAGAACTTAGAAAGGTAAGAATGATTTCCACCTGAGAGCAGAAATCATGGAAGAAAAAACTTAAGCTGGCACTAGAAGGAAAAGTAAGATTTTAAGAAAAGGTAATGGGGCAAGAATATTCCAGGCAGAGAAACAAAAAGGCAAAGGGTGAGAAAAAATGCACTCTATTAGACTGGAACTCAATATGCATAAGGAAAAGGAGGGGGATACCTAGTCCTGGAAGGGGTAGGTTTCAAAAGACAAGAGAAAGGATGAGGACCAGGGTACTGCTTGATGAGCTCATCTGTTCTCCAAGTGTGGACTACAGAGCCCTGGGAGTTCCTGATATTCTTTCAGGAGGTCCTGAGATCAAACTATTTTCATAACGACACTATCTGTACTGATGATACAGAAGCAATGGTGGGCAAAACTGCTGGTGCCTTATAAACATGAATCAGGACGGTACTACCAAACTGTACTAAGAGTCACTGTATTCTTCACCACCACGACGCATAGTTAAAAAAAACAACAACAATACTTTCACTTAAGAATGTCC
>NW_016806363.1:0-1078 GCF_001698545.2 Rhinopithecus bieti
TCAAAGTGAAACATCTTAATGCAAATAATAAATAAACCATCTTAAAATATTTCAGAAATTTCACTATTTGAGAGCACTAAAAAAAAAATCACCAGTCTAGAGTTCCATGTTCAGAAAAGGTTATAAATCACACCTTTAGGTTGTAAACAACTTAGGTTTATAAACATCTTAGACAAAAAGTCTAACATATTTCACTATCAGACCAGAAAAAAAAAAATACTAATTTGAGTTATTTATGCAGAAAGGATAAATATGTGGTAAAATCTCAAAAAAGCAAATGTAAAAAAAGAAAAATAAATAGATGGGATGTAATTAAATTAAAAAGCTTCTGCACAACAAGAGAACTAATCAGCCAACAGACAACCCACAGAATGGGAGAAAATATTCATGAAATAAACATCTGACAAAGGATTAATATCCAGAATACAAAAAAACCTCATACAAATCAGGTAGAAAAAAAACAATATTATCAAATGTGGGCAAACGGCAACAATATACAGTTCTCAAAAGATGTTCCAATGTCCAACAAACATAAAAATATGCTGAGCATCACTAATCATCAGGGAAATGCAAATAAAAACCACCATGTGATACCACCCTACCCCTGCAAGAATGGCCATAATTTAAAGACAAAAAAAAAATACATTTTGTCATGGATGTGATGAAAAGGGAACACTTTCACACTGCTGGGGGTAATGCAAACTAGTACAACCATTATGGAAAACAGTATGGAGATTTCTTAAAGAACTAAAAGTAGAACAACAGTTTGATTCAGCAATCCCACTACTAGGTATCTACCCAGAGAAAAGAAGTCATTATATGAAAAAGACACTTGTACACACATGTTTACAGCAGCACAATTTGCAATTGCAAAAATATAGAACCAGCCTAAATGTCCATCATCCAACGAGTGGACAAAGAAAATATGATATATACACACCATAGAATACTACTCAGCCCTAAAAAAAAAAAAAAAAAAAATGAAACGCGGCAACCTGGATGGAATTGGAGACCATTCTTCTTTATTATTATTATTATTGTACTTTAAGTTCTAGGGTACATGTGCACAATGTGCAGG
>NW_016806364.1:0-700 GCF_001698545.2 Rhinopithecus bieti
GTCCGAGGCACAAGAATGACTTGAACCCGGGAGGTGGAAGTTGCAGTGAGCCGAGATTGTGCCCCTGCACTCCAACCTCCCCACCAGGCTGGTCTTGAACTCCTGTGATCTCAGGTGATCCGCCCCCCTCAGCCTTCCAAAGTGCTGGGGTTACAGGTGTGAGCCACCATGTCTAGCCAAGATGCTTTTTATGTTAAGCTATCGTGCAAAAACTTTTTTGTGAAGAAAATACATCACTGTATCTTTTTTTTTTTTTGAGACGGAGTCTTGCTCTGTCCACTGGGCTGGAGTGCAGTGGCGCGATCTCGGCTCACTGCAAGCTCCGCCTCCTGGGTTCACGCCATTCTCCTGCCTCAGCCTCCCTAGTAGCTGGGACTACAGGCGCCAGCCACCGCGCCCAGCTAATTTTTTGTATTTTTAGTAGAGATGGGGTTTCTCCGTGGTCTCGATCTCCTGACCTTGTGATCCGCCCTCCTTGGCCTCCCAAAGTGCTGGGATTACAGGCGTGAGCCACCACGCCCGGCCACATCACTGTATCTTAATCCCATATACGTTCTTGACTACTCTTCTACCATAAGTGCAAAAATTCTATGATTTCTCTGTAGAACATACCCAGCAAATCAGAGTGGGTATGTTCAATGGCCTGAAGGGGACTTTAGACTCAAGGTGAAGATTCTCCTCGACATCTGACTTTAGAAAA
>NW_016806365.1:0-371 GCF_001698545.2 Rhinopithecus bieti
AGAGGTAAATCTTTCTGTTGAGAGAGCAGTTTGGCATCATTTTTTTTATGGTGTCTGAGAAGGTATATTGGGGAGCACATGGAAGCCAATGATGTAAAAGGATATATCGTGAGATAAACACTAGAAAGAAGCTTTCTAAGAGATTTCTTTGTGATGGGTGAATTCATCACACAGAGTTACACCTTTGTTTTCTTTGAGCAGTTTGGTAGCACTTGTTTTTATGGAATCTGCAAAGGGATATTTGGGAGCACATATAGGCATAAGGTGAAAAAAAAATTTCTCCAGGTAAAACTGGAGAGAAGCTTTCAGAGAAAATCCTTTCTGATGTGTGCATTCATCTCATATTGCTAAAAGTTTCTGTTGAGGGAGGA
>NW_016806366.1:0-1831 GCF_001698545.2 Rhinopithecus bieti
AAGTTTCTTACAATTTTCACTGCCTTTTGTTTTATTACTTTTTTCTTTTCTTTTTTATTTTCCTTTAAGGGTTATTTTATTAAAACACAAAGTCATAAAAACTTTCTATCAGTGGCCTTTCATTTTCTTGCTAAATATAACATGCTATTCTTTATAACATTAAAGCCAACTGTTGTCGTATCAAAACATAAGTTCAATGCTCTACTGAAGTCTAACCCTCTTTGAGCCACTCGTATCTTCCTGCTTCACGTATTCCTCATTGTGCTGTATTGTACCCTCAAGTAACTTTTTGCAAAAGAATGAATGAGAAGTGAACTTTTCACATTCTCCTTTGTCTTGAAATTTCCATTAGATTTGACTGATGCATTGGCTGTGTGTCAAATTCTAGGCCCAAAATTATTTTCCTTCCTAACTTTGAAGATATTGTGCCATTGTCTTCCAGCACTAAGTTTGCTGATGGAAAGTTGAATAACCTTTCATTTGTGGATGGGCTTTGTTTTTCTCCCTGTAAAAGTTTATAGGATCTTCTGCAGTTCTTTAGAATGTTCAGAGTTGCGTGCTTTTTCCTTTAATCTTTCTCTACACAAGATTGACCCTTCAACTTATTTGAAAACTAGCGTTCTCCATCGGCTCTAGAAAATTTGATTGTGGTTTTTGCTTTTATTCTCTCTTAAGTTTTCTTTCTTCTCTGTAAGAATATCTTAACTGTCCAGTGTTAGATCTCCTGGATTGACTCTCTATATCTTTAATTTTTTTCTCATATTTCCACTTTATTTTTTTTGGTGCATACTAGGAGATACTTAAACATCATCTTCTTTTTTGTTATCTCTTTAGATGTGCAGAGATATTTTACATATTTTTTTTTTAAATCAAGGAGGATGTCGTGACTTCCTTTTTCTTTTAATTTTCATTTTAAGTTCAGGAGTACATTTGTAGGTTTGTTACATAGGTAAACTTGTGTCAAGGGGATTTGTTGTACAGATTATTTCATCACCCAAGTATTAAGCCTAGTATCCATTAGTTATTTTCCCTGATCCTCTTGCCCCTCTCGTTCTCTACCCTCCAATAGGCCCTTGTGTGTATGTGTCCATGTCTTCTCATCATTTAGCTCCCACTTATAAGTGAGAATATGCAGAATTTGGTTTTCTGTTTCTGCATTAGTTTGCTAAGAATAATGGCCTCCAGTTCCATGCATGTCCCTGCAAAGGACATGATCTTGTTCTTTTTCATGGCCATGTATTATTCCATGATGTATATGTACCACATTTTCTTTATCCAGTCTACTCATTGATGGGCATGTAGGCTGAATTCATGTATTTGCTATAGTGAATAGTGCTGCAAGGAACATACTTGTTCTTATAATAGAATAATTTATAGTCCTTTGGGTATATACCCAGTAATGGGATTGCTGGGTCAAATGGCATTTCTGTCTTTAGGTCTTTGAGGAATCGTCACATTGTCTTCTACAATTGTTGAACTAATTTACATTCCCGCCAACAGTGTATAAGCATTCCTTTTTCTCTGCAACCTTGCCAGCATCTGTTATTTTTTATTTTTTTTGACTTTTTAATAACACCCATTCTGACTGGTATGAGATGATCTCTCACGGTGGTTTTGATTTGCGTTTCTCTGATGATCTGTGATGTTGAGTTTTATTCATGATTGTTGGCTGCAAGTATGTCCTCTTTTGAGAAATGTCAGTTTATGTTCTTTGCCTACTTTTTAACGTGGTTGTTTTTTTCTTATGCATTTATTTAATTTCCTTAATGATGGTGGATATTAGACTTCTGTCAGGTACATAGTTTGAAAATTTTTTTTTTTTTTTTTTTTT
>NW_016806366.1:4871-7345 GCF_001698545.2 Rhinopithecus bieti
AAAAAAAAAAACAAAAACAAACAAACAAAAAAAAAGAAATGAAGACATTGCATTGGCTTTGGGGTTCACTGCGATGAATATCTAATAGACATTTTTATGAACTGATGTTTTTTCTGAAAATGAAATTACTTGGTATTATTAGCAGTTAGTCTAATATCTGCTACGGATGATCAGTTTATTACAAATTTAATTGTTATTATGCAGACTTGTCTTTGAAAGGATATATGGTTTTATTTCAAAGAAATTTAAGGATAACAAATCTCTCCATATTTAGCCTGAGTTATATGTATTAGTAAACAACATCCAATACAGAACTATATAAGTTACAGTCCATCTGCAGACATAAACCTCAGCCCTCTCCTAATTTTGGAGAAATATTTACAACCATTTGTGGCAATGAAATCAGTGGCCTTTATACACGAACAGGTTTTTAAACGATCTACCTGACAAATGGAAATTATACCAATTTCTGGCACTAAACGTCAAGTATCTCAAGGTCAGATCTCACAGTCTGAATGTTCCAAATATATTATCAAATGGCTTTTAAATCTTTATTGTCCTTATCACAAGGTGCAGGTACTTCACACTTACATTCATGGCAATACTATCCGCAGGTATTGATGTTTCACACGGTTTTCAATGACCCTGAATCTTTTCCTACAATTGTAGAACCTCAGTTGACCCTTCACTAGGTAGAGTAACTGTAACTACATGCAAAAAATTATCCAATTTTGCAGCTGAATTGAGCTATATCTCTCTTTTCTATATCCCTACATCTTTTTTCTTCTTTTTCTCCTTTCTCTTCTTCTTTTCCTTCTTTGTCCTTTACGACATCAACATTTTAAGCGTACAGTGGAACTAAAGTTTTTGGTACAAACGATTTAGTTGAGAGGCTTGTGTTAAAATAAACAGATCTGAAAGAAAACTTTAACATGGAAGAAATGTCTATGAAAATCTTGCTAGATATTCTAAGAAGCTAATCAAAATAGTTGAGGCTGTATTTGTTTATTCCGATTAAGAAAAATAGAACCATCTGTTAAGAAAATAGAACAATTATTGAACATGACATTTCCAGTTTCCCGTTACATCTAAGTGCTCAACTCAGCAGAAGAAAACTCCTGTATCTCTCGGACCACTCTAATAAACATGCTAAGGTATATAAATAAATAGATTAATTAATTATCATTTAAAACTATTCACCCATAAAGTATATTGACCCGTTTGTTTCTTTGACATTACCTGAATTGAGCATATGGAATTCACCCTGTGAGGTCAAATAGTTAATCGAGATAATGGTAGCTTAGACTAAGCTGTTGGCAGTGAAGGTAGAGAGATTAATCTGAGTGTAATTTGGGAAGTAAAATTGACAAGATTCTGTGATTAATTGAACAGGGAGGTGAGCTGGAGGTCAGAACCAGAGACTCTTAAGCTCCAGATTTGCACATGTGACTCAATGACGACTTTCACTGAGCTGGCCAAGGATGAGAGAGAACCAGGTAGTGTGGAGAGAGGGTCAAGAGTTTGGCTGGGACATACTCTCTTAAATATATGGATAACGATACTGCATTAGATACACAGATCTGAAGCTCAGTACGGAAGACCGAGGTAGAAAACCAATTAAGGGAATCTCCTAAATATAGATGATAGAAGAAATATTGAATATGGAAGAGACTGCCTAGGAAGACCCTAGAGCAAATGGAGAACAGAGAACTTAGGACTGAGCTTTGAATACTCCCACCTTAAAGTGGTTGGTTGATGACGGTTAGATTACAAAGGGGCTTGGAGAAAAACAGCTGCTACGGAGCCAGTGAAGGTGAAGTAAAACCAGACAGGTGGTGTCACAAAGACTAAAGAAGACAGTGCTTAAAGGAATTAGAAAATATTCACCATCGTCAAAAGTTGCAAAAAGGACAAAGATGTTAAGTGTGAAAAATAAAATAACTTCAGAGTATGGATCAAAAGTACTGGTGATTTTATCCAGTTGAATCACGTTGGGAAGGTATGTTTAAATGTAAGTTCTCTGAGAAAGGAGAGACAGATCATGGTTCAAAGCAGAGTAGATGAGATTGGCCTTAGGTGTAGACACAGCCGTCTTGTTATAACCAAAAGGAAGACAAGGAGGGAGACAAATGTTAAAGAAGTTGTGAGTAAAGGAACAGAAAGTTGGCCAGGTGCAGTGTCTCATGTCTGTAATCCCAGCACTTTGGGAGGCCAAGGTGGGAAGACTGCTTGAGCCCAGGAGTTAAAGATAAGTCTGGGCGACATAGGAAGACCTTGTCTCTAAAAACCAAAAGATTAGCTGGGCATGGTGACACTAGCAGCACATACTTTGGCCACAAATATGCAGGAGGCTGAGAAAGGGAGGACCGCTTGAGCCCAGGAGGTCAAGGCTGCAGTGAGCTGTGATCACGCCACTGTACTCCAGACTGGGTGATAGAGGGAAACTCGGTCAAAAAAAAAAAAAAAAAAAAAAA
>NW_016806366.1:11261-12838 GCF_001698545.2 Rhinopithecus bieti
TTCTGTTTTTTTGTGTTTTTTTTTTTTTTTAAGATCTTTTACAATCCACAAATGTAATCAGTTTAAGAGACAAAGAGTGATAAAAGGAGAAAATAAGATTCATAGTAAATATTACCTGGCCCCACATTTTAATGAAAGGTGTTTTATGTTATATTAGACTTCTTCAGCATTTTATTTTGTATGGATCATAGTATGGCTTGCCCAAAAGGGAAAAATAACCCCAACATTTTCAGCCTAATGAAGAAGAAGGTTATTTACTAATTGTGCGGAATCTTCTAATTGGCAAAAATATAAGAAATACAAGAGGCAACTTCACTTTCCCCATGAAAAAACTGAGACTTCAAGAAGTTATTTAATAGGCCAAGTTCACATACCTGATGATAAAAACTGAGTTCTTTCCATTTCCATCACACATGCAATATTTCCTTGGTTTTATCTAGGAAAATAGTGGCAAAAGCAGTAACAACTTGAAAATAAGATGATGTTTATGACGAGAGGAAAGAGATACGAAGAGAAGATGGTATCCCAGGAAAAAGATGTGTACAGTGAAGAGCTGCAAATCTGTCAGAGAGGCAGGAAATCACAGTATACTCAGTGGAAACTCAAACTCTTCATTTAAGAAATATTTGCCACACTATCGAAAGCCCACCAGATTTGTCAGCTTTGATTTTATAAGCAAGATATTTTTACCATAACAGAATTAGAATTAATATGTAAAATTCTGTATGTTTGAACAGTATTTGTATACATATGTAAGGACATTTTCTATCCAGTATTCTCAGAGAGAGAACCATATTATTAGAGAGAGAACCATATTATTTCTGCAGCAAATATATATTAATTTAACATAGTTAGAATAATTATGAGATCTATTAATGTTTCCTTGAATTTTTATATGGATCCTTATAGTTTATTACACTGGCTTGGAAAATGTTGCTTAAAAAGTCATTAAGTATCAAAAATGTATATTTTCACCCCTTCACATAAACTTGTATGTACTGCCTTTGATGTAAGGTGGTATAGTGGCACATTATTTATTTTTATTTGGAATCGGCAAAGCCATTGTGGAATTTAAATATACCTTTTAAAACTTAGGTGAACTCACCCAGACATTAAGCTTTGAGCGAGGATCCGTGAAGCTATAAAAATTCAAGAAAAATAATTCACTAATCTGAAATAGTTAAGCAAACTATGTGAGTATGTTAAGCAGATATTGAATGTGACAGTATGTCTCCATTGTATGGGCTCATTCTGAGTTAAAACTTCAAAATAGAATTGGGTCTGCTTCTTGGCTGGGCGCGGTGGCTCAAGCCTGTAATCCCAGCACTTTGGGAGGCCGAGGCGGGCGGATCACGAGGTCAGGAGATCGAGACCATCCTGGCTAACACGGTGAAACCCCGTCTCTACTAAAACACAAAAAAACTAGCCGGGCGAGGTGGCGGCGCCTGTGGTCCCAGCTCCTCGGGAGGCGGAGGCAGGAGAATGGCGGGAACCCGGGGGGCGGAGCTTGCAGGGAGCCAAGATGGCGCCGCTCACTCCAGCCTGGGCGACAGAGCGAGACTCCGTCTCAAAAAAAC
>NW_016806367.1:0-1792 GCF_001698545.2 Rhinopithecus bieti
GCCCCGAAAAAAGAACACATAGGGCAACAACTGATGGCAATTTAAACATTGCAGAAGAAAAAGATGAGTGAACTTAAACACATAGTAATAGAAGCCATCCAAATAAAACAGAAAAAGCATATTTGAAAAATAATCAAGACCTTGGGCCGAGTGCAGTGACTCACGCCTGTAATCCCAGCACTTTGGGAGGCCAAGGCAGGTGGATCACGAGGTCAAGAGATCGAGACTATCTTGGCCAACATGGTGAAACCCTGTCTCTACTAAAAATACAAAATTAGCCGGGCATGGTGGCAGGTGCCTGTAGTCCCAGCTACTCGGGAGGCTGAGGCAGGAGAATCACTTGAACATGGGAGGCAGAGGTTACAGCGAGCTGAGATGGCACCACTGCCCTCCAGCCTGGCGACAGAGTGAGACTGTGTCTCAAAAAAAGAAAAAAAAAAGCAAGCCCCTGTGAGCTTTAGGGGAACTTCAAGTAGTCTCTAACACACATGGAATTGGAGTCTGTAAAAGGAAAGTGGGAAAAGAACAGAAAACATTATTTTGAGAATGATGAAAAAATTTCCAAATGTAATGGGAACCTACTGATCATCAAACCCTGAGCACAAGAGGCATGAAGAAAACTACACCAAGCCTCATGAATCATAACCAGAATGCTCTAAATCAGTGTTAAAATGAAATCCTCAAAGCAGCCAGAGATAAAGGACATGTTTTATGGAGGAACAAAGGTAAGGGTGATAGCAGATTTCTCCTTAAGTGAGGCAACAGAGAAAATAGTAGAACATTATTTTTAGTTTTAAAAGCAAAAAAATTTAATGTAGAGTTGTATACTCCGTAAAAATAGCTATAAGAAACAGTGAAGAAATAAGGACGTTCCAGATAAACAAAGCTGAAAGATTTCCTCTCTAGCAGACCTGCACTACAAGAGGTGTTCTGATGTCTGATGGAAATCTGGATCTACCTAGGGGGATGAAGGACAGGAAATGTTGACTACTTGGGTATGTATACAAGATATTTTCTTTATGTAAATCTGTAAAAGGATACTGACTTTTTACAAAATAACATCAAATGTATTGTGGGGTTATAACATATGTTTAAAATATATGACAATCATAGCCTAAAAAGGCTATGAAAAAGAAGTTAAGTATATACTATTGGAAGATCCATGTATGTACTATTACTGAAAAGTGCACTGATTAAAGCTTTTATAAACATTGATGATCACAGAAAATATAAATGGTCTAAGACACCCTGTTTAAAGGCAGAGATTTCTGGATAAGATAAATAAAAATAAGATCCAATCATGCTGCCTATGAAGGAAACATGTTAGATTCAAAGACAAATAGATAAAAAGAATGGGAAAATCTGACAGCCCCATGAAGTAGCTTTCAGAACCAGGAATACCGGTGATGAAGATTTTTTTCATATTGATAGAGATCAGTTCATCAAGAGGATTTAACAATCCTCAACTTTAGATTAGTAACAGATTTACAAAATATTTGAGGCAAAATCTGATAGATCTGGAAGGATAAATAGATCCACAGTTATAATCAGAGGTTTTAGCATCCTTTTAATAATTGATAAAACAGGAAATGGAAAAGGAGCAAAGGTATAATAGACTTAACCTTAAATAACTTAATTGACGTTTATAAAATATTCTTCTGCACCCTCCTCCCCACATAAAACAGTGGAATATACATTCTTTTCAAGGACAGATGAATTAATATATTAACAAAGGTAAATCACATTCTTGATTATAAAGCAAATCTTAATAAATGTAAAAGGATTGAAGTTG
>NW_016806368.1:0-373 GCF_001698545.2 Rhinopithecus bieti
TTCAAAGCTAAATAAAATCATTTTCCAGATCCCACAAAAGCAGTGCTAGCCATCAGATGAATGAAAGAGTTGTGTACAACTGTGAGATGAATTCACACATCACAAAGCAGATTCTCAGAAAGCTTCTTGCTTGTTTTTATCTGAGGATATCTTCCTTGTCACCATTGGTTTCAAAGTGATAAAAAACACCCCTTCTCAATTTCCAAAAAAACAGTTCTAGCAAACTGCTCCATGAAAGTGTAGTGTAACTCTATGAGATGAATTCACACATCACAAAGCAGTTTCAAAGAAAGTTTTTTTCTAGTTTTTATCTGAGGAGATTTCCGTTCTCATCATAGGCTTCAATGCTGTCCATAATATCGCTTCAGGGATT
>NW_016806369.1:0-1072 GCF_001698545.2 Rhinopithecus bieti
GTTTAATTCCAATGAATCCGCACATCACAAAGCATTTTCTCAGATACCTTCTGAGTTTTATCTGAATATATTTTCTTTTCACCATAAGCCTCAGTGAGCTCCCAAAAGTCCTTTCGCAGGTTCTACCAAAACGGTTTCCAAACTGCTGAATCAAAAGAAAGGTTTAACTCTGTAAGCTGAATCCACACATACAAAGTAGTTTCTCAAAGAGCTTCTGAGTTTTATTTGAATTTGTTTTCTTTTCACCATAGGCCTCAATGCGCTCCCAAATATCCTTTTGCAGATTCTACAAAAACAGTGTTTCCAAACTGCTGAATCAAAAGGTAATTTTAACTCTGTGAGATGAATGATCTCAAAGCAGTAACATCACAAAGCAGTTACTCAGATAGCTTCTTTCTAGTTTTTATATGGGGATATTCACCTTTTCACTACTGGTCTCAATAAACTCCCAAATATCCCTACACAGATTCTACAGAGGCAGTGTTTACAAACTGTTGAATCAAAAGATTGGTTTAACTCTGTGAGATGAATCCACACATCACAAAGCAGTAACACAGAGAGTGTTTTGTAGTTTTATCTGGGGTATTCACTCTTTTATAATAGACCTCAAAGAACTCCCAAAAGTCCCTTTGCAGATTCTACAAAAGCAATGTTTCCAAACTGCTGAATGAAATAAAAATTTAATTGTGAGATGAATGCAGACATCACAAGGCTGTTTCTCATATTGCTTCTTTCAAATTTGGAGCTGCTTGTGGCCAATGGTAATAAAGGGAATATCTTACAATAAAAACTAGAAAGAACCTATACGAGAAACTTCTTTGTGATGTTTTCATTAATCCCACAGAGGTAAACCTTTCTTTTGATTAAGCAGTTTGAAAACACTGTTTCTGTAGAATCTGCAAAGGGACATTTGGAAGAGCATTGAGGCTTATGGTGAAAAAGCGAATATCCACAGATAAAGGCTAGAAAGAAACTCTGTGAAATGACTTTATGATGTGTGGATTCATCTCACAGAGTTAAACTTTTCTTTATATTCTTCATGTGGGAAACACTGTTTCTGTAGAATATGTTC
>NW_016806370.1:0-3095 GCF_001698545.2 Rhinopithecus bieti
TTTCCCAGCACCATTTATTAAATAGGGAATCCTTTCCCCATTTCTTATTTTCTATAATGTTTTATTGAGAAAAGCTAAAGACTCTGCACACAAAAATTAGAACTGATAAATAAATTCAGTAAATTTGTAGGTTACAAAATCAACATTCAAAAATCAGTAGCATTTCTATAGCAATGGCAAACAATCTGAAAATGAAACCAAGAAAGCAATCCAATTTACAGTGGCTAAAATAAAATAAAATAAAATACCTAGAATTAAACAACCAATAAAGTGAAAGATTAAACATTGATGAAATAAATTAGAACACAAAATCAGAAAGATATCTATATCTCTTGTTCATGAATTGAGTCATCATTGTTAAAATGTTTGTACTACTCAGTGTGATCTACAGGTTGAATGCAATCTCTGTCAAAGTGTCAGTGAGATTCTTCACAGAAATAAAAAAGCAATACTAAAATTTATGGAAAACCATAAAAGACCAAGAAAAGTCAAATAAATCCTGAGGAAAAAAAAACGAAAGCTGGAAGCATCACATTATCTGACTTCAAATTATACTACAAAGGTATAGTAACCAAAGAAACATGTTAATGGCATTAAAATACCCACACACACACAACCTAGAAATGAATTCACACATTTACAGAAAACTGATACCTCACAAAGGTGCCAATAACATACACTGAGGAAAAGACAGTCTCTTCAACAAATAGTGCTGGGAAAACTTGTTATCCATATGCCAAAGAATGAAATTAGACCTCTGTCTCTCACTATACAGAAAAATTAAATCAAAATACATATATTTAAGACCTGAATCTATGAAACTACTGGAATACAACATTGAGAAAATACTTCAAGACATTGGTCTGGGCAAAAATTTCTTAAGTAAGACCTGAAAAGCACAGACAACTAAAGGAAAAATGGACAAATGGTGTCATATAAAGTTTAAAAGCTTCTGCACAGCAAAGGAAACAATCAACAAAGGGAAGAAACTAACTACAGAATGGGAGAAAATATTTTCAAAAAACCTCACTGACAAAAGATTAATAACCAGGACAAATAAATAACTCAAATAACTTAATAGCAAAATAATAATAATCATCTAATTTTAAAAGGGACCAAAATCTGAATAGACATTTCTCAAAAAAGATATAGAAGTGGCCAATAGTTATATGAAAAATGCTCAATATCACTAATCATTACTGAAATGCAAATAAAAACAAAAGTGAGATATCATACCACCCATTAAAATGGTTTCTACCAAAAAGACAAATAATAATGAATGCTGGCAAGAAAGTGGAGAAAGGGGAACACTTGGACACTGTTGGTGGAATTGTAAATTAGTATAAGTACTATGGAAAACAGTATGGAGACTTCTCAAAAAACTAAAAGTAGAACTGCTGTTCAGTCAGGCAATCTCATTGCCGAGTATATATCCAAAAGAGAGGAAATTGGTATATCAAAGAGATATCTGCACTCCCATATTTATTGCTGCACTATTCACAATAGCTAAGATATGGAATCAGCCAAACTTCCATGAACCCAGATGAATAGACAAGTAAACTGTGGCACATATACACAATGGGACATTATTTGGCCACAACCAAAAGAATAGAACTCTGCCTTCTACAGCAATATGGATGTAACTGGAGGACATTAGGTTAAGTGAAATAAGTCAGGCACATGAAGACAAATATTGCATATTCTTGCTCATATGCAGGAGCTCAAAATATTGATCTGATGAAGGTAGAGAATACGATGATGATTATCGGAAGGTGGGAAGGGTACTGGGGGAGAAGGGGATAAATTGAGGTTGATTAATGAATATGCACAATTAGAAGGAATATGATCTAGTGTTCTATACCCAAATCAGATGAGTATAGTTAGCCACGGTGTATTGTATATTTCAAAATAACTACAGTGGATTTAGAAAAAAGATAAATGTTTGAGGTGAGGAATATCCCAGTTACCCTTATTTGATCATCATGCATTGTATGATTATCAAAATATCACATGTATTCCATTAAAAAAGTACCATTATTATATATGCCTAAAACTTTAATATACATATATAAATAAAAGGTAAATCTAAGTGTGCTTCTTATAAAAAAAGATCAAGAGTTTTTTAAACAATGGTGGACTAGGCAGAGAAAACCACAAGGGCATGGAGGAACTGGAGAGTATGCATGCCAAAATACATAAACAGTTCAGTGTACCTATAAGATAAAGAGATCAAACAGGAGCAGTAGAATATCTGTTCGAGCCAGATTGTAAAGATGTTAAGGTATTTGGACTCCAAACTGTTCAGTGAAAATGCATGTGCAAAATAGTGTCCTTGGCCTCACACTCCAAGAGTTCTGATTTATAAGGTTACTCTGCTACAACCTTTCTGAGGATCAGTTTGAGAACAGAGTACAAGGCAAGGGATACTGGTGAAGTACACTGTGTGTCTTTGTGTCCTGAGCAACTGAATGAACACACATAAAACGTTTGTGAGAAAGGTCAATTGCAGCACTTCTGTTTATTCTTAAATGGCTTTGCAAAGTGTTCAAGAAGATAATGATGGCAACTGTCCAGCTATATTGGAGAAGAAAACAGTCAAATCTACAAAAATCTCCCAAGTCTACATTCATTGCACAATGCTTTGGAAATGGCTGTATATTTCTTTAATCCCTAAGAAACAAGATGTATTTGGGCAGATAAATAAGGTTGATTAATTTACATGCATAGCTTCCTTCCAGGCAACTGTCATCCACTTGACAGGAGCAGCCTGAAACTCCAAACATGAATATTTATAACAAAACCTTGAGTCTTACCAATAAAAGGGATAGGTAGTTGGTTAGGAGGGCAGTGAAACATGTTTATAGTCATGTTGCCACTGGATAAACATCCCTAAGCCTAAAGCTAGCTTTGAATGACAGAACACTTCAGAAGAAATACATAAGATACAAGGCTTTCAACATGTCAAAGATATTTAAGACCTTAATTTTCAAATAATCACTATTTTTTTAACTTTTAAAAGTAACATGATTCATTTTGTAAATATGTCATAGACATTTGGAAATAATGTATCATTTTAGACATTGGGTATAAAGTTC
>NW_016806371.1:0-3575 GCF_001698545.2 Rhinopithecus bieti
GGAGAGGAGGGAGGTGTGTGAGTCAGCATGAATCACAGGCAGTTTTCAAGGTTAATGTTGGAACATTTTTTTGGATTTAGGTATTAGTTTTTGTTTTTGTTTTGTTTTGCTTTTTTTGAGTCAGAGTTTCATTCTTGTTGCCCAGGCTGGAATGCAATGGCGTGACCTCGCTTCACCGCAACCTCTGCCTCCTGGGTTCAAGCAATTCTCCTGCCTCAGCCTCCTGAGTAGCTGGGATTACAGGTGCCCACCACCATGACCAGTTAATTTTTTTGTATTTTTAGTATAGACTGGGTTTCACCATATTGGCCAGTCTGGTCTTGAACTCCTGAACTCAGGTGGTCCGCCCACCTCGGCCTCCTAAAGTGCTGGAATTACAGGCGTGAGCCACACACCCAGCCTGGGTATTGGTTTTTTAGGACATGGCACAAACAAGTGGCCCATTAGGTGTCTGGCAGTCCACAGCAACAGTCATGTTCACAACCCATTTTCAACAGGGAGAAGAGACCAAAATGTGTAAAATGATAATAACCTAGTTAAACTTATCAGCTCAGATTTCAAATGCTGTGCAAATTCTATAGAATACAGTGAGGCTTTCAGTGACCAAGGGAAATGTGGGAAGGGTGAGGTCTCTCCAGTTGGACTTTTTGCTGCCTCAGAAATCATGAGTTGCTAAGGTGAGTATCAGCTCTAACCTAGTCAATCCAATGAAGGCACATTGAATCTAATCATTTCCTTCACTTTCAATGTAGGAAGGGATGTTTTATTTAGTGCTTACTTTTTCTCTCCACTTTTGTGCTTTCACATATGTGTGTATCTAACATAATCAAGTATAATTGTCAGTTGAGATCTAATGACAAAAGAAAGACTGAAAGTGGCAAAATGGAAGTAGAAATTTCATGTAAATATTAACAAAATGAGAGCAGAAGAGGTCAAAATAATATTACACAAGCTACATCTTATGTAAAAAACTGTCATATTTTATAAAATGTACTTTAAGTCAAAACTTCAGAAAGACAAAGAAGGACATTAAACAACATAGATTCATTCACTGGGAACCTATGACAAATTTGTTTATACGCGTGTATTTGTGTGTGTGGGAAGTATATAAAGAAATTACTAACAAAATTGAATCACACAGAGAGAGCAATATAATTACAGTAGAATATTTCAATACCCCACTTTCTGTAACAATAATAAAACAAGACAGAATATTGGTAAGGGAACAGAGGACTAGAAGGCAGTAAAAAACAATAATTTCTAATGAAGGTATAGAGAACACTCCTTAACAACATCAGGACACACAGCCTTCTCAATGTCTCATACAACATTCCCCTTCATAGATCACCTGTTAGGTCAAAAACAAAGTCTTAACACATTTTTTAAAACTGAAATTTTATACGTTACTTTCTATGACAAAAATCTAATTAGAGTATAAAGCAATAATATAAATGATTGATAAATTTACAAATATATAGAAATTATACAACACACTCTTGAGCATGTACTTGTTGAAATAACTGGGCTAGGTGCAGTGGCTCACGCCAGTAATCCCCGCACTTTGGGAGGCCGAGGAAGGTCAATTTAACTCTATCTCAAAAGAAAAAAAAATAAAAAATTAAATAATCAGTATTGTGAAGATATCTATACCGCTGAATGTAATCTACAGATTTAATGCACTGTTTTTGAAATGTATCATTGCATTTTGAAGAAATAAAACACCATATCCAAAAGTATATGGAATCTAAAGAGAAAATAAAGTACCCAACAATCTTCAAATATATATGTATATGTATATATGTACATAAATACATATATGTATGTTTATTGTGTGTATATATGTATTTTTTGAGATGGAGTTTCACTCTGTCTCCCAGGCTGGAGTGCAGTGGCATGATCTAGGCTCACTGCAACCTCCACCTCCTGGGTTCAAGCAATTCCCCTGCCTCACCCTCCTGGGTAGCTGAGACTACTGAAACGTGCCACCATGTCCGGCTAATTTTTTGCATTTTAGTAGACATGGGGTTTCACCATGTTGGCCAGGATAGTCTTGATCTCCTGACCTCATGATCTGCCCACCTTGCTCTCCCAAAGTGTTTGGATTACAGGTGTGAGCCACCACACCTGGCATAGAAATATTTTATTGTAAATTTTGTCATATGTTTTTGACACATAACACATGTAAAAATAAACAATAATATCTAAAGGAGATATAGAGTTATTACAGTTTTAAAATTATCTTCAAATCCAAAAGTGTTTTCCCACACAAAATAATATAGATTCACAAATAAATAGATGTTGAAATTAGGAGAATTTTTATGATGACTCACTTAGAATTACAAAACTGTTACAGCCCGGGTGCGCTGGCTCATGCCTGTAATCCCGGCACTTTGGGAGGTCAAGACCGGTGGATTTCCAGAGGTCAGGAGTTTGAGATCAGCCTGACTAACATAGTGAAACCCCATCTCTACTAAAATTGCAAAAATTAGCCTGGTGTTGTGGCGCACACCTGTAGTCCCAGCTACTTAGGAGGCTGAGGCAGGAGAATTGCTTGAACCCAGGAGGTGGAGGTTGCAATAAGCCAAAATCACGCCATTACACTCCAGCCTGGATGACAGAGCAAGATGCCATCTGAAAAAAAAAAAAAAAATAGGATGGGTGCAGTGGCTCAAGCCTGTAATTCCAGCATTTTGAGAGACCAAGGCAGATAGATCACCTGAGGTCAGGAGTTCGAGATAAGAATGGCCAACATGGTGAAACCCCATGTCTACTAAAACTACAAAACAAAATTAGCTGGGCCTGGTGGCCTGCACCTATAACCCCAACTACTCAGGAGAGAGGTTGAGGCAAGAGAATCATTTGAACCTGGGAGGCAAAGGTTGCAGTGAGCCAAGATTGTGCCACTGCACTCCAGCCTGGGCTACAAGAGCAAGACTCTGTCTCAAAAAAAAAAAAAAAAATAAAAAAAAAAATAAAAAAAAATACTATACGAGGCTCAGGCATAGTGGCTCATACCTGTAATTATACATCTTTAGGAAGCCAAAAGTAGCCATATCACTTGAGAACAGTTAGAGATCAGCCTGAGCAACATAATGAGACTCTACGTATAAAAATACAGAAATATTAAAATGTGTCCATTATGTTGAAGCATAAAATGATGCTGGATAGCGTCATAAAAACATATATAAATACAAACCTCTCCATCTAGAATTCTTTACTATCAAAATGATGGCACAGGCTGGGTGTGGTGGCTCATGCCTCCAATCCCAGGACTTTGGGAAGCTAAGGTGGACATATCACTTGAGGTCAAGAAGTTCCAGACCAGCCTGGCCAACATGGTGAAACCCCGTCTCTACTAAAAATTTTTTTTAAAATTTAGCAGGGCATGTGGTGGGTACCTATAATCCCAGCTATTCGGGAGACTGAGGAAAATTGCTTGAACCCGGGATGCAGAGTTTGCAGTGACCTGAGATAAGGCCACTGCACTCCAGACTGGGCAACGGAGAGAGACTCCATCTCAAAATAATGATAAATAATAATTATTACTATAATTATTATTATTTTAATATCAATAA
>NW_016806372.1:0-296 GCF_001698545.2 Rhinopithecus bieti
GACTTTCCACCTCTCTTGTGGTTCAGAAATCTAGTTTGACACAGTTCATTTAGAGGTAGAGGGAGGCGTTCGGGATGTGTCTGGAGTAGAGCAGCAGTTTCTGCAGGTGCTCCCCTCTGTCCTCATTAATGTGCTGATGCTTAACTTAGGAAAAGGACACTGAGGGTCTGTTTCTCTTTTGCCCTCACAACAGAGAACAGGCTCATTAGGTCCCTCCACCAACAGGTTTAGGGAGCATCAATACAAATGGCTTAAACTCACCACCTTTACTAAGCACTTTATAACACTGGGAGTCC
>NW_016806374.1:0-2199 GCF_001698545.2 Rhinopithecus bieti
CACACCATACACCACAAACCACACACATACCACACACACCACACACACACCATATACCACACACACACCACACACACACACCACACACCACACAGACACCACACATACACCATACACACACCACACACAAACCACACATCACACACACACCACACACACACAACTCACACACACACCACACACAACTTCTCTACCCCTCCTGGTCAGGGCAGCACCTATAGGTAGGTGGACAGGACGTGTACCTGCAGACACAGCGGCCCTATCCAGACACAGGATGAATTCTTCCCTGACCTCACACAAAGCTGTGCAGAGACACACTGCCACACACGCTGACCCAGAGCACAGGGCACCCAGACAGTCCCAGATACAACATGAAAGGACCTGGTGGCACACCTGTGGCCTCCTCCCAGCACACGGACACACATACACACCTCTCCACATGGACACACAACACAAACATGGGCTTCTGCACATTTCGACCCCTACACACTGGGACGGACCACTTACAGCTCTGGGACAGGGCCAGGGACCTGCCCCACCTGGCTCCATGTGGGTCCACGACCACACACATCACAGCTCACAGCCACGCAAACTCAGGGGTGCACACACGTGTGCAAACACACCCTCACCAACAATGGAGAGTCTGGAAGGAGCCATGTGACACCTCCGCCCCACACCCGCCCCCACCTTGGCTCTCACGCACACAGCGGCGCTCTCCTCCTCCACAGCTGAGGGGGAAGGGGCCCGGGACCCCAGGCTTCACGTCTGCACCTTCCATGCCCCCCTGCACCCCAGCTCAGGACCTGACAGACACAGATGTGGGGACACAGGTCAGAGAGCCAGCCTGGGGCAGGGTCCCTGGGCTTCTGGGAGCTCCTCCCCACCCCACCAGCCCCTGCCCAGCTCTGTGCTGCACGCTCCACCTGCTGCATCCCCTCCCAACCCTCTTGCCTGGGGGCTGGGGGCCAGGGCATCCAGAAGCTCAGAGAAAGGGACAGAGACACTAAAGGGGAAACAGAGGTCCCAGGAGAGGGGACAGAGAGCCAGAGGCAGGGCAGATTGTGTGTGTTTGAGAGAGAAGGGGGTACAGAGACCCAGAGAGGGGGACAGAGACCCAGAGAGACAGAGGGACAGAGACTAGAGAGACAGGGGGACAGAAATCCAGAGACAAGGGGACAAGACAAAGAGAGACAAGGGGACAGAGACACAGAGAGATGGGGGACAGAGACCCAGAGGGAGGGGACAGAGATTCAGAGAGACAGGGGGATAGAGACACAGAGAGATGGGGACGGAGACCCAGAGACAGGGGACAGAGACACAGAGAGAGAGGGGGACAGAGATCCAGAGAAAGAGAAGACAGAGACCCAAAGAGAGAGGGGGACAGAGACCCAGAGAGACAAGGGGACAGAAACTCAGACAGGGGACAGAGACCCAGAGAGAGAGAGGGTGACAGAGACCTAGAGAGATAGGGAGCAGAGACTCAGAGAGAGAGAGAGAGAGAGGCAGACAGAGACTCAGAGAAAGAGGGGGACAGAGACCCAGAGGGGGACAGACACCCTGAGTGAGAGAGAGGGGACAGAGACCCAGAGAGAAGGAGACAGAGACCCAGAGAGGGGTCAGAGACCCAGAGAGAGAGGGGACAGAGACCCAGAGACAGGGGACAGAGACCCAGGGAGAGAGGGGACAGAGACCCAGAGACAGGGGACAGAGACCCAGAGAGAGGGGACAGAGACCCAGAGACAGGGGTCAGAGACCCAGGGAGAGAGGGGACAGAGACCCAGAGAAAGAGAAGACAGAGACCCAGAGAGACAGGGGACAGAGACCCAGGGAGAGAGGGGACAGAGACCCAGGGACATGGGGACAGAGACCCAGGGAGAGGGGGGACACAGACCCAGAGAGAGAGGGGACAGAGACCCAGAGACAGGGGGACAGAGACCCAGGGAGAGGGGGGACACAGACCCAGAGAGAGGGGGGCAGAGACCCAGAGAGGGGACAGAGACCCAGAGAGAGGCAAAAGAGAGGGACGCGGGGCGGGAGACAAATGCTCAGAGGGGATGCAGAGTCCTAGAGAAGTGGGGTTCGTTGACTCTGAGATGAGATAGCCAGAGAGAGGACGACATGGCCTACAGAGGGGACAGACGCCCGAGAGCCGGCTCCTCTGGGGTCTCGGGAGCTGGGCTGGAGTGAGGTCCACAGGGG
>NW_016806375.1:0-24342 GCF_001698545.2 Rhinopithecus bieti
ACTTAAAGTATAATAATAATAAAAAAAAAAGGAATCCTAAATCCTAAAACAAAAAAACAAAAAAAAAAAGAAATATGTTTGAAGAGAAAGGATCCAATCAGACAGCACTTAATTAATTAATCAGATCTCAAAACTTTAACCAGAGTGTTCCCTACCTAAGAATTGAACTCAAAGTGTCAATCTTACTTGTGGAAAGTACGATTTCATGTGGACATGTTATTCTTGCACCTTATTTTTTAGGGATAGGAAGACTGACTATTTTCCTGTGAAACATCAAAGGTCTTGTAGCCCCTGTACCTTTATCCTCTAGAGATCAGAAGTAAGTCCATAGGCTTGGATAAGGCCTGGTTTCCTCTGTCTTGCCACTATATGGTGAACCCACACTGCAATCCCACCTCCCTTTATACCAGTGGTCCTCAACCTTTTTGACTTCAGGGACCAGTTTCATAGAAGGCAATTTTTCCATGGACCAGGGGTGGCAGGGGTTTGCAGGATGATTCAAGCATATTACATTTATTGTGTACTTTATTTCTATTATTTATTATATTATAATATATAATTAAATAATTATACAACTCACCATAATGTAGAATCAGTGGAAGCCCTGAGTTTGTTTTCCTGCAACGAGATGGTCCCATGGCGGGGATGATGAGAGACAGTGAAGAATCATCCGGCATTAGAGTCTCATAAGGAGCACACAACATAGATCCCTCACATATGCAGTTCACAATAGAGTTCATGTTCCTATGAGAATCTAATGCTGCCACTGATCTGATCTGACAGGAGGCAGAGCTCAGGCAGTAATGCAAGAGAGTGATGAGGAGTGGCTGTAAATACAGATGAAGCTTCACGCTCACTGGTCCACTGCTCATCTGTTATGTGGCCCAGTTTCCCATAGGCCACAGACCATTACTGGGAGTTGGGGACTCCTGCTTTGTACCATTAATAGGAGTCAAGAGGGAAGTCCCTTGATCTCAAAGGCTCACGTGACATACAAATTCCACATATAAAGTCACGCACCTCATAATGATGTTTCGGTCAAGGATGGCCCACATATATGGCACTGGTCCCATAAGATTATAATGGAGCTGAACAATTTCTATTGCCTACTGATGTAACCATAATAATGCTATAGCACAATGCATTCCTTGAGTGTTTTAAAAATTACAACTTTTTAAAAAGTTACAATAAGTAAGGTTAATTTCTTACTGAAGAAAAAAATGTTTTAAATAAACTTAGTGTAGCCTAAGTGGCCAATGTTTATAAAGTCTACAGTAGTGTACCGTATGTCCCAGGTCTTCACATTCGCTCACCACTCACTCACCAACTCACCTAGAACAACTTCCAGGCTTGTAAGCTCCATTCATGATAAGTGCCTTCTACAGGTATACTTTTTAAAACATCTTTTATACCATATTTTTATTGTACCTTTTCTATTTTTTTTTTTTTTTTTTTTTTTTTTTTTTTGAGACGGAGTCTTGCTCTGCCGCCCAGGCTGGAGTGCTATGGCCGGCTCTCAGCTCACTGCAAGCTCCGCCTCCCGGGTTCACGCCATTCTCCTGTCTCAGCCTCCCGAGTAGCTGGGACTACAGGCGCCCGCCTCGTCGCCCGGCTAGTTTTTTTTTGTATTTTTTAGTAGAGACGGGGTTTCACCGTATTAGCCAGGATGGTCTCGATCTCCTGACCTCATGATCCGCCCGTCTCGGCCTCCCAAAGTGCTGGGATTACAGGCTTGAGCCACCGCGCCCGGCCCACCTTTTCTATTTTTAAATATACAAATATCATTGCATTACAATTGCCTGAAGTATTCAGTACAGTAACACGTTGCACAGGTTTGTAGCCTAAGAGTAATAGGCTTTACCATATTGCCTAGGCATGCAATAGGCTAAACCATCTAGGTTTGTGTAAGTACATTCTATGATATTAGCTCAACACTGAAATTATCTAAGAGCACATTTCTCATAATGTATTCCTGTTGTTAAGTGGCACATGACTGTGTCATCTTATTTAATATTCATCTATGTCTACGATGTCTGAACTATTGTCCTATTTTATTAATAAAGAAAACTAAAGACGTCAGGTAAGTGCCCTTGTTTGTTCAGTTAATTTATGTTCATCTCGACTTAAATTCAGGCCTTTTCCATTTTCATTATGCCTCTCTAGGATAACTAATCTAAACAAACAAAAGCAAAGATATTACTCAACCATTTATATAATTCAACTATATAATGCTGAGTATTCAGATAATTCAAAAGAGCTCTGATTTTAACATCACATATCTCAACATTTGGAAGGTTCAATGTTTTTTCCTTAATCTATTCTATATCTTAGTGTTCATTTACAGCAATTTACAATGGGTGACATTCAGACAATAGATGTGTATTATTTCAGCTCCAGAGCTTTATTTTCAGGTTGCAAAAGCAAGCTTTTTACTAACGCTTAATTTTTTTTAATTTTAATTGACACATAATTGTACATATTGATGGAGTACAATGCAATGTTTTAAAAATGTGTATATAATGACCAAATCAGGGTTATAGGCATATCCAGGACCTCAGACATTTATGGTGTCTTTGTATTGAGAACATTTAGAATCTGCTCTTCTAACTCTTCAGAAATCTACAGAACATTGTTATTAATTATAGTAACCCTACTGTGCAATGGAATATGGGAAGTTATTCCTCCTATCCAATTGCAACTTTGTACCTGTTGGTCAATCTCTTCCCCATCCTCTTACCCTCAAACCACCGCCATTATTTTTGGCCTCTGGTAACCACTATTCTGCTCTCTACTTCTGTAAGATTAACTCTTTTAGATTCCACATATGAGTGAGATCATGCAGTATTTGTCTTTCAGTGTCTGGCTTACTTTACTTAATCAACCTTAGTGTCCATCAGTGGATGAATGGCTAAAGAAAATGTGGTATATATACACAATATAATACTATTCAGCCATAAAAAGAATGAAATCCTGTTTGCAAATTTGCAACACAAGTATAATTCTGCAGAACATTCTATTTTGCTTTTAAACAAACTAGTTGCCAACATTTAAAATCAGAAGAATTTACACAAAAATTCGAAATTCTAGGTGATCTTGAAAAATCAGATGATGAAGCACTATAAGATCTGCATTCCCGAAGAGCAACAATTGGCTGGAGCTGATTCAGAGACATTCTTTTACATAGGGCAGGTGTCCTCCTTGCTACTCCCTATAGTGCTAATTGCTTCTTTTCTTTTCTTTTCTTTCTTTTTTTTTTTTTTTTTTTTGAGAGAGAGTGTCACTCTGTTGCCAGACTGGAGTTCTGTGGCGCAATCTTGGCTTACTGCAACCTTCGCCTCCCGTGTTCAAGCGATTCTCCTGCCTCAACCTCCCGAATAGTTGGGACTACAGGCGCATGCCACCACGCACACCTAATTTTTGTATTTTTAGCAGAGATGGGGTTTCACCATGTTGGCCAAGATGGTCTTGGTCTCCTGACCTCGTGATCTGCCTGCCTCAGCCTCCCAAAGTGCTGGGATTACAGGCGTGAGCCACCTTGCCTAGCCACTTCATTCTTTCATTTCCTGCTTGATCCTTATAAGCATCAAAGTTTATAATGCCTCCCCAAGACAAAGAAGAGACTACATGTATAATTTATTCATCCAAAGAATTCAAAATACAATTCAAAATCAGCAATGACCACATTTAAAAACAAAAATGAGCTGACTAATGTTTTAGTCCTCTAGTAAATGTACCTTCTGCAGGAGGAATAATAAAATCAATTTCCTTTGTATTTTCCATTTTCACAGATTACTTCTATAATTCTCAAGAGAAACTCAAGAAGTAGATGTATGTCCCAATTCTGTTGCCACATTTTCACAGCCAGTAAAAGCTAAGGAAACCATGTTTAATGATTTTCTCTTGTTAAATAGAAAACGAAGGTAGGGCCTTACCACCATGGTAACTATTGGGTGCTATAGTCCCTAGGGCTTCTCCATTATGGGAACTCTGTGGGGCATCAGACATTAACTTCAATGTCATTTTTCTGCCAGACATGGTGCATGCGGGCCAGAGCACCCAAGCCTTAGCTGGGAACCCTGTAATATTGTTTTCATTTCTATTTTCTAAGACAAATTGAGAGTTTGACCAAGTAATGTCACCAAAAAAAAAAAGTATTTATTTTTCTCTGGAATTTGGCAATTAATTTGCTGCATTTATAGTCATCAACAGTGAGACAAAAGAAGAAAAAAGCAGGAGTTGATTAGATGAGTGCTACTGCTGAAGACATTGGAGACATAGAGAGTTTAATAAGCCCAACTTCTTTAATTCACAAATGGCAAAACTGAGGCCCAAGGAGATAGACACTTACTGCTCAAGACCACTCAGCTTTTTAAGACAGAACTCAAAAGTTCTATTTCATTTTTAGCCACAAGGAACTTGAGACAAACTTGGGTTGAATAAGTGCTGACCAGAACAAGGCACATATATGAGAAATAAGGAAAAGCTGAAAACTTGGGCCCCCAGTGCAGTAGGGCCCAGATCTGTATATGAAGTCCCTCCAGAGACCTGAGCAATAGGAGTTTGAAGACCTTTGCTCATTCATCTAATGCTCCCCATACTGTCCTTTCTCTTTCTCTTCCAACATATGTCATGTTGCTCCCTAGAATAGTCATTGTTTGGTGAATACCTAGCATCCTCTTTTTTTTGCTTTAGGGACAACGCAGTCTTTTTTTTGTGAATTTCTTTCCCTCATGGTAGGGAAACACAATGAGGCTGATAATCAGGTTCTTCTGCTCTCTCTTGAGAGCAGTATGGGCATATGACCTAGGCTAGGCCAACTGAACTCTTACTCTCCCACCACCACCACCCCAGACAATCAGTCTTGGGTAGAATGATGTAAAGATGGGAAAACACAGGTTGGGGTTCATGCATATCAACAGTGAAGCAGTCCTGGTATGACCATAGCTCTTGTTACTCCATAGCTACTCCACACGTGCCCTGTGTCCTTTCCTTTTCTGAGCCTGGTTGTTCTATCTATCTATCTATCTATCTATCTATCTACCTACCTACCTACCTACCTACCTATCTACCTACCTACCTACCTAGCTATCTATCATCTGTCTATCTATCTACCTCCCTACCTACCTATCTATTTAGAAACAGGGTTTCACTGTCACCCAGGCTGAAGTGCAGTGGCATGATCACAGATCACTGCAGCCTCAACCTCCCGGGCTCATGCAATCCTCCCCTTCAGCCTCCCAAGTAGCTGGGACTATGCCTGGCTAAATTTCGTATTTTTTGTAGAGGCGACGTTTCACCATGGTGCCCAGGCTGGTCTTGGACTCCTGAAATTGAGTGATCCTGCTCACCTCAGTCTCCCAAATGCTGGGATTACAGCCATGAGCTACCACACCCAGCCAACCCTTCCCTTTTACGTTGCAGACTGTTTTATATCCTTCTAATGAATTTATTGTCCCTTAAGGCTTGGCCATAATGAGCTTCCTATATCCAAACAATCTACACCAATAACTTGTGTTAGATGTTTGTCTGCCTGCACAGAGTTTTTGTTTCTTCATGGTGGCTGTTTTCTGGTACCTTTAGCTTGTCCATGGTTCATCATGGCTTTCCAAGCCTCAAATATAGCCATGAGTATTAAACCTTAGTGTAGGTAACAGGGAGCATGTGTCAACCATGAGTAAGAAATCTGGACCTGGAGCCTTAGAATCTGCACTTTGATAAGAATTTCAGTTGATTCTGGTGCAGGTGATCCCTAAAATATGCTGCTTTATATCATGCACTCAGCATTTGTTCCCACCCTGCTGACTGCCTTTTTGTCTCCCTATTTCCCAGTTCATATTCCTGCAAGAGGAAGTTGGCTGGCCCCAGCCTTCTTCACAATTCCAGCCCAACCAGCCCAAGGAATAGGTCGGGTGCCCACAAGAGGTCCAAATGGTCATAAGATGGGCCATAGTCACATGGACCACATCAAGTTGCCCCATATAGGGTCTGTGATATGATCTTACTCACAAAAGGCTAAGTGGTAGGCAATGCATTTGATGCGACAAGATCTGTGAATAAGACAGCAGATCCCTGCTATCTTTCCAATCATTCTTCCTCCTACCACCCACCATTCAGAAGATCTCTCCAATTTGATTCACTCTTTAAAAATAAGATCCGAGAGCTAATAAAATTTGTTTAAATAAACAATTCTCCTATCTAGGAGGTAGAGACTTCTAATGAATAATTGGTAAGCTGATTATTAACCACCCATATTCTCTTATTAATCACTTTAATTACTACCTCCTGAATCTTCTATGCAGCAAAACTCAAAACCTCTGCCTCTTTGAAGAATGATAGGCTTTCGTGTGGAGCCCCAAATTTCTTTATAGAAACATTAGCTCTTAGAGTACAAGAGTAGGTCTCCTTTTTAAAACACCATACAACCAAAAAAGTCCAAGCCTATAAAGATTATAAATGAGAAAAAAATCATTTTTTGAAATTTATTTTTAAAAAATCTATCATATCAGTTTACTTAAACTTTCTCTACATGGGTAAGTTCATTTACTTGTTTCTTCCTGGAATCAATATATTTGAAAGGCTTGCTACAGGCAGGCACTTGGCTAGGTACTTGGCTAGACATGCTCTTTGCTCTCCAAGAACTCACAGTCTAGGGGTGAAGATACATATAGAAAAAGAGCAAACAATAATACATCATTTGAATTGATGTACAAATATATGAATACAGTGTTATGAGCATGGAGAGAAGGAAAAAGTCACTTTGTGAAAGCCATTTGAACTACTTGCTGAAAAGATCAGCAAGGTAATAAGCTGACAAGAGTGGAAGTCAATTAAGGTAGATCCAATTGTCAGAGCAAAGTCATAGAACTGAAGGGTGTGGACATTAGAATAATCAAGGGGAAGGATGAGTTCAGAAACTGTTACTACAAAATATTTTAAGCCGAAGAAATTTGGGAAAAAAGAAAAACAGGAAGGTCACTCTGACCTTCTCCTACCCTTCTCATTGAAGAGATGCCTTTTCTCTACTTCCAAGAAAGAAACATCTCTTTCATCTGAAGATAGAAACACAGAGAAGAATCTAAACAAATAGGTCTGGCTAAGTCTTCCCCCTTCCCCAGTTTATTACTATTTGATCATATAGTTTTTTTACTAATCATACTACTCTACAACTATTCACTTCTTTGTCAAAAACCTAAGCATTAAAAAATACACAGATTTATCTGCTTTTTTGGGTCTCTATTCCCTTATGAAGATTCTCATGTTACATCATATCTGTATTGGATAAATGTGGGTGCTTTTCTCCTGTTACTCTGTCTTTTGTTATAACAGGAGCCTAGTGATGGGTGAATAAAAGATATTTCTCCTCCTATACAGGAACATGAGAATACTGGACAGCAGGATAGAAGTTGGTAAGATGGCCTTGAAGGACCAATACATTTCAGAAATGAAGAACCACTGAAAGTTTGTGAGCCACTTACTACTTTCAAGAAATAACTTTGAGAGGGGATTAGAGGATGGTTTGAGAAAGGAGAAGCTGGGGACAAAGTGGCCATACAGGAAACTGCCTTAAGATCAGAAGAGAGATTTGTAGAAGCTGGGATAGACAGAAGGGAATTAATTTCAGAGATATTTCAGAGGCAAAAAGACTGAATTTGGTTGCAGAATCTCATAGTGGTGAATAGAGCTTTGGAGTCGGATGAACCCGAATATAAATTATGGCTCTGCCATTCACTAATTGTGTAACATTGCACATGTTACCTCATCTCTCTGAGTTTCATATTTGTCATCTTTAAAATGGAAGTAATGTTATCAAGAGAGGATTAAATAAGCTAATGGTGTGAAATACTTAGTATGAATTAAGGATCAGCATAAAGTGAATGCTCAACAAATGTTAGCTAGTAATTTTTACTATCATTGTTATTACTGGTATTATAATGAATAATTGATGGACAGAAGGGAATAGGAAATAACTCTCTAGCTTAGAAGTCTGGTAAATGATTATACCATTAAACAGAGATAGGCAATAACTATAATAACTATCATCTACTGAGAGTTTACCACATGCCAGGCAGGGCTCTAAGGGGTTCACATACAAAATGTCCTTTACTCCTCAGAGGAATCCCAGGTATTATTATTATCCACAGTTTACAGAGGCAAAACTGAAGCATAGAGAGCTTAAGTAGCCTGGGTCACACAGCTAAGAGATAAGGAAACACAGGCACTTCCAGAGCCTGCGTCACCTCCACTCTACACAGAAGAAGGCAAGAGAAGTTCCAGGATGGGTTAAAGGGACCTTGGTAAGAGGAGAGAAGTTTGTATAGTTTGAGTTTAATGTGCTCAGAAACACTTAAATGGAGTAGTGTAGTAATAATGTTGGAAATGTAGGCATATTCTTAAGTCATTTTTCTTCTCAAATGGAAGACCAAGGAACAGAAAACCCAAGACAGCAAATCATAAAGACTGATCATCTAATGGAAGATTGATCAGAAATGCAGAAATGTCTCAAAAATTACTCCAGAGAGAAAATATGACTGGAATGATATGTTTGATTTCCATGCAACTTCTTCGGAAGCAATCCCTGTGTGAGGAGGGGAAAGTCTCTGTATTACTCCATTCTATTGACATTTCACCCCCAATGTAAACCATGAGATACACAAAGTCCTAGTGTGCTTCCTTAAGCAGCACTATTGCCATGAAATAAAAGGAACACTAGGAATTTTCCTGCTGGGGATGTCCATCAGGAGGTTTCAGATGGCAGAGAAAGGGAGCATGTGGCTACCCTACCAAGGGCTTCACTATGGGCTTTTGGGAAATCTGCAGCTGGCATGCCCAATGTGGTTCTAAACCACAGCACTCACTTGGCAGCCCCTTCTGAGGGAAAATCCAGATTCAGTGAGCCTTCCTGCTGAGTGATTTTTGCCCCTGGGCATCCTCCTTCACAGAGCACTCACTGAAAGCTACAGGGAAGTTGAGTATCTCAGCTGCTAGTCCCAGAAGCTTGACTGGTAAATTCCTGCCCATCCTGAACTTGTCTTTACTCTTTAACCCCCAAGCATTTTGCTTCAATCTTCTACAGGAATATCCTTTTGTAACTACCTCTGGTATCTGAACTCTTTCCCTGTAGGGTGCATATCATCTGGATTATCTGCCCAGTCCATGACTTACTTACCCTTTCTGAGGCTGCACATGCACACACACACACCATGCATGTGTACACACATACACACACAGTCCTCTGCAAAGTTTGTACCAAATAAACCCATTCTCCAGTTCTGACTGGACTATGGATGTACATATGACCCAGGATCCATCAATCAGATTCTCTCATCTGGACATTTGAATTCTCTGAATGGTGTCAGCTGATAGGGGCTAGAAGCTATGGAAACACCATTTTGCAGAGTTCCTTTTGACATAGATAGATAGATAGATACAGAAAGCAGATTGCCAGGGAGCTCCACATCCTCATTCCAGTCCCTTATAAGACCTAACTGCACGTACTGCTTTTAAATTCTATCCTATACCCCTGTATTTTTTCAATGTTAAAAAAATCTTTTTGTATTAAATTAGTTAGAATCAGTATCTATTACTTGCAACCTAAAGAGCCATCACTAAGACATGCAGTAAATAAATTCTACATAAATGTAAATATTGCTGGGAATGTCACTCTCTAAAAGCCTAAGATAAGGCAAAAGTAAGCATTTTCTCACTAAACAAATTTTCAGCCAAAATAACAATGATGATGATAAACTGAGTTGTTTACACCTTTTACGTTTCGAAGTATGCCTATGAGTTTGTGTTATTTAGTCAGGAAAGTTCGGACTGCATTAAAGATCCTGTCTGTAGATGATGAAACTGAAACACAGAAAAGCACTGTGATCTTTCCCAAGTGAGGCCTCTCTTCTTTTATCAACCTAGATCTTCTGTGTATTCATGTTTAGAATATGCAGTTTGAAGATTATTGTGTTATTTGTGATGGATAATTGAGATAGAAGGAACATTGATTTTGAAAAGCTAATCATCATTTGATCTTTTCTTTTTTGAAAGTAACATTGAAAGCTGAATTCCTCTGAATCTGCTTACTGTGAGAATAACATATATTCAAGTTCTCCTTTTGGGGAGTAGTTGTTAATGTTGTCAGAGAACAGAGCTATCTTTAATATGCAAGATTATTGACTACACAAAATTCAGAGTGTGAAAAATAAGCATTCTGTTCATAATATATTTGCAAAAGCACAAGACTGTATGTAGTGTATTTTCACTATTTTCTTTTTACTTTGATGATACATAGACATAATGCTGCTCCTCCTAACTCAATAATCCATTTTTAAGTGGTTTCTCTCTACCCACCAACTTCCCCTCCCTACTGCTCTGGGCTTTGGTAACACTTGATATTTTTATGCTTGCTTACTTCTGTCTCAATGCGTATGTTACATCAATATCTGTTTGGCCATACTAAGCTGTGAACTTATTAAAAGCAGGAACTCTGTCCTTTGTCTCTGTATTCTTTCTTAGCATCTCCTGCAACATCTAGTACCTAAGGAATTATTGACTGTTTGCTGAATGACCAAAAGTGAACATACTCCATCTACCCAAATAGACCATAATGATCTCTAACACGAAGAGCAGATCACCTTAGACTTTCTGGGTATCAATTCCTGTTTATTAAATAGGTACATGTTCTTTCATTCATGAAATGCATTTATGCTAAATGCTATGGGGAGAAGAATAGAAACACAGCATCAGACATTACTCTTACTTCAACAAATGTTACAGAGAAGATACTTACACAAAACACGTTATGGCAGTCATCATCATTGTCATTATCATCTTCATCATTAGCCTACTTATTGATTATTTATTATATATCAGTCACTGCGTTAAGTTTGTTACATGGTTTTCATTTAATTATCACAAGCTCTTATAGGTCACATGCTATTACTATTCCCATTTTTATAGATTAAGAACTGAGGCTCACAGAGTTTTAAGTAATGTGCTCAAAGTCACGTAATTAACAAGTGGAAGAATGAAGTTTCAAACTCAAGTCTGCTCAGGTCTGGAGTTCATACCTATCCAGATGCCAGAGAGCAGTACCAACACTAAGTATACTAAGAGGTAAGTCAAGGGAGAGAGTAATGAGACAAGATCAAGAAATTCTTGACAGATCTCAGAGGATTTCAACTTGAGTATCTTTACCCAGACATAAGGCATATATGGTACAATTACAGCAACTCTATGTAGTTTTTCAGGAAAGTCATTAAGTGAAAACACAAAACTGTTTCTATAGTATCTGAAAGCTTGGTGATGAGCCAAACTTACTGCTGCAGGTTAAATGGGAAGGCTCCCAGGCATCATGGCAGAGAACGGGGCAGGCCTTGCTGGGATTTATTGTTCCCTGAGAAGAGCAGCAACCCCAGCACCACTAATCAGATTATACATCAGCAGAGTAATCACTGTTGACTGTTCCAGACACAGAAAGACAAACTAGTGGCTTGAAAGTATACAAAAGGAGAGGCCTGTAAGCTGCCTCATCTCGCAGAAGAGAGCTGTGAATCACCTCGGTAAAGGATTCATCATCATTAGGTGTCACCTGGGTCACAGCAGAGGTGTTAAGTTGTATACAGGATGGCTCGTAGCAAAGATACAAAAGGAAGAAGCCAAGAAAAACAGGGGTGTTAATAACATTTAAAAACTATTAGTGGGAGTGAAGTCTCTTTATGGGCATGTTACCTTAAACAATGTGGATTGGAGAGAGCCCTGAACCTGGAGTCTAGAAACCTGAAATTTAGTCCCAGTTCTGCCAATAACTACCCTGTAGGATTTTGCTGAAATGCTCTGAGCATTCATTTCCCCATCTTTCAAAAAATGGCATACTTCATTTATTGCATTTCACATTATTATGCTTCCCAAATATTACTTTTTTTTTTTTTAATTGAAGGTTTGTGGTAACCCTGCATCCAGCAAGTCTACAGGCACCATTTTTCCAATAGTATTTACACACTTCATGTATCTGTGTCACATACGGATAATCTCAAAATACTTCAAGCTTTTTCTCTATTAATATATTTGTTATAGTGATTTGTGACCGTGATCTTTGATGTTACTATTATAATCATATTGGGGCCCATAGCAGAAGGCAAAGTGCATCCATGAATGTTGTGAACTGTTCTACCAACCAGCCATTCTTCCATCTCTCTCTTGGGGACTCACTATTCCCTGAGACATCATACTATTGAAATTAGGCCAATTAATAACCCTATAATGGGCTTTAAGTGTTCAAGTTTGAAAGAAAGAGTTGCATGTCTCTCACATTAAATCAAAAGCTGGAAATGATTAAGTCTGGTGAGGACAGCATGTAGAAAGCCAAAATAGGCCAAAAACTGGGCCTCTTGCACCAAACAGCCAAGATACAAATGCAAAAGAAAAGTTCTCGAAGAAAATTAAAATTAAAATTGCTCCTCCAGTGAACAAATGAATGGTAAGAAAACAAAAGTCTTACTTTTGATTCGGAGAAAGTTTGAGTGATCAAACCAGCTATAACATGCTCTTGAGCCAAAGCCTAACCCAGAGCAAGGCCCTAACTCTCTTCAATTCTTTGCAAGCTGAGAGAGGTGAGGGAGCTGCAAAAGAAAAGTAGGAAATTAGCAGAGGTTGGTTCATGAGGTTTAAGGGGAAAAAAAGCCATCTCTATAACATAAAAATGCAAGGAGAAGTTACAGGAAGATGTTCAAAGGATCTAGCTGAGATCATTAATGAAGGTGACTGCACTAAACAGTGTATGAATTTTCACTGTATAAAAATCAGCTTTCTGTTGGAAGAAGATGCCATATAGGGCTTTCATAGCTAGAGAGGAAAAGTCAATGCCTAGCTTTAAAACTTCAAAGGGCAGGCTGACTCCCTTGTTAGGAGCTAAAGATGCTGGTAACTTTAAATTGAAGGCAATGGTCACTAACAATTTCAAAAATCCTACTGCCCTTCATCTAGAAAAAGAAAGCTTAAATGATAGCATATCTCTTTTCAGTATAGTTTGGTGAGTATTTTAAGCCCACTGTTGAGACCTACAGCCCAGAAAAAAAATATTCTTTCAAAATATTACGCCTCATTGACAATGTTACCTCAGAACTCTGATGGGGATATTCAAGGAGATGAATGTTGTGTTCACGCCTGCTGACACAACAGCTATTCAGCAGCCTATAGATCAATAAGTAATTTTGACTTTCAGTTTTCATAAGAAATATATTTGATAAGGCTATAGCTGCCATGGATAGTGATTCTTCTGATGGATCTTGGCAAAGTAAATTAAAAACCTTCTGGAAATAATTCACCATGCTAGATGTCATTAGAAACATTTGTGGCCAGGAGCAGTGGCTCATGTCTGTAATCCCAGATCTTTGGGAGGCCAAGGCAGGTGGATCTCTTGAGCCTAGGAATTTGAGACTAGCCTGGGCAATATAGGGAGATTCCATCTCTACAAAAAGTTTTTTTTTAAAAAAAAAAAAAGGTCAGGTGTGGTGGTGCATACCTGTGGACCTAGCTAATTGTGAGGATCATTTGGGCCCAGTTGAGGCTGCAGTGAGCCATGAGCATGACAGTGTACTCCAGCCAAGGGCAACAGAGCAAGACTCTGTCTCAAACAACAACAATAATAATAATAACAAGATTCATGGGAGGAAGTAAAAATGGCAACATTAACGAAGTTTGGAAGAAGTTGATTTCATGCTCATGAATAACTTTGAGGGGTTCAAGACTTCAGAGGAAGAAGTAACTGCAGATATGGTAGAAACAGCAAGAGAATTTGAATAAGTGGAGCCTCAAGATGTGCCTGAATTGCTGCAGTCTCATGATAAACTTTCAATGAATGAGCAGTTGCTTCTTATGGATAAATAAAGTGGTTTCTTGACCTGGAATCTACTCCTGGCGAAGATGCTGTGAAAATTTGTTGAAATGACAACAAAGGTTTTAGAATATTCTATAAACTTTGTTGATAAAGCAGCAGCAGGATTCAAGAGGATCAACTCCAATTTTGAAAGAAGTTTTACTGTGCGTAAAACCCTATCAAACAGCATGGCATGCTATGGAGAAATCGTTTGTGAAAGGAAGAATCTACCAAGGAGGCAAACTTCATTGTTGCCTGAAAACCTTTATGCACTATCTCAACATCTGTGGGAAACAACATTCACTCAATAGTTAATTCAGAATACCAACTACCACTAAAACAATTCTAATTTTGAGAATAATCTTTTTTAAACATTTTTTAAAGCAGTGGTATCATCAAGAGATACCAAGCATTTATGGAGATTCCCATGGGCCATGCTGTGTGCCAAGCACTATCTAAGCAAACATGCGTGACCATCATCCGTTTAGAGGGTTGATGTAAACTTATTCTCACTTTAAAGGTACAAAACTGAAATCAAGAGGGGATTTGCCCCAAGTCACACATGTATTCAGCTTCAGGACTGGCTTTTGAGCCAAGGTGTGGCTAACTTCAGAGCTCTTAAATTCTGTATAGCGGCTGTGCCCTTGAAGTTCTTGCAGTTCTGCTATTTAGTCACCAGACAAATAAGGATGATTTACTGTGAAACTCCCCCAATCCAGCTTTTTCAGCTAGAACATAGAAACAAAAAATGACAATAAAATCTGTCTTTCTTACTATAAAGGACAAGATATTAAGATCTAAATTAAATCAAACTACACCATGCCTATGAAAATGGAGGTAAGCCAATTTCCATTTTCACGCCTCGGTTTTCTAATCTATCAACTGGTTAAAACTGCCTTATTTTAGAGAGGTGTGGTGTGGAATAACTTTTTTAATATGAAATTCTTTGGAAAGTAATGAAAACCTTTATGATGTTATAATTATGTTAATTACTTTCATTATCATTTAAACATAAGATATCATGTAGTAGTTTAAGAAGAAAACAATACCTTTTCTCCATATATTTTATTTTAAGTTATCTTCCTTCAAACTGCATCTTATACAATTAGGTTTTTTAGAAGCCTGAAAATTACTTGTTACAAGAGGGAACATTTGCATCCAAAGGAAATTCTGTCGTTACTTAATCATTCCAACCACCTATCTTTGAGGATTAAATTTGGAGGAGACAACACTATCCAGGGAAGTTATCAAGAACGTTTTCAGTCAGCATCATTTTGGCTCTGAGGGTGGTAGGACCAGCAATGCCTCATCCACGAAGCAGTAGCACAGATGGGAAGCATGAAGATCTGGCTGCACGAAAAGTGAAATCACTCTAGCGTACAAAATGCGTTACAGTTTTATAAATATATTTTGCTGTTTTATATATGTAATTAAATACAGGCCACATCCACAAGTTTCAACTTTGAAATTTACAAGGAATAGGACACTTGACGCTTAGAATGAAAAGTTCATAGGTTTTGGCTAAAAGCCAGGTAATTTTCTGTGGCATGGCAAGGGGCAATTACTAAATTCAGTCTGTCTAGCCTCCAGTCCAAATACTTTTGTTATTGAAAGCGTGCAGATGTGATGCCTGATCACAGCTATTACCTCTTGAGTATTGACTGAATTTCGCTCTGTGGTATGAAATGCAAATCTTCACAATGTTAACCTTACTCATAGAAATTCAGACTCAGTTTTGTTAGTGGACGCTAACAAACAAAGCCAAGTGAAACTAGCTAGAAGTAGCAAAGACTAACAAGTTTGGTTTAAATAATGAAATAAAGCTCAATATTGAATTTGTTTTTTGCCTCCCCAAATGTAACTGTACAATTTTATATATATTCACAGGAAAAGTTTATTCTACTGGATATGAAAATGGTACCAACAATGTTATATGGGTTAACAAAATCTGAGTTCTAGGCAACCGTGTGACAGACACCATTGGTTGGCAATCTAACAGTCATTTCTCCCTTTCTTCCTTGCTAAGAGGATCCCAATTACTCCAACCTCCTTTGGGTGACCACATCCTTCAGGGAGGCTGGGTTATTCCAAAGAGTCTTGAGTATTCTTACCAAGGTGGTTTTATTCTCCTAGGCTAATAAATTGCTCTAGGCTTAGACTCATGACCCAATTTTGCCAATAAGATATTAAGTACAGTCTGTTTGGGGACTTGTAGAAACGTCTTCCCATTCTAAATAAAGGAAAAGAAAACTGGATGCCCCATTTTCTAATTGGTCACCACTGTCTGGGCTGCTGCTTTGAACTGTTTTCAACTTGGTAGCTCACATAAGAGGACAAGCCAACATGCTAAGAAGGGTAGAGAGGAATAATTGAAAGAGAGTTAAGCCTAAGAGCTAAGTCTATGATTCAAGTCACTGAACTGTTGGATTAACTAACTTTGGAAGCTATCTCTAAACTTATTATAGGATGAGATAATAAATGTTCTTGCAGGTTATGCCACTTTTGTGTTGTTGTTTTCTGTAACTTGCTGTCAAAAGCATCCTGTTATATGCTTCCACCCTCAAATTTAAAATTCCACTTCTGCCATAAGCCCACTGCTGATAAATAATGCAGTCACCCATACTAATGGCTCCCTCCCTCTGTGTTATATGATTGGAAGGAAAATTGGGTGTAGGAGATATAGTTCTTTCAGCAATTTTACCTTATCTGCTAAACAAAAGTGGTGCTGACTTTATTGAGCTTTCAGGAAAGACAAATGGTATTAGACAGAGTTTGACCTTAACACATAAGTTCTGCATACTGACCCTTTCCTATAGTCATAACACATATTATCATATTCAAGGTTCGGAAAGGTTTGCAGCAATAAGATTTAACTTTATTGTACTTATCAGGGTTTGTTTCCCAAACATATTTAGACAAAGAACTTTTTTTTTTTCACATAAAACTTTGATCAAGCAGAATAAATGCCCCTCAAAACACATTTTGAGAAGCATTACTTTACAATAAGAATTTTACTTAAGTACATTGGGACAAAACGTATTGAAGAAACTTCACCATTTAAGCTTGACTGCTTGTAGAAAATGTTTTAAAATGAGAACAGTTACCAACTGTTGAATGCTTACTTCGAACTGGGCACTGTCATAACCTCTTCAACTTACCAAGTGCAGATACTGTTAGGAACCTCATTCAACATGTGAGGAAAATGATGCACATGGAGAAAGGCCCTATTACTCCAGATATAAACTGCTCACATTGTCCATATTTGCAAGAAGGAAGAGCTTTATCTTAAACTTCAAACTAACATCCAAATCCTATTGCTAGACATGTATTCTTCACACTGATTTAAGTTGGCCATGAGTAACTTGGCAAACCCTATCAGATGACTATGCATGGGAATTCAGTCTCAACTGTCATCTTAAAACCTGGGCTTCAGGATGTGGCCATTTCGGTATGATTTGGAGACATTTCTAATTAAAGACACAGTTGGACTGAATTTAATCCTAGCACAAACAGCTACCACCCTCCTCTTGTAGCATTTGCATTTTAGAAATCCTCTGGGTTTTAATTTTTTTAAGGCCCATAAGACTTCAGTAGCTCTTTCACATATAAAAGATAGCTGATGTTTAAAATGTTTCTCAGCATGTCAGTACAACCATAAGTTCCCTGAAGATAGGGAATGTATTCCAAAATGCTGAGTACATAGTGGGCATAAAATGACACTGGGGCCTATCATGGGGAGGGGGGAGGAGGGAGGGATTGCATTGGGGAGTTATACATGATATAAATGATGAATTGATGGGTGCTGATGAGTTGATGGGTGCAGCACACCAACATGGCATAAGTATACATATGTAACAAACCTGCACGTTATGCACATGTACCCTAGAACTTAAAGTATAATAAAAAAAATTAAAAAAAAAAATGAGTATTTACCAGTTGGTTTCCACTGTGCTATATTCTTATCAGTCTTTCTAATTAGTATATTTTTTAACCTAATATTTTCACATGATTGTAATGTAGAAATACATCTTCTCATTGAAGCACAGTGAAGGTCATCAAATAAAGGCAGAATATCATTGTACCTCGAATGCTTTAAAATATTTTTCATAGTTTCTTATTTGTCACTTGGCTAACAATTAAGTGATGAAATGCCATTTTAATGCCCTAAGTAAACCTACATAGAGAAACACTATGATAGAGAGGGGTATTTGGGCATGGACCTAGATGATCACAAATAGGGAACATCAAGGAAGAAAGGCAGCTAAGCTTTAGATGAAGATACTATAACTCTTACAAATACAGAAATTTGCGTCTAAGGTCAAAAGGTTTGGCCTACGAAGTGCGTTATTTTGCAAATTAAATTCCAACATTCTCCTTCCCACAAAGTGTTGATTTGAGGCACTTTAGAAGGAAGATAAATTGCTTATCAATATAACACAACCACTTCCATTCATGTGGTGCTTTGCAATGTGTTTTACATTTATTTTTTATTTTTAAAAAGTGTCTTACGTTCCAAAATGGAAAGATATACAGATATTCTTGTACTGACGTTATTTCAAATATAGGTGGAGATAAAGAAGGCTCTTACCTACGTAAGCCTCAGAACAACTTTGAAAATTAAGCTGAAGGCTAAGGGTGCAGTGGAGATGAACAGACCCAATTTGCACAGGGTGTTAGGTATGTCTTCAATTTTTATTTGCTCAGCAATCCTCGCAATATTACAATGATATGCACTATTATAAAGCTACAATTCTACAACTCTAGCAGGTCCTCCAAAAGGTGTCATCATTACATCTGCACAACAGAAGTACTGGTCACAGTAGTGATTATCAGGAGATTTCACTCGCTCCTCAAAAGACTGTGGCAGAACTGTCACAGGAATGCCAGATGCTTTTGCCTCTGACCCAGGCAGTTGTTATTAAGGCTATAAAGAGGGGGTAAAAATACCATAACAACTCAAAAAAAAAAAGTGGAGCCATCTTGAAAATGTGAATTCTATTTAAAAACAACAAACTGAAATGCGTTTAAATTGTCACAGCTTCGTGCAAGGCCGACGAAGGCCTAGAGAAACATCACAAGTTTTACATGAGTCCTTAACAGCAAATGTGCCAGGTTGCTGAGTTCGACATTAAGTTCCCCGAGTAAAATGCTCTGCAAAGTACTCATTTATATCATCTTCATTTATGCTGTTATAAAAATATTTGTTGAGATATAACTGACATATGTGAAACTGCATATATTTAACAGGTATAGTTTTAGAAGTTTTAACCTATGGAATTAATTCTTCCTATGGAATTAATTAATTCTACAAAGAGGATGATGAACATATTCAACAGACCCAAGAGTTTACTTGTATTTCTCCATAATCTGTCTTTCCTATCCCTCTCTAATCACCTCCTTCTAACCTAGGCAATCACTGACATGACATGTTACTATGGGTTAGCTTGCACTTTCTGAGATTCTATATAAATGGACTTATACGATATGTATTTATTTTTTGTCTAGTTTCTTTCACTCAGCATCATTTTGAAATTCCTCCATGCTATTGCTTGCATCAGTAGTTTGCTTTAGTGCCAAGCAGTTTTCCATTGTGTGACTATATCACAATTTGTTTATCCATTCATCTGTTGCCAGCCATTTTTGTTTGTTTCCAGTTTCGGCTATTACAAATAAAGCTGCAGTGAATATTCATCTATAGTTCTTTTATGTGGACATATGCTTTCTTTATTCCTGGCTAAATACCTAGGAGACCAACAGTTGGATAATAAGTGATTTTAAGTTTAACTTCTTTGAAAACTGTTAAACTGTTTTCCAAAGCAGCGGTAGCATTTTGTATTGTCACTAGTAGGGAGTGAAACTTCCATTTGCTCCACATACTCACCAATTCCTGGTATTTTCAGTTTCTTTATTTAACTTTGGCCTTTCTAGGGATATGTGATGGTATCTCCTTGTGGTTTAAAGGTGCATCTCCCCCAATGACTAATGAAGTTGAGCATCTTTCCTCATTTTCCATTCATGTGCATGTTCCTAGGTGAAATGTCTGTAAAAATCTTTGCCCCATTTTCATTGGGTTGCTTCTCTCTTTGAGTTACAAAAGTTGTTTTCTTTTTTAATACAGCCTGGAGAAAAGTTATTTGTTTGTATATGCTTTGCAAATGGTTTCTCCTTTTCTGTGCACTGACTTCATTTTTTTAACCAAGGCTTCTAGAAGAGCAAAAATGTCTTTTCTTTCTTACTTTTGTGTTCTTTTGTCATATTTTAAAGTCTTTGACAAAGTCAAAATTACTAAGATATTTCTCCTATTTTTTTCTTCAAAAAGTTTCTAGAAATCCATTAGTTTCTGTTGTTGCTGCTGTTATGTTTAATATATGTCTGTACTCCTACGATGGTAAGTTGTAAAAAATGCTCTTTCCTTTCTTTCACATCACCTGAAAACTTGTTCTCTGTAATAGAGTTAGGCCAGAAGGTGATGTTCATTTTTTTAAATAAGATGAGGAATTCTCTCATCCTCTTCTTTTGAAAACTTACACAGAAAAGAAGGGGGGGGAAAGTGCAACATTGTATAAAACATGTATGGTCATAAAATTGCTGCTCAATTCTAAGAAGCCCCTGTTGGTATGAGCAATGGTGTAAATGTTCAAAGAAGTCTATGGGATAGTGAACTGTTTCCCTGTAGTGTGTCAGGGCTATATAAAAATTGATTCTGGCTGAAAAGAAGGAAGATTTTAAAGATTAAAAATAGATGTCATATTAAATCTTCTGAGATGGTATTTAAAACTGAAGACTAAATAATTTAAAATTTTGGATAAGTTGTTTCCTGCTTTCCTTCTAGAAGTACTTTTCCCCTGGTGCGTCATAAAATTATAACTGCAGAAGTGGTATGCTTTTTTAAATTTTTGAGAGATATCCTCTTACTGAAATATAAAAATTATGTATGTGTTCTTTGGGTAATGACTTTTCTTTTTTAAAAAATAATAGATTTAGCAATCACAAGGGCAGTTTGGTTATGTGGACACACTATGAAGTTGGGAAGTCTAGGTTTTGAGTGCAGCCATCACCTGAATAGTGTGCATTGCATCCATTAAGTATTATAATTTCTCATTCCTCCCACACCACCCCGGAACCCTTCCAAGTCTACATGTCTATTATTCCACTTTCTGTGTCGATTATTACACTTTCTGTGTCCATGTGTACACATTATTTATCTGCCATTTATAAGTGAGAACATGCAGTATTTGGACTTTCTGTTTCTGAGTTACTTCACCGAAGATAATGAGTTATTTCACTTAAGACAATGCAGTATTTAGACTTTCTGTTCCTGAGTTATTCCACTTAAAATAGTTCCATTCAAGTTGCTGCATGTTAGTTTTTTAACTTTTTTTAAAAAGTATACTTTAAAAGAAGAATACGCTTACTGAAATAAAAAATTATGTGTGTGTTCTTTTGGTAATGACTTCTCAACGACAAATGTGGTAGATGATCTAAATATTGGAGATGAATTTCAATGAAATTCAACAAAAATGTTACTGGTTTCCTATTACATGCATAATGAAATAATATACAAGGTACCAATTATGGCTATGGGGAGACAGAAAACTGAATAGCAAATGGATTCTGCCCTTAAACGTTAACTTTTTACAGGTGTTCCAGTGGTCAAAAAGATATTTAACAACATGCAAACTATATCTAAGGTAGAGATTAGGAAATGGAGAGATGATTTGCACTTGAAGGAAACAAAATAAAGCTTTTATATCAAGAAGCAGTAGACAGTTAGGATTAACAGAGCATGGCTAGTGTAGAGATTATCTCAAAAGTAACCAAGAAGATCTTGGACATGAAGTGTTATGGAAAGACAGAGACCAAATAAGGAATTCTTGAACAGACGCAAGGTATCAGTGATAAAGAAGCATGGCATACTCACGCATGAGCCATTGTGCTAGAGCCTGGGTCAATAAGCATGGAGGAATACAGTAAAAACTGCCCTTAGATTATCCAAACAGTAGTAGAATTGCTCAGGAAAAGGAATAAAACAAAGATATTTACAGAAACGTGAGGAAAGATAGAAAAAGAAGAGCAAGTAAAACTCAGAGTAAGGAGCGGAAAGGAAATAATAAGAAAATAAAATTTTAAAGGTAGGAAAGCAGTAAAGCAAACAAAAACCTAAAGGAAAAAGATAAAACCAAAACATAGTTTGTTAAGAAAATAAATAAAATTTTAAAAATCTCCACCAAGATTGATCAGGGAAAAAAGAAGTTACAACTGACCAATACCATGAATGGAAGAACTGACATCACAACAGATTCTACAGATACTAAGTTATAAACAACTTTATGTCAATAAAATTGGCAACATAGAGAAAATGGACAATTTCCCTGAAAGATACAAATTATCAAGGCTTATTTAAAAAGAAATAGATAACATAAATAGCTAAATATCTATCAAAGAAATTAAAATTTTAGTTAAAAGCCTTCCCAGAAAGAAAACTCTAGGCCAAGATGTTTGCATTGGTGAAATCCACCAAACATTGAAGGAAGAAAAAAATGCCAAGTCTAATAAATGATTTCAGAAAATTGAAGAGGAGTCCACTAGTTCCCAACTCATTGTATAAAGCCAGCATTACTCTAATACCAGAATCTGGCAACAGTATTACAAGAAAATAAAACTACAGACCTAATTAATTAAACATATATTTTTGGATAGTACATCAAGATCAAATGTTACTTATCCCAGGAACACAGAATTGGTTTAATATTAAAAAATCAACTGATATAACTTACAAATTTATTATTATTAACTAATTTGTTTTAAAAGTGTCATGTCAACAGAAGAAGAAAATAGAGCTTGATGTTTCATTTCCAAAAATACTCTAGCTAACTAAAAATAGAAGGAAACTTTACAAACATGATAAAAGGTATATACAAAAAACATATGGATAGAATTATATCTATTGGTAAAAAAACTGAATGCTGTCTCCCAAAGATCAAAACAAAGCAAACATGTTCATTCTTATGATTTCTATTCAACATTGTCATGAAGGTTCTAGCAAGTCCAAAAAGGCAAGTAATAATAATAGTAATAATTAAAAGCATACACATTAAGAAAAAGAAGAAACAACACCATTTTCATATGCAGACGACTTAATCACCTGTTCAGAAAACTCTATGGAATCTGCAAGAACTAATAAGTGATTATCACAATACTGGGGTGGTCGGGGGCGAGAAAGATAAAGACATTATATATGGCCATGAGAAAGTTTTGGAATTGATGGATGTTTATTATCTTGACTGTGGTGATGGCTTCATGAATGTGTGTGTGTATGTGTGTGTATATGTATATATGTGTGTGTATATACACATAGAATTATGTATTTTGGGGGTGGGCGGAGCAAGATGGCCGAATAGGAACACCTCCAGTCTCCAGCTCCCAGCACAAACGACAGAGAAGACAGGTGATATCTGCATTTTCAACTGAGGTACCGGGTTCATCTTACTAGGGAGTGCCAGACAATTGGTACTGGTCAGCTGCTGCAGCCCAACCAGCAAGAGCTGAAGCAAGGCAAGGCATGGCCTCACCTGGGAAGCCAAGGGGGAAGGGAATCCCTTTTCCTAGCCAGGGGAACTGAGATACACAACATCTGGAAAATTGGGAAACTCCCACCCCAATACTGTGGTTTACCAAGGGTCATAGCAAATGGCACACGAGAAGATTATATCCTACACCTGGCCGGGAGGGTACCACACCCACGGAGTCTCCCTCATTGCTAGTATGGCAGTTCTGTGATGTAACTGCAAGGCAGCAGCAAGAATGGGGGAGGGGCGCCCACCATTGCTGAGGCTTAAGTAGGTAAACAAAGCCTCTGGGAAGCTCGAACTGGGTGGAGCCCACAGCAGCTCAAGGAAGCCTGCCTGTCTCTGTAGACTCCACTCTAGGGACAGGGCACAGCTAAACAAAAAGCAGCAGAAACCCCTGCAGATGCAAACGACCCTGTCTGACAGCTTTGAAGCGAGCAGTGGATCTCCCAGCACGGAGGTTGAGATCTGAGAATGGACAGACTGCCTGCTCAAGTGGGTCCCTGACCCCTGAGTAGCCTAACTGGAAGACATCCCCTACTAGGTGCAGACCGACAACCCACACCTCACATGGCGGGGTACACCCCTGAGACGAAGCTTCCAAAGCAAAAATGAGACAGGTACACTCCCTGTTCAGCAATATTCTATCTTCTGCAGCCTCTGCTGCTGATACCCAGGCAAACAGGGTCTGAAGTGGACCTCAAGCAATCTCCAACAGACCAACAGACAGTCCTTCTGACTGTCAGAAGGAAAACTATCAAACAGGAAGGACACCTATACCAAAACCCCATCAGTACGTCACCACCATCAAAGACCAGAGACAGATAAAACCACAAAGATGGGGAAGAAGCAGGGCAGAAAAGCTGGAAATTCAAAAAATAAGAGCGCATCTCCCCCTGCAAA
>NW_016806375.1:25067-47308 GCF_001698545.2 Rhinopithecus bieti
AAATGTGGCACATATACACCATGGAATACTATGCAGCCATAAAAACGGATGAGTTTGTGTCCTTTGTAGGGACGTGGATGCAGCTAGAGACCATCATTGTCAGCAAACTATCGCAAGAACAGAAAACCAAACACCGCATGTTCTCACTCATAGGTGGGAACTGAACAATGAGATCACTTGGACTCGGGAAGGGGAACATCACACACTGGGGCCTATTATGGGGAGGGGGGAGCAGGGAGGGATTGCACTGGTAGTTATACCTGATGTAAATGACGAGTTGATGGGTGCTGACGAGTTGATGGGTGCAGCACACCAACATGGTACAGTATGCATATGTAACAAACCTGCATGTTGTGCACATGTATAAAATATATATATAAAAGAATTATGTATTTTGTATATATATGTGTGTACATACATATACATATACACATAAAACTATGTAATATGTATATACACACACACATACACACACATAAAATTATGTACTTTATGTACACTTTGTTGTATGTGAATTATGTGTCATTAAAGCCTTTTAAAGAACTACTATCCTAAAAGAAGGTATCAAATGGCTAATATTTCCAATTCATATCTTAGTACCAAGTGTAAACATTAAACCCACACATAGTCTTTCTTTTCTATAGTATCCATGCAGCCATGTGAAACAGTTGTGGCTAACGTGATGTTTGCTTTCCTAATAAAAATGAAATATATCATCACAGAATAACCCTTCCCTCTGGTCCTTTCTTTCACTTTGAAATTAAACATGATATATGGGAGTATAGCAGCCAAGTACCCACAAACAAAAGTTAAAAAACATTTTTAGAAAGTTTTATTCAGAGAATGACTTTTTAAAAATTGAAGAGTCACTGGCCCTAACAAGCAAACCAATGCCAGACACTGCCTACCACCGTAGACGATGTTTCTAACATGACCAAAATAAAGCTCAATTGCTTATATAGGTTTGTCAGGTTTCTTTTATTTGCAGCTAAATGAATTCTTGCACACACTTCCCGTATTTCTAAAGAGGACATAACTCTATTCTAACCTTCTTGACTTACTATTGCATTCATAACCTCCTCCCCATCTCTAGTAGAATCTTACTCCCCTGATTCTGAACTTTCCTTGCCCTTTTCTCAAAAAGTCTTAAACGTCAAAGTCTTTTCTGGAAAATGTTGGTATTCTTTCACCAAACCATAAAAGCTTAAAAGTAACTTACTAGCTAATAACTACATGAAATATGCTTAACAACATTACCCACCAGGGAAATACAAAGGAGACCACAGTGGGATACCACCTCACATCCTCTAACAATGGCTATAATCGAAGATAGGTAGATTCTTTTTGATGTAGAAAATGTGACCCTCAGCCAGGCGCGGTGGCTCACGCTTGTAATCCCAGCATTTTGCGAGGCCAGGGTGAGCGGATCACCTGAGGTCAGGAGTTTGAGACCAGCCTGGGTAACATGGTGAAACCTCCTCTCTACTAAAAATACAAAAATTAGCCGGGCATGGTGGCACACACCTGTAGTCCCAGCTGCTCGGGAGGCTGAGGTAAGTGTATCATTTGAACCCAGGAGGCGGAGTTTGCAGTGAGCTGAGATCGTGTCACTGAGCTCCAGCCTGGGCGACTGACCAAGACTCTGTCTAAAAAAAAAAAAGAAAATGGGACCCTCATACACTGCTTGTGGGAATGCGAAGTGGTGCAGGTCCTTTGGCAGACAGCCTGACAGCCCCTTAAAATATCAAATAGGGTTTCCATATGACCCAGCAATTGCACTCCTACACAGACACTCAAGTGAAAATATATGTCCACACAAAAACTTGTACACAAATATTCATGCCAGCATTACTCATAAAAGCCCCAAATAAAAACAACCCAAATGTCAATCAGCTGATGAATGGATAAATAAATGCAGTATATTTATATAATGGAATATTATTAAGCTGTGAAAAAGAATTAAGTCCTGATACCTGTTAAAACATATGAACCATGACATTATGCTAACTGAAAGAAGTCCAAAAGACACCATAATGTATTATCCAACTTGTATGAAATTTTACAACAGGCATATTTGTAGAGATATACAGTAGAAGTGATTGCCAGGGGCTGGAAGGAGGAGGAAAATGGGGAGTGATTGCCAATGAATATGATTTTCTTTTAGGGGTAATAAAAGTGTTCTCAAATTGATTCTGGTGATGATGGTATGACTATCAATACGCTAAAAGTCATTAAACAGTATAATTTTTATTATGAAAAATAGCTTTATTTGTATAAATTTAAGGGGTACAAGTTACATGGACATATAGTGGTGACACGGACATATTACATAGTGGCAAAGTCTTGGCTTTTAGTGTAACCATTATCTAAATAGTATACATTGTGCCCACTAAGTTATCATTCCTCACCTCTCTCCTGCCCTTCAAAGTCACCAATGACTATTTTTCCACACTCTATGTTCAAATGTACACATTATTTAGCTTTTACTTATAATTGTGGGAACATGCAGTATTTGACTTTCTGCTTGAGTTGTTTCACTTAAGATAATGCCCTCCATTTCCATCCATGTACACTTTTAAAATGAGTGAATTATATTGTATATGAATTAAATCTCAATAAACATTATATTTTTTAAAAGTAATTCAACATTCTTAGCAGAAGGGGTTTGGTTTATTTCCCTTACCAGGACCTATATCACTAAGTAGGTTTGCGTGTTTAATCATCCTCCTGTGGTAAGTTTTGCAAAAGAACCACTACCAGGAAATGTTCAAAAAGCAGAGCTCAGAATCAAGTGCAGATTTCTGCATGGCTTGGTGAGCCATGGCAGAAAACCACTTACCACTTACTATTTTGGTTTGATGATATGTAAATCATGGCCATGTCATAGGGATAAAGACAAATAAAAGTATCCCACATTTGTATCATGCTTATAACACAGACTTTGGAGCAAATGATCTCAAAGGTCTCTTTCAGCTCTAAAATTTCACTAGTTTATATAGCCATTTGCTCTCAAAGCAACCCCAAGGAAAAAGCAGGCTTATATTATTATGTGATTATTGTCATTTAACAGATGATGAATCTACTGAAAAATTTAGACATTATGTTTACTCAATAAATATAAGGAAATCATGCATTTATACTGGAAGTTAATTTCTGGGCAATCCTATGGTTAAAGTATATAATGTAGAAGCTAGTGAAAGGGTCAAGATACACACACACGCACACATACACATATATACACACATGCATATACATATAGACACACATAGACACATACACATATGCATATATACACACACATACACACACATATACACAGGCACACATATATACACATACATATCTGTGCATATACATGACTATGCACATGTGTAGATATACATATATATTCTGGATAGAAATAAAAATTTGTTTAGCTAACTATCTAGAATGTTTTCTTAAGAATTGATTTTGAAAAACAGAAAATCACTCCTGTGCAGATTATTTTTAACAAGCATTAGAAGCCAAACATAAATTCACAATTTTCTTTTAAGTATCTCTTCATTTACAAGCCCATGCTTTACATTCATTGAGATTCCCCAAACCACAGCTCAATCAGCTCACTGTTCTTCTGTTTTTTCTGGGTTTTTTTCCTAATACTTTAATCATGTCACAAAATAAAGTAGTCTTAACTCATCTTCGTCTATTGTCTGTTTGTCTCTTTCTTTCTTTTCTCCGCTATTATAAATTCCTAACACCTTAGGTCTGACCTGCCTTTATAGACTCTCAATTGCCCCTCTATGAAATAATATAAAGCCCATTTCAGAGCATCTGGCAGGAGGCAGTGCTTTCTAAAACTCCAGTATACGGTAGGGAAAATACATCCCTTTTAAAGTTTAAAGATTTTCCACCTCTAAAAAACATACTCAGAGGAAAAAAAAGAAAAGCTCCTTTTAAAATGCTTTCCTTGTAGCTTCATTAATATTCACAGCTTCTCTTACACTGCTGGTGACTTCCTGGATATCTAAGCATGCTTCTACTGTAAGGGCCACTTTTTCTCTAGTTTTCTCATGGACCTTTCAAATGGCAGATCAATATTCGCTTGTTGGGTTTCAGCCCTTGAAGACACCTAATTGCCTTTGATTCCTCTTTTCTAACTATTTTGTTTTATGGTGGCCTTCCTTTGAATTCTGCTTGCTGAGGGATCAGTCTGTGTTTCCTCACCACTCTTTTCTCTCCTATTCCTTGTGATCATGTGTTCTTTGTGCTGATGGAACACTGGTGGCACAATTGTGAAATCAGCTTTTCCCAGGCTGCTGTTTGCCCATTGGGTGTCTTTGTGCAAATTAGAAAATAGTGCCCTTCCCCAAAGCAGATGCAGCTCTGTAGGTGCCCCGCCTAGTGAGCAGAGTGAGAGAGGATTCCACACCCCTCACTCCATCAAGCTGGTGCACCTGGGCAGAGCAATTCATAACCTCCAGAGAGCCACTGGGAGCAACCACCATCCAGATCACTCTTCTATTTAGCTATCCTTCACAAGCCATTTATAGCATCTTGCTCCATTCAACCAAGCTACCCTGATCCTGGATAGCATCTCCAACCTAACCCCTGTCCTCAGGGTACTTCTCTCGGTGTGTTCTCTGAATGGAGCTTTATTTCAGCAAGCAAACAGCAGTGCCTCTTGACCGAGCCTGAATCAGTAACAGCTCTGGGTATACAAGGTGGTGGTTCAGTACCTATTTTCTCAGAATCTCTGAGCCTCAGGTTTCTTATCTGTAAAACTAGTGTAAAGACAACCATCTCAGTGTTGTAGGGAAGAAAAAGTGAGAAGCTGTATGTAAAGAATTTAGCCTAGTGCCTGGAGCATAAAGAGCTCTCAAAAATGGCAGTTGCTGTAAGTGTTGTGCATGTTATTTTTAAGAACACTTACTGATGGATAAACTGCCAAAGATCAGCAAGATATTTCCACCACTGAATTTGTTGCCATGATAAGGCATTTTGCCTCACTAGTATGATATCTTGCAAAGCTGAAATTCTTGTAGCCCAAAGAGCAACTGTAAATGAATACAGAAGACTCCAACTCAACAGACCTGTAAAGTTTAAATTCAAGCTTCTTTCCAGAGAAATCCGACATTCATAATATAGAAGACTCAGAAAGGATATTTACCTTAATTCTCTAACACGCAAATTCTAGGTAAGAATTTAGTTATTTATTTTTTTCTTAGATGTAGTCTCGCTCTGTCGCCAAGCTGGAGTACAGTGGCACAATCTCGGCTCCCTGCAACCTCCACCTCCAGGGTTCAAGAGATTCTCCTGCCTCAGCCTCCCAAGTAGGTGGGATTACAGGTGTGCGACACCACGCTCGGTTAATTTTTGTATTTTGTATTTTTAGTTTCACCATGTTGGTCAGGCTGGTCTCAAACTCCTGACCTCGTGATTCACTCGCCTCGGCCTTCCAAAGTGCTGGGATTACAGACATCAGCCACTGCGCCTGGCCATTTCTTAAAATTTTTAATGAATCATTTGTTGAACAACTACTTTGTGCTGGACATTGTTCTAGTAGCTCCTATATACATTGTCTCATTTAAATCTCCCCAAAACCTTGAACACTGAGCATCATTATCTACATTGTAGAGGTAATAAAACTGAGACTTAGAGGGGCTTGCCTTGACCGAGGTCATCAAGCTAATGAGTCTCATTAGAATTCAGGTTTTATGACTCTTAAATAATTTTTTACTATTACACCACTCCAATTTCCATTTCCATGAAATCCTGATTATCCAGGCAATACAGGGTGCTAAGAGAGGAGTCCCCAGGGGAAGAGAGGGTTGGCATTAACATTTCTGAGTGGAGAGCAGGTTGCTAATTGAAATATTGGCTAAATAAGGCATGCTGGAATGGTGGTAACTGGCTTGGACACCTACCAAATGAGGCTCAGGATTCTGCTGGGGAGGGAGGGTCCACCCTAGAATGCTTGAAACTATAGAAGATGCCCTTGGGGCACTGTAGCCTTGATCAGGTACCTGAAGGGGCAATAACAACATAGTGCCTTTGTCCAGGGTAATGACAAGGCTCTGATGAAGCTATAAGTTCTTGGAGATCTGCCCAGACTAGCTTCTGTGAAGGCGATATCCAGTTTGTTTTGAAAAAGATGCCATAGACCTTTACACAACATTTTTTTAACACACAAAGTTTTGCTATAGATTTGTTTTCTGATTATAAAAACATTTCAACTAACAACAAATACTGGATCCCAACATTTTCCCAGACTATGTTATACACCTAAATCTTGCCCACACCAGACCAGTCATGTTTTCAATTTTAATGGCAGTCTACTAACAGACCACGAAAAGTATTTCACAGCTATGTCACTTAATTCCCTTAGTACAGAATCTGACATTATATGGTACTCAGTGAAGTATTTAATAAAAAATTTAGCACAATTTTTTTTAGGCAAGCTACTCAATAGTTGGCAAGAGAAATGTACACAGTGTACATTACCATTTCCTTACAAAAGCATAGCATCCTTTAACTTTCATCTACAATTCCGGGAAAGAATTCTATTCAAAGTCACTTGGCTGTTGGCTGTCTCTTTATTTTAACAGCAATGTTATTGGACTTTTAAAAGTATGTTTCTGGCATCAAAATATTATTTAATGTCAGGGCAGGATTTCAAAGACTTCAAGAGGCTATAGAGTTTTCCATGGGGGTGTGTGTGTGTGTTGGAGCGAAGACAACACTTGAACTGCAAGGCATTGTGTCCTGAGCATTGTTTCACACTGATTTCACATATTATTTTATTTAATCTTCACAACCTCTCTGACTTTAGATATTCTTATTCTCCTTGTATGGATGGAAACTAAAGCCGTTGCAGGCATTGCTCACCTAGGAAAGGGTAACTCATTAATTTCCTCTTCTCTCTTAAGTAACTGTACCATCAGGTGCACAAAGCTGTTGGTGCTGGGAAAGGCAGACAGCTCTCCACCTTTCTCAGTGGTTGTCGTGAATCCATTATCAAGTCCTGTTGCTTCAATCAAATGTTTGCTGCCCCTTGAACGCAACCGCCTGGCTCACATTATTTCTTGCCTTGGCAAACAGTCCCATTCTAACTGGACTTTCTACCTCTTGAGCTTCTCCTCTCTAACTCATCCTCCATGCTTCTCTGAGTTATCTTTTTATGCCACAAATCTAATGATGTATTTCTTCTGTGTTTAAGCCTTGGATGGTTGCCTGTGAGCAGAATAATGACCCAACTCTTGTAAGCTTCACCTCCAGCCTTCACTGGCAACCCTCCTGTCACCAACCATTCGTTAAATGTGTTCACTTCCAGATGGGAATTTTCTGTCATAACTTATTTACCTATCCAATGCTCAATTCATCACATTTCTGTCCTCCTTTCAGTCTCCACTCCATAACACAGTACCTGCCACACCACTGATGCTCAAAAAGTAGCAATTTCTCCTCTTTTTACCTTCCTTATTTCAGTCCCAGGAACTTTTGCTCCCTAGCACTGGCCTATAGTCAAGTGAACAATGACAAATGTTCACTTACCTGGCTCCCTAGGCAGACAGAAATCCCTATCCAGGTTTTTCTTACCATCTTTCCATTCGTCTTATTGCCTGGCATAAAGTCTGGTACATCACAAATCTCTAACAAAGTTTCTGAATTAAATAAGGACTTCGGCAGAGAGGTTGCAAATCTTGAAGATTTTCAGACCTTGAATTTATTGGGTCACATTCTGGTAGTACTTGTGGAAAACTGCAGTTTTGGTAGTGGTCTATAACAATGTATCATCTCTTCAACACAGGACGACCCATTACATTAAAATCCTTTTGCTCCAAAAATGTTATTATTCTGTAAACTGCGGCCCCAAATATCAAGGGAGTTATATCACCTCGATTAGCATGAACAGCCTCTAATACTATATAGTGAGATTTTCACAACAAATGCCTCTGTTGGGTCCTCTGACTCTAAACCTTCCCCTTCCATTCCAAGTCTCTCTACAGAAAAGTTGCAAACAAAACTAAATCAACCATATGACACACTCATCACCCCCACCTTTGTTCCCTGCTGAGAATATTTATCTATTTTTCAACCCTGCAAAGATTTTCATCCTGAGTAATTTGCTTTGAAAGTAGCAATTGTGAACATGGACTCTATTCATTCCGTTGATAGTGATAAGCTGACATAACGATCACATGTTTTGACCCGTGAGTCAAACCCACAGAGATGGAGCAAAAGTCACCTGCAAAAAGATGTTAGTTAACCTGAGAGCATTTCAATAGGATGTTTTCACATGTCTACACAGAAATCACTTTTGGTTTTGGGTTTTGACATGGGAGCAGGTTTCTTAGTATTGAGAATGGGGGGGCAGGGGACAGTTGGAAGAGGAGTCTAAAAGTTGATATTCAGGAAAATAATTCATTTTAAGAATGGGGCAGAGAGTATAATCATCAGAATATGAAAATATTTGATTCTTCTATTTTTCTTCTGATCACTAGACACTTTGAGGCTCCTTCTGGAAAACAAAGAAAAAAACAAGAAATAAAAGAAAATGTAAGCCATATCTATTAACTAGCAGATTCCTTAAAAGTATATGATAAAAGTGAGGCAAAAGTAAATAATGTAAGTAAGATTTGGAGAGTTACCCGCTAATTCATCAATGCTCAAGAAGAAACTGGGGGACCACCCACTGATACTGTGACCCTCCCAACTTCAATAGATATCACCTATGAACAAACTCACATAGTACTTAATATGTACAAGGCACTGTTCTAAGCATTTTACATGTATTAACTTGCTTAATCTTCATTATTACTCATATTTTACAGATGAGGAAATTGAGACACAGAAAAATTAGTGACTTGTCCAAGATCACACAGCAGCAATTAGGGGTTCAAATCCAGGCTCTCTGGCTCCAGAGTCTGTGCTCTCACCAATATATCACACTGCCTGAGTTCATATTTTGTGCTCAGCTTTGTGTTATGTAGTTTATAGCCACTATGGTACTTAATCTTTTCACTCATCGTGCAAGACGTTTTTGTTTGTTTGTTTGTTTGAGATGGAATCTCGCTCTGCCTCGCCCAGGAGTGCAGTGGCGAGACCTTGATCTAGGCTTGAACCTCCACCTCCCGGGTTCAAGCGATTCTCCTGCCTCAGCCTCCCGAGTGGCTGGGACTACAGGCGTGCACCACTATGCCCAGCCAATTTTTGTATTTTTAGTAGAGATGGGGTTTCACCATGTTGGCCAGGTTGGTCTCGATCTCTTTACCTTATGATCTGCCCACCTTGGCCTCCCAAAGTGCTGGGATTATAGGCATGAGCCACTGTGCCTGGCCCGCAGGACAGTTTCATATCTCTTTTGTACAGATGAGAATACTGAGGCTAGGTGAAGTTAAAAAAAAAAAAAAATCTGCCAAAGGAAGACAGCTTAATAATGTGTCGTGTACATGACAGACCTGGTGCTCAGAATGGTTTATCTGACCACAATGCCTAGGCTCTAAACAACTACACTGTACTATATAACCTTGGGTGAGGGAGTCAGTATCCACATCTATAAAATAGGTATAATGACAATGTTCCTAACTCACAGGGCCATTATAATGACTGAAAAAGATGAAAATCATTTTACAGGTTGCAAAGAAAAAAATCATTTATACAATTGTGAGGAGAAAGTAGAGTTAGCATAAAGAGAAAGTTAGTATCAAATGGCTGAGTTGAAGTATATTCATTAATTCATACAACAAATATTTTTGAACCCTTGCTATATATCAGGCAATTGGCTAGGTTCTGGGCACCCAATAGTGCCCGGAAACAACCAGCAGGGCTCCTGCTGCTTCAACTAGGGTTCCTTCTAGTATATAAAGAAAAGACAAGAAAGATTGATGAAATTCATGTCTATTAAATGACTAATCCCTTAAAAGTACATGATGGAATAATTCATCGTAATATAGTCATATAACCTAATTATTGACATCTGAATCCTCCTCCAACCCTGAGATTTTCAAGCTTAGTTTTTAGCCTCATGACAAGAGATAATCCTAATCTTTCTTTAATTCACCAAGACCACTAGCCTAGAATTCCCAGCCACTTTTCTATTGATTTTAGCAAATTCTAAATAATAGCCTCTATAATAATTACTGTTCACATTTCTTGCTATTTCAGGGAAGGGCCACTACTTAAAGCTGAAATTGCTTCCTCCATCTGCACTCTGAATCCTATTTTCCCTGACCTGCTTCTCCCATATTCACTGCTCATCAAACCAACATGAAAATTCATTTCTTTTTTGTCACCTGACATCATTCCTATCCATTTCGGCTAACTTAAGCCTCTTTTCAACTAAAATTTAATCACTTCAGTTATTAACCCATATCTACTTTAAGCCATTTTAGTTTTTTCCTTTTACTCACAAATCTCTCCCATATACAGACTGGTTTTGCTAGATCCCTTCATTTCCTTAGGCACAGTCATCATTTCTTGCCAACTGCTTCTATCATCAATTTACTGAGACCTCACATGAGGCTACCAGTTTATTTGGTCCTACTAAAATGGTCTTCCTAGCCAGGCACAGTGGTTCATACCTGTAATCCTAACACTTTCAGAGTCTGAGGCAAGAGGACTGCTTGAGGCCAGAAGTTCTAGACCAGTCTGGCACCCTGGTCAACATAGTGAGATTTCATCTTTAAAAAAAAATTTTAAAAAAGTCTGGATGCAGTATCTCATGCCTGTAATCCCAGCATTTTGGGAGGCTGAAGTGGGTTGATCACTTGAGGCCAGGAGCTTGAGACCAGCCTGGGCAACATGGCAAAACCCTGTCTCCAGTAAAAATACAAAAATTAGCCAGGCATAATGGCACACGCCTGTAATTCCAGCTACCTGGGAGGCCAAGGCATAAGAATTGCTTGAGCATGGGAGGCCCTGGTTTGCAGTGAGTCAAGGTCGCACCACTGCATTCCAGCCTGGACGACAGAGCAAGATTCCATTTAAAAAAAAAAAAAAAAGATCTTCCTCAGTTCTCATACTCTATAACTTAACTTGTGAATTTTACACAGCCCTTTGTGAACATTTCCACTCCTTGGTTTCCCTAAGACTGCATTAAGATGGAGAAGTGCTGGAGTCAGAAAGATTGGGGATCCAGGACTGACTCAGCCACTTCCTAACTGTATGACCTTATATCAGTTACTTAATGTTTCTAAGTCATGTTTTTTTCATCTGAAAAACAGAAACCTGTTCTCACTCATAAAATTGTTCTGAGAATTCAAAATCTATTGTATGTCAAGCCTGGAGAATAAGATCTCAGTAAGCATTAGCCATTATCATTATTCCTATTACTATGGCTCTGTAATGACTACAGCTACAACTGCTGCTGCTGCTAGTACTAGGAAGGGGCATCTTCTGCCTCTTAAATCATTCCCCTTTCTCCTACTCTGGTTCTTCTTCATTCCATCCTAACAGCAGGGATCTTTCATGATAAGCCCTCAGTCACCCACTCTCAGGGAATACATCTTTGCATCTACTATAAACTCCAATCAGTGCCACATGTGAATTGCTTTTAGAACACCTGCACTTCAGTTGGCTAGGTTGACACCACCACCAGTTCACCAATGTCAACAGCATAATCTCCTCCAGATATCATCAGTCTCTGCAAGATACCATATCTCCCTTGGAGCCTCACACATGAAAGCTGGGAGTCCTTCAGGATCATATTCTTTTGCATTTCCCCATCACCAATTACCACACTTTTGGTGCTTTATCTTTGCCGTACTTTTCTCATTCTTCTCTCCTTTCACTCTGGCTTAGGCCATTACTGCTTGCTGAATGATCAAGATTTTCTCGGGCCCTGTTCTCTTTTTTTTGGTGATACATTCACTACCAATGTCAGTTTAATGTAACTTTTATCATTTTGTGATCTGTTTAAAAATCCAAAACTATTTGCTTTTGAATCAAGGCCAGACTCGTCACTTTGACATCAACTCACCCACCTTTCCTCTCTATTATTTTCTGTAGAAATGGCCAAATGGAGACTCCACTTCAGTCTGAGTCTTTATTTATTTGCCCCATAAATAATGTTCATTTCAGTCCTCACGGTTGAGCTTATTTTATTCTTCTCACCCAGATCCTTGTGTCCTTTTGAATAATCAAGTTTACACTTTCTCCAAAGTTCTCCATAAAGTCTACCATTGTGTATGCATGCGTGTGTGTCAGAAAGGGGAGGGGAGGATGGGAGACCAAGTTTCCAGACAAACTTTGGGTCAGACAGGCCTGGGTTAGAGTCCTGTCTTTTTCCTGACAAACCATGTGACCTTACACAAGTTGCTTAGACTAAGATTCAGTTTCTTCATTTGTAAAACACATATTACATACAGCAGCAGTTCTCAAAGTGTGGTCTACAGGTCTATGGAGCAGGAAGGGGGAGGAATATCCTCAGATCTTATCAGGGAGTCTGGAACAACAAAACCGTTTTTACAATAACACTAAAGTATTATTTGGCCCTTGTCACTGTCTTGGCATTTGCATTGATGGTGCAAAAACAATGACGGATAAAACTGCTGACACCTCAGCCTCAGCTGGAATCCAGGCAGTGGCACCCAACTACACTAGGGATCATTGTATTCTTCACCACTTAATGCTTGTAGTGAGGGAGAAACAGAAAGAGAGAGGTAGAGGAAAGAGATGGAGGGAGGGGGACAGTTCATTTGTGCTGAATAAAGGAGTAAAAATGATTAATCATATTAAATCCTGTCCCTTCAGTGCTAATCTTTTTAATATTCTCTGTGATAAACTGGGTGGTATATATAAAGCACTTCTGCTGTTCACTGAAGTATAATGACTGCTTCAAGAAAAAGTATTTGGGCAATTGTTTGAGTTGTGAGCTGAACTACTGGCCTTTATCAAAGGGCACCAATTTTACCTGAAATAATGATAGAGATAAACTATGATTATTGGGACTTGGGTATTTGGTAAACATTTTCTTGAAAATGAAAGAAGAGACCCTGTCACTTCAATGATAGCAACTGACAGCATTTGTTGCCAAGGATAAAATTTGATCTATTAAGTGAAAATTGGAATTTTGGAAAACTTAACATCCGCCAATGTGAGCAGCTTGACAGCTTCCTAATATGTAAAGGCTTTTCTGATGAGATTGGTGTTGACAGAAACACACGTGACTTTTAAAACATATATTATATAATGAAATGTGTCAGCATTTGGAGATCTGCATAATTCAGTGAGCCAGCATTTTCCAAATGACCAATGTGTAATGTTACGACCTTAAGCATAGGCAATGTGCAAGATAATCAGTAGATTTCAAGTAAAGAGTAAAAAATGAATGTATCTCTGATTCCACAATGTAACTAACTTTCCAGAAACTTCTACATTTTGGATTTTAACTTAATATCAAAAGACAACATTCACAATTATCTGAAAAGGATATTAAAATGTTCCTTCCTTTTCCACTACATATCTACATGAGGCCAGATTTTCTTCATATACTTCAACCAAAACAACATATCACAACAGATTGAAAGTTGAAGTAGATACAAGAATCTAGATATTTTCTAAGTCAGATGCTAAAGAGATTTGTGAAAAATATTAAAACAATGCTGCTCTTGCCACGTTTAAAAAATGTATAAATTACAGTATTTTTATAAAATATAGTTTATTTATTAACATATATTTGATATTATGGGTTATAGGTTAATTACTGTTATTTTAAATGAATCAATCAATTTTTAAATGTTTTAGTTTTAATTCTTAAAACAGTAAATATCTATCGTCTATCTATCTATCTATCTATCTATATCTATGGTTATATATAACCCACATAAACAAAAGCTCTTTGGGGTCCTCAATAGGTTTTAAAAGTCTAAAGGGTTCCTGAAACCAAGAATTTTGATAATTGCTGTTATAGAGTCGTTTTGAAGGTTAAATGTGTTTCCTTATGTAAAATGCCCAGCATAGATCCTGGTAGCCAGTGGGTGTTCAATAAATATTAGTTTCTTACAATCAGTTAAGCATAATCTGTACTAAAAGATGGGTTCATATATTTTCTAAGATAAGCATTTAAGCATAATCGGTACCAAAAATCTCTGATCAGCTCATATATTTTCTAAACTAGAATGTGTACACACACATGCAAATGTTGTTTCTGTAGTTTATCCAATGAGAATACAGTGACTTGTTCCAAAGTCTTTCTAGAATACCACCATTTACCTGGATATTTAGTAGGTACTTAATTAATACTTCATGTAGTAAAATCTGTATACAAATTCTATTTTTGAAAACTTTAGCTGTCAAAATTGCAACAGTAAATCTGAAATACAGAATCATTTTCATTTAACATTAAAAATAATACTTTAAATCATTTCAATAACCTAGCCCTCCTGTTTTGTTTTGTTTTGTTTTGTTTTTTAATTTAATTAATCCAGGCCAATACCATCTCTTGCCTGGATTTTTTCACCTATTTCGTAAACAACCTCCCTGCCTCCACTGATGTCACCCTTTGGCTCATTTTCAGTTTTCAGTAGCCTTCCTGATAAACACAATGAGATTATGTCTCTTCCCTGCTCAAAACTCCCCTATCTTTGTGTCTAGCTCTGAGTACCGCCAACATCCTTACTTAACCAGCATACCTCACTCCATCACCTCTCTGAACTAACCTACTGTGCTCCCTCCTGGTCTGGTCACTTTGCTTTGGCCACCTGATTTTCCATTCTATTCTCCTGACACACCAGACCTTTTGCACTTATTTTCATTGCTGGAAAACCTTCCCCCAGAAATCCCTCAGTTCTTTCAACTATTAGGAGAAAATCTTTCCCTGGAAACCCTCTAAATTGCCATTATCCCTTGGGCAGCCCACATGGCCCTACACACACAAACAACGACCCTCCCATTCCCATTCCTCCTCTCCTTAGCAGTTACAACTGTCTAACATACTTCCTATTTGATTGTTTATTTGTCTGTCCCCCCTACTGAAATGCAGTTTCCATGACAGTAGGGTCCTTGTCTGTTTTTTCTATTATGTGCCTGGCACACAGCAGACAGTCAATATGTATCTGTTGAATGGATTAATGAATGAATAAACAAATGAACAATAATAGAAGCATTACCAATTCAGATTCCTTCTCAAGAACTTAAAGGAAAGAGATAACTTTCTGAGCAACATCCCTGGGATACATTTATAGGGAATCCCGACCTTCATCTCCAAATCTCCCATGGAGAGTACATTTCAGTACCCATGGAAAATGCAACAGTTTCAAGAAGATCAGCAATTTTCCTGGATGATGGTATGAATTTTCTTTGTTCTGGGAATGAAGACTAATAATACCTCAGGCAGAGGACAGTAATTGACTTAGGCCATCCCAGCAGGGAATGCAAAAGCATTTGGGGAAATCAAGATCATGACTGCTCAAAATGCAGCATCTTCCAATGAAACCTGAAGGTAAGGAAATAATACATTTTTTTCTCATTGGGTTGGATACTTCATTTTACCCTGAGAACCTTTGCATCATGGCTGAATATCTTGAGGAAAACCCACCAGGAAGTCATTTAAAAATCAACACATGCTATGAAGGAAGCACATCTAATTCAATTTCAAGAACATATTCTCAAAAAAAGAATAAAGCATAATGAGAACCTGCTGCCTCAAACTGCAGCTAGGTGGGAAGCCAGGCTGCAGGGGCAGCCATCATTCAACAGCTCTGCATCTGGATGGAGCGCCCATGGCCTGGGAGAGTGACTCAGGCTCAGAATTGTTATAATTTATCTGGCTTCTGGCTTCAGCTGCCCTGCCTTCAGTCAAGCCACAGTATCCCAAGCATCCACTCCAAGATACATGGAGATCTCTCTGTTTCTTTCAAAGTTTCTCTCAAAACAAAGATAGAATGCATTCCTTCTCTGATAACATTTCCTAAAACAGTATCAATGGACACCTTCCCTTTGGATTTTCTCTCTCCAACAGTGTTTAAAGCAGTCTTTGTCAGGCTTCCAAACAAAACCTTCAGGGCTCCTTAATAAATTGCTGACGACCAGAAAGATAGTGTCATATAGAGCACATGACACATAAATCTTCATGGCACGTAAATCTTCACTATGCCATTTAAAGGTATGCGGACAAGTTATTCAACTTCTGTTTCATTTCCACTGTCCCTTAAGATGGAAATCACACATGTCTTATTCTCACAGAACGGCTGGAAGTTAACTGAGATAAGGCAAGTACATGAAGTATGAACAGCAAGGCTGCATTCAAAAGTTAGTTAATAAAGTGAAAGCTGGCTGGACACAGTGGCTCACCTCACCCAGCAATTGGGGAGCTGAGGTGGGAGGATCACTTGAGGCCAACAGTTCAAGAGCTGCCTGGACAACATAGTGAGATTCTGTCTCTACAAAAAAATAAAATAAAATAAAAAACTAGCCGAGTGTCGTGACGCATGTCTGTAGTCTGAGCTACTCAGGAGGCTGAGGCAGGAGGATTGCTTGAGCTTTAGTTCAAGGCTGCAGTGAGCTACGATCATGTCACTGCACTCTAGCCTAGGTGACCCTTTGATTATTTTCATCTTTCTTTTTTATAGTACTGAAATCCTAATTCTGGCATGGCTATCCAGTGGCTAATTATAATCACTACAGGAGAATATTTAGGAAAAGTAACTATAAATACTAAATATTTAGGAAAATATTTAGAAAAAGTAACTATAAATATTAAGTCTCTAAAATAAAAAATAAAGTGAAGGCTTGCATAGGGTAAAAAACACCATTTGCATCCTAGAAATCATACACAGTTGTTCTCAGCAAGATGCTCAAACTGTGAAAGTGCTACAAGAAATGTGTCAAGTCTCCTAAGACATATCTCTCTGGGACCCAGGTTCACTGAGAAGAACAGCTAGCAGCATCACCTATGCTGCTTACATCCTTCTTTCTATCTCCTTCTCTCAAGAGGGGATGGGGGACAGCAGCTAGTACATAAAATGTGTATAGGATGGGACTTTTCTGTAAAGCACAGAACAAGATGGCTGGTAGAAAGTGAATGTTCCGTACATGGCTTCAATATTATAATCCTTCCTCACCCCTGGTAAAATCTTATAGTTCTCAGATGTTTTTCCCATGGAATTTTAAATCAGACACAGATAGAGAGGATGGGCAACTTCTTTTTTTTTTTTTGAGATGGAGTTTTGCTCTGTTGCCCAGGCTGGAGTGCAGTGGCACAATCTCCACTCACTGCAACCTCCGCCTTCTGGGTTCAAGGGATTCTCCTGCCTCAGCCTCCTGAGTAGCTGGGACTACATGCGCCTGCCACCACATCCAGCTAATTTTTGTATTTTTAGTTGAGATGCGGTTTCACTATGTTAACCAGGACGGTCTCGATCTCCTGACCTCGTGATCCTCCCACCTCAGCCTCCCAAAGTACTGGGATTAGAGGTGTGAGCCACCATGCCTGGCCAGGATGGGCGACTTCTATGCCACAAGAACAAAAAGCAGAGCCCTGAACTGCTCTCTGCATAGCTCTGCAAGGTGTTGGAAGTTAAATAAGATGAAGACATTGCACAATAATAATATAGTGAAACATCATTTCTTCAACCGGGTCTTTGGCCCCGAAATGAAATTATTTCCTCCTGATATATGCTTCTGTGCTACCAGGCACTACTGTAATCATAATACTTGTTTTAATTACTTAAGTTTTCCCCCACTAAACCGTAGGGCAGGCAATAAAGGGCAGACACTAGGCTTGGCACATTGTAGGAATTTGGTGAATATTTATTGAACAAGTGATAAATGAGCTATGTATGCATGTATGGATATACACTGAAAAATATGTGTGTGTGTACCCTATTCAATACCTTCAAATTCTCTGCTTTTTCCTCAAATGAAGTTTTCAGATTAAAGCACTTCTAGGCTCAGAACTAATTTATTATATGCCAAAGAGTAACCTACAACTTGGAGTTTATAAAAACCTTGCATTATACTTTAGAGCTCTAGTAGCTTTGTCTGTGACAGTCATCAAATTGTTTTTGTTTCAGACTTTCCACTTCAGAAGCTATATTCCCTGGATTTTATTTTCTCTTTAAAATATCTAATGCAGAAATGTTGAAAATCTTAAGTAAATCTCTTGAGAGCCTGCAAGTAAGCACACCCAAATACAGGGGAAAGAGTGATTCCCACGAAGCATGCATCTCATCAAGAATACTTTGCAAGGGTACCTGGTGAAATGAGATGCAACGGCTTGCAAAAAAAGGGAATTAATTTTTCGAAGGCACACCTGAAATTCAGTACCTTAATCATTTGCAAATCCTCTTTGATTATTTCCATCCTTCTTGTTTTAGCTCCTAGTTCTGATACGGTTGTCCAGTGGCTAATTCTAATCACTACTGGAGGATATTTAGGAAAAGTAACTATAAATAAAACTTTAGTCAAACCTGACTTGAGGTTTGACTCAGTTTCCCAACTAAAATTAATAATAAAAACGAGATGCAACCTTTCTAAAATGATAAAATATACCAATAGGTTTAAAAAGTTTAATTGTCAGGATTGTAAGTTAAAAGCAGGAAATAACCATTTGTGGTTTTCAGGTAACCTTCCAAAATAAATTCTATTAGAAACAAATTGTTCCAAAATTTATATCGTGTGATGTTCTGAGTCATTGGCCTGATTTCCTCAGGTATCTCTACACACAGGTAGAAGGGAGAAGAAAAACAACTGGCTTTGCCCATAGGCAATAACATTTGAAGACCATTAAGCAAATATTCAGCAATTAAGGTAAATTGTTCTCTCTCTCCCTCCATACTTTCCTCTCCAAAAGGTACTGTATTTATAGCAGGGGAAGGGCTGTGCCTCTAGAGATGTCCTGATTGAAAGGGACAAGAAGATTTGCAAATTTTCAGGGAAATGTCTGGATTGTCAGGGCTCTGTGATAGAGTGGATGGGCTGGTCAGCATCCTTTTCTGAAGTGTGACTATCACCTGGATTTGGAGGGTAAGGATTCAACCACTAGAATCCATGTTTCCAACTTTTTGCCAATTTTTAAGGTCACAGTCATGGCAGCCTCTGTACCACATAAGGTCATATGAGTATTTCTAGGCTCCCTGAACACCAGTCTCAGGCCTGCCTTCCACCACCAACTATAAGGTACATCTCTACAACGGAATACTATGCATCCATAAAAGGCATGAACTGTTGATATGACAACATGGATGAATCTCAAAAGCAAGTGCTAAGTGAAAAACAAAACAAAACAACAACAAAAAAACGATGAAATATGAGGTAATTCCATTTATATGAAATTCTAGCAAGGACCAAGGATTAGAGGAAAAGACTGACTGTGAAGGGGCAAACGGGAATATTTTGATGAAATAGAAATATTTTTTATCCTGGCTGTAAAAGTCATAGTTACAGGATTCTATACATTTATCAAAACTCATTGTCTTATACACATAAAATTGATCAATTTTAATGTGTGTCAATCATACCTCAAGAAAGCCTGATATGAGTCAAGCACAGTGGCTCATGCCTATAATCCCAGCACTTTGGGAGGCCAAGGTGGGAGAATCACTTGAGCCCAGGAGTTTGAGAACAGCCTAGACACCATAGTGAGACCTCACCTCTACAAATAACAACAACAACAACAACAACAACAATAACAATAATAATAATAATAATAATAATTAGCCAGGCATAGTGGCACGTGCCTGTAGTCCTCAGGAAGCTAAGGTGGAAGGACTGCCTGAATCTGGGCAGTTACAGCTGCAGTGAACCGTGATCATGCCACTGCACTCCAGCCTGGGCAGCAAAACAAGACCCAGTTTCAAACAGGAAAAGAAAAGAAAAGAAAACCTGATATGAAAATAAAATTGTAACAGTAAAATTATGTAAACAATGCCTTATTTGGCTGATGCTTGAAACTGAAGAACTCTATTTCCATGAGGAAAAAAAAAATGTATTGCCTAAGCAACCTAACACATTCAATTCTCAAAACTAGTAGGCTATTCCCAAAGAAAATATTTCTCAAACTTTAATGTGCATAGGAATCACGTAGCGAACCTGATTCAGTTAATCCATGGCAGCGTCAGAGATTCTAAGAAGCTCCCAGGTGATACTGATGCTGTTGGCCTGCAGATGACACCTTAAATCAGGTTCTAATCGACCCAGAACTTTTCCGCCAATGAGAAGCTGGGATTTTTATCACACATTGATTGTGTTTGTTCCAAATACAGCATACGCCACTTTCATTTGCTTTCTTAATTAGATAACTTAATTATATTACATTAAACAATGTATTTTGAGTGTGAAAAAAAGGTGATTTGCTGAAAACTATTTGAATATTTTGTAAAGACTCAATAAAGATGAGTTTATAAAACCAATATCCTTGAATTTGATGTGAACATGACAACTACAAAAGATGGTATAAATTTAGAGGGCTTCTGCACAGATTCCTTCAAAATTATGTTTTTTAAAACAAGTTTTCTGAGTGATAACTGACATAAACTTCAGATGTTTAATCAGTACAATTTTATAAGTCTTGACATATGTGTGTATACATGAAACCATCACCACCATTAACATCATGAATCTATCCACCATACCCAAACAAGCTTGCAAAGATGGATATTAAAAAGCTGAAAATAAAAAATATAAGGCATGAGATTAATGTAAGATTAAATGTTGCAGAAGAAACTATTAATAAACTTGAAAAGGTAGCAATACAAACTATTCAAAATGAAACACCAACAATAGACTGAAGGAATTGAAATAACATACATATACATAAATATACATATATGCTTACACGGTATATACACACTATACATTCTAAAGCAACCACTTAAGTATCACTATCACAAGATATAGTTAATAAGCCAACACAAGAGATAAAATAGAATCAAAAGCATTCAACCCAAAAAATGTAGAAAAAGAGAAAAGGAATAACAAAGAACAGATAAATGGCAAACAAATAGTAAGATGGGAGATTTAAACTCAATCATGATAGTAATCACATTAAATGTAAGCTGTCTAAAAACTCTAAAGATATAGACTGTCCATTTGGATTATTAAAAGTAACATCTAAGTACATGCTGCCGATTTAAAACCACTTTAAATATATAGACAACAAAAGGACAACCAAAAAAAAGAAAGAGAAAGGTAAATTAGACTTTAAGAAGTCCCTTTATAACTTATTTTGTGCCCCTAAATGTGCCCCTTTATAATCTGTCCTTCCTGCCTCCTCACCCTTACACCCCTCCCCTCCCCTCACCCATTTCCCAGTGACCTAATGGTTTGTGCTCAGGTACTATTAATTGCAGTAACTAGACTTATTTTTTATTTTTATTTTTATTATACTTTAAGTTCTAGGGTACATGTGCACAACGTGCAGGTTTGTTACATATGTATATATGTGCCATGTTGGTGGGCTGCACCCATAACTTGTCATTTACATTAGGTATATCTCCTAATGCTATCCCTCCACCCTCCCTGCTCCCCACAATAGGACTCGGTGTGTGATGTTCCCGTTCCTGTGTCCAAGTGATCTCATTGTTCAATTCCCATCTATGAGTGAGAACATGCGGTATTTGGTTTTCTGTTCTTGCGATAGTTTGCTGAGAATGATGATTTCCAGCTGCATCCATGTCCCTAGAAAGGACACAAACTCATCCTTTTTTATGGCTGCATAGTATTCCATGGTGTATATGTGCCATATTTTCTTAATCCAGTCTGTCACTGATGGACATCTGGGTTGATTCCAAGTCCTTGCTATTGTGAATAGTGCCGCAATAAACATATATGTGCATGTGCCTTTATAGCAGCATGACTTATAATCCTTTGGGTATATCCCCAGTAGTGGGACAGCTGAATCAAATGGTATTTCTAGTTCTAGATCCTTGAGGAATCGCCACACTGTTTTCCACAATGGTTGAACTAGTTTACAGTCCCACCAACAGTATAAAAGAGTTCCTATTTCTCCACATCCTCTCCAGCCCCTGTTGTTTCCTGATTTTTTAATGATTGCCATTCTAACTGGTGTGAGATGGTATCTCATCGTGGTTTTGATTTCCATTTCTCTGATGATGAGTGATGATGAGCATTTTTTCATGTGTCTGTTGGCTGTATGAATGTCATCTTTTGAGAAGTGACTGTTCATATCCTTTGCTCATTTTTTCATGGGGTTGTTTTTTTCCTTCTCGTAAATTTGATTGAGTTCTTTATAGGTTCTGGATATTAGCCCTTTGTCAGATGAGTAGATTGCAAAAATTTTCTCCCATTCTGTAGGTTGTCTGTTC
>NW_016806375.1:48364-112679 GCF_001698545.2 Rhinopithecus bieti
CAACTCTGGATTCATTGATTTTTTGGAGGGTTTTTTGTGTCTCTATCTCCTTCAGTTCTGCTCTGATCTTAGTTATTTCTTGCCTTCTGCTAGCTTTTGAATGTGTTTGCTCTTGCTTCTCTAGTTCTTTTAATTGTGATGTTAGGGTGTCAATTTTAGATCTTTCCTGCTTTCTCTCGTGGGCATTTAGTGCTATAAATTTCCCTCTACACACTGCTTTAAATGTGTCCCAGAGATTCTGGTATGTTGTATTTTTGTTCTCATTGGTTTCAAAGAACATCTTTGTTTGTGCCTTCATTTTGTTATGCACCCAGTAGTCACTCAGGAGCAGGTTGTCCAGTTTCCACGTAGTTGAGTGGTTTTGATTGAGTTTCTGAGTCCTGAGTTCTAGTTTGATTGCACTGTGGTCTGAGAGACAGTTTGTTATAATTTCTGTTCTTTTACATTTGCTGAGGAGTGCTTTACTTCCAACTATGTGGTCTATTTTGGAATAAGTGTGATGTGGTGCTGAGAAGAATGTATATTCTGTTGATCTGGGGTGGAGAGTTCTGTAGAAGTCTATTAGGTTTTATCTGCCTTTGGTCTTTGATGATAGTGATGTACTGATGGGGTTTTGGTGTGGGTGTCCTTTCTGTTTTTTAGTTTTCCTTCTAACAGACAGGACCCTCAGCTGTAAGTCTGTTGGAGTTTGCTTGAGGTATACTTCAGACCTCGTCTGCCTGGTTATCAGCAGCAGAGGCTGCAGAAGATAGAATATTGCTGAACAGCAAGTGTTGCTGTCTGATTCTTACTCTGGAAGCTTCGTCTCAGGGGTGTACCCCACCGTGTGAGGTGTGAGGTGTTGGTCTGCACCTAGTGGGGGATGTCTCCCGTTGGCCTACTCAGGGGTCAGGGACCCACTTTAGCAGGCAGTCTGTTCTCAGATCTCAACTTCCATGCTGGGAGATCCACTGCTCTCTTCAAAGCTGTCAGACAAGGGCATTTACCTCTGCTGAGGTTTCTGCTGCTTTTTGTTTAGCTGTGACTTGTCCCCAGAGGAGGAGTCTACAGAGGCAGGCCAGCCTCCTTGAGCTGTGGTGGGCTCCACCCAATTTGAGCTTCTGGGCGGCTTTGTTTACCTACTTAAGCCTCAGCAATGGCGGGCGCCCCTCTCCCAGCCTCGCTCTGCCTTACAGTTAGATCTCAGACTGCTGTGCTAGCAATGAGGGAGGCTCCGTGGTCGTGGGACCCTGTAGGCCAGGTGTGGGATATAATCTCCTGGTGTGCCATTTGCTAAGACCCTTGGTAAAGCGCAATATTAGGGTGGGAGTTACCCGATTTTCCAGGTGTTGTGTGTCTCAATTTCCTTTGGCTAGGAGAAGGAATTCCCTTCCCCTTTGTGCTTCCCAGGTGAGGTGATGCCTCGCCCTGCCTCAGCTCTTGCTGCTCAGGCTGCACCTGCGGACCAGCGCCAACTGTCCAACAGGCCCCAGTGAGATGAACCCGGTACCTCAGTTGAAAATGGAGAAATCACCCATCTTCTGTGTCGCTCATGCTGGGAGCTAGAGGCTGGCACTGTTCCTATTCGGCCATCTTGGGCGCACCCCCGTAGACTTATTTTTTAATAAACAAAATCATCAAATATATCAAGTGATTCTCCTGCCTCAGCCTCTCAAGTAGCTGGGATTACAGGCATACACCATGATGCCTGGCTAATTTTTTGTATTTTTCATAGATATGGGGTTTCACCATGCTGACCAGGATTGTCTCAAACTCCTGACCCCAAGTAATCCACCCGCCTTTGTCTCCCAAAGTATTGGGATTACAGGTGTGAGGCACTGCACCTGGCCTGTTTAACTTCTTTTACAACTGCCAAGCTGTTTTCAAAGTGGTTGCACCATTTTATCTTCTCACCAACAGTATATGAGAGTCATGTTGCTCCACATCCTTTCTGATAATTGTTATGGTTCTTCTTTTTAACTTTAGACCCTCTAATAGAGGTGTAATGGCATCTCATTGTAGTTTTCATTTGCATTTCTCTAATAACTAAATTAATCATCCTTTTATGTCCTTATTTGCTTTCCATATATATTTTTGGTGTAGTGTTTGTCCAAATCTTTTACCCATTTTTTAAATTCCAATGTTCTGTTTTTTTATTAAAATTTAAGAAATATGTATGTAGTCTATAAACAGGTCCTTTATCGGATCTGTGATTTAAATATTTTTTTCCCACTCTGTAGCTTGCTTTTACACTTTCTTAACCGTGTCTTTCAAAGAGCAAAATTCTTAAAGTCCAATTTATCTTTTTCTTTTTTTGGTTGTGCTTTCGGTATCTGTATATTTAAAGTGGTTTTCAATAGGCAGCATGTACTTTGATGTTACTTTTCATAATCCAAACTGACAGTCTATGTCTTTAGAGTTTTTAGACAGCTTACATTTAATGTGATTACTAACATGGCTGAGTTTAAATCTCCCATCTTACTATTTGTTTGCCATTTGTGCCGTCTGTTCCTTGTTATTCTTTTCCTCTTTTTCTGCATTTTTTTGGGTCAAATGCCTTCTATTACTGCATTTTATCTCTTGTGTTGGCTTATTAACTATAACTCACGGTAGTGATATTTTAGTTGCTTTAGAATGCATAGTGTGTGTATATACAGTGTACATACATATGTATATGTATGTATGTGTGTTATTTCAATTCTTTCAGTCTATTTTCTGTGTTTCATTTTGAATCGTTTGTATTGCTACCTTTTCAAGTTCAAGTTCATTAATAGTTTCTTCTGCAACATTTAATCTGTCATTAATCTCATTCATTATATTTTTCATTTCCAACATTTTAATATCCATCTGTACAAGTTTTGGGAAAATATATATAAGATCTTTTCCATTTCTTAATATAATCAATTTTTCCTACTGTTTCTTAAACATATGGAATACAGTTACAACTGTGTTAATGTACTTCTATGCCAAAAATCTCTGGATTATCCTCCTCTATGCAGCTCTCTCCTGTCCAGTACTTTGCAAATTCTCCTTACTTGACCTCCCTGAACTTCCAGTTCCATCCCTTCAACTCAAGAAGACTGTTGATTCCACCTGTTTTTGTTCTCTCTGAATCTCAACCTGGAAATTCACTCCAAGTAGCAAAGTGATAAATTTTTATAACATGAGAAATTCACTGTAATACATTAGTTGAAAATATGTGAACTGCTGGTCTACCACTCTACAAAAATGTAAAATTTTAAGTTTTTAGCTGATCAATGTGGAACTCTAGTATGGGTTCAACATCAACCATATATCAAGCAAGTTCTTCATCAAAGCACATTTTGGAAAGAAAACTGGCTTAGTTTGGATTCCTCCAGAAGCTGACCTTGAGGTAAGGATTCTACTACAAGAAGATTATTTGGGAAGTGATTCAGGAAACACTGGAAGGGGTAGGTAAATGAAACAGGAAAAGGAAGGCAGTTAATAAAGGGCATATTATCAAACAAATTCTCAATCATCACGGGCAAAAGGAGCTCAATGCTGATGTAGAATCTTGCAGTTCAGTATAGAACAGCCTCAGAGTTATCTCAGCTTAGGGTTGAAGGAGTTGAGGTATTTAAAAAACTCCCACCAGTCAGTAGTTAGAGTTGCCAAGGTGGGTGCTGATTTTCTGGAACTTCTGACCTGCTCTGAGTGTGGGCAGGGCAGTCCCTAACACCAAAATTTCCCTCAGGCAGAGATTCAGATGTTGGCAGTTAAAGGTCGGTCCAGAGTGCACTACAGAGGTGAGCCTGAGGAGATGCAATAGAGAAGAACTGAAAGTGGTGGGAAGAATCCCACAGGAGTTGAAAGCAGAGTCTTTAAGAGTCAGAAACCGTTGGTTCAACTCACGGCACCCACCTTGAGTAATAGTTGACTTGGGTAGGTGATTGAACTTTTTTTAAAGCTTCTTTATTCTCTCTCTATGAAATAACAGTAGTACCTGCTTTGAGGCCCTTGTAAGCATTAAGTGACTCAACTTAAGTGAAGCTTTGGTACATTACTAGGTACAGTCAGTGCTTGGCGAATATCTGCTGCTGTTATAATAATTTCTATTACTACTATATTTAAAACTGTGAGATTTGTATGACATGTAATATTTCTATTAAGAGATAAGGGTACATCAATATAGGAATTTCCACACTACAAGAGTTTTATTGTGGGTCTCAATTCAAATATTATTAAATGTCCAATACAAACATTTTCACCTTCTAGAAATAATTTATTGTTTTGTTCTTAATACCAGAAACATTTGGTCCAACAAGTTGAATCAGCATAATCCACCATAATTTATTGTTTTGTTCTTAATACCAGAAACATTTGGTCCAACAAGTTGAATCAGCATAATCCACCTGTAACCAAGAGGACTTAAACAAGATACAGGAAGCTGTAATGCAAGGCACATTTTCCATAGAAGTTAAAATGTATTTTTGACATCCAAGAGAAAAGCTTCTTAGCGGAAAATTAGCTAAAATTTGACTACCTATGTCATAGAAACACGCCAAAGGGTAACATAGATGGGGCAAAATAATAAAACCTGTATGAAACAATGATTTAGAGCGTTGGTTCTCAACCCTCAGTAATAATTTCCCCCAGGGGACATTTGGCAAAGTTTGGAGACATTTCTAGTTGTCACAATTGGTGGAAAGAAAGGTGCTTCTGGCATCTAGTGAGTAAAAACCAGAGATGCTGCTACCCACCCTATAAAGCACAGAATAGCCCCTGACAACTGAAGTTGTGCCTTGATTAAGGAACCTTAATTTACAGTCTATGTTATAATGCCATAAACCTTTAGGATCTCTAAACAATAATACTTCTGTTGTGCAATATTATTTTAAAAAATAAGGTTAAATAGAGTATATTTTCTAAATGTTAAAAAACATAGTCTTCCTATGAAAAGAAGTATACATAAAGAAGGCTTTGAATGCTGGGCAGCCATCCCTACTATAAATTTGCTGTGTTTCAACCTGCCACATGAAAGCAATTTCAACAAGCCATCAACAAAGCCAGATAATTAAAACATTGGTGTAGACATAATCTTGGTTAATTCACCCTGACATGTAATAGCTGAAATAATGACAGAGAAGAACCTGGGGAAACTAAGGTCAGAAATGTAGCACATGGGGCTAAAATACTCATTTTGAAATTATTTTAAGCAAAATGATGGTTTATTACAATGACATATATTGCCTTTTTGTTTTCATTAGCAATCCCTCTGGGAACTTTGACACAAGTACAAGCTAAACCTGATTACTTGGTTTATAGAACACAGAGAACATTATCAAAGAGCTAATGACAATGTCTATTCACTTAGAGCTCTGAGCAACCTGGCAACTTTTAATCAACTTTTAAAGGCACAAGAGCAAAACAAAAAATGAGAACGAATGTTTTTACTCCTAACTATTGGAAGGTAAAGAGGCATGTCAACAATTGTTCAAATAGCATCAAAACTGAGTTAGAAAGTGTAAGCAGAGAAGCAAACACATTTTCAGTATGGCCATTTTTTTTCCTAACTGACAAATTCTACAAAACCCAACAAGAAACTGTGATCCAAATCCATTTTTTCTACTGAAATTGCTTTCTTATAGCACAGCTGTACTAAAACTAAAGAGCCTGAAACAGAGTTTCCTCTGTAAGAAGCTAAAAGAGATAGAAGGGTGGGCTCTGAATTTTTAATTTATTAAATATCGATCAATGCATGCTAACAATCAACTGTTAAATAACAGTACTAATATTTTATATCAGTTATAATATAATGGATGTTTCTATCCATTCTATTATAATAATGGATGTTTCTATGCATTATATTATAACTAAAACTCTTCCAGTCTTAGAGCTTGGATATTTAGCATATGAAAATGCAAAATGCAATAGTGAGTCAAGTCAGAGTAGAAGGAATTATTAGGAGCATGCCGCAATTCGTACAAAAATGTAAATGAGAGGAGTAAGAAGAAAATTGTCACTCAGAAATCAAGACTCAGACCACATGAGCTAGTACTTTTTCTCTATTACTTGAACAACTCTGTCTTAAGCACTTAAAAATGCACCGAGAGTTGATTTAGCATCTGTGATGTAAGACATCAATACATCAAGGCCTATAAACAACAACAAAAAAGATGCATGCTAAAGCATATAAACCCACCGCGTTAAAAGAATGAATTATACTTTTTTCTACATTTCTTTCTTCTTCAGTTTTCTTTTCTCCCCAAAGTCAGTATTCATTTACTTAACCAAGACAGTTTTCAGTGAACTATATGTTAACTTTTCTACTGCAGGAGAAATTCATATTCAGATTTGTTCCATCCTCCTATTTCTTTGACATGTAGTACTTAAAAAGGGAAGAGAACAATTCTTCTTTAAGATAATATTATTTACTATACAGAAATAATTACAAAAGTTAGGCTATTATCTTCAAGAAGTCTTCATCACAAATGCATCTGCCAAAATACATGAAGTATATCGGTTCACATGTTTTCAACTTGTCAAAAAGACCTTATCTGCACACACCAAAAAACCATTATATTAGTGATAGTAAGGCAATATCACCAAAGTTTCAAGTCTATTAACAGTTTCCAAAGGATTGAACTACCTTAAACACTCCACTCATTCAATGACCTGGGCAACATGCATAGCACATTTGAAAAAAATTACAAGAAAAAGGCAGCTTAGAAAGTGATAGGGTGGAAGGAGACATTGTTGTCTAATTTCAGATGAAAACTTTGTTGTATCAATGTTGATGGACATACAGGTGGAATAGGGAAAATGCCATGCCAGTGTTCCACAGCAAGACCTGTCACTATCCACAACAGGGGTTCCTTCATTTAATCCTATGAGCTGCTATCACGTTCCAGGCTCTGGGCTAGCAGATGAAGTTGTCCACGTGGAAATGACAACTAGAGGAACTCCCAAGGAGCTCAGTCAATTGAGGAAAGATACAGAAAGATCAATACAAAGAACAGAGTATATCCAATACTGATGATGAGTGTGTGTACTGGGTTTAAACCCAGGAACTCTGGCTCTAGACACCATCCAGTTCTACACTATACTACACTGTTTCCCACAGATTCAGCTTGAGGGAGAAGAGGCTCTCCAAAATATCAAGATGTGGTACAGGAAGCGGAGTAATGGATTCTAAGCAGGCGAAAGTCCATGAGGCCAGTATGTATTTGGAAAAAGCAAAGAAGGGCCTTCCAGGCACAGAGAGAGCCTTTATTATGAACTGCGTCTGTATAACAGTATCATTAGGGCCACTCTTCACTGACACTCAGGTAGCTTGCTAGCACCAGAAACCCAAAACTATCAAAAGTCACCACTACCCATAAGCACTGATCACAAACATCATATTCCTCCACTGGTTGGTGTGTTTTTGTACATAAAAGACCAAAGGCACTGATAACTCCTCTGATGATGAGTTGCTCGAGGAAGCCAGAAAATAAAGCAAAAACAAAACAAAACAAAAAACACCAAGATGTCAGCTCACCATGGAAAGTGCCTTTGCTTTATCCCCACAACAACCCCTTTCTCTTTCATCCAAGGACGAAACAAACTCCCCAGGCCCCCTTGAGTTCCTCCAGAAAACTGAAAGTCATCTTTTCATCAACTCAGATCCTTCAATTGATGTGGATCTTCAAAATATTAAAGATTAATCCCGAAGAACACACTGCATTTTGCCATATTCATGTCAGATTTGTAAGTCAGAATCCTAAGTTGATATGTGTGACTAAGACAGGCAAAGACAGGAACGCAGATTAAATTTTTTCAGAAAGATAAAGATACCATCCACTTGGAACGTAATTAGTAAAGCTTTTAATTAACTGGCACTCCCAAAATAGAGGAAATCAGATATAATAGATGTCCTTTGACAGTAATAAAATTAACATCTCATTAATTAATGTAACTAGACTTCCCCCAACCCTATTGATTTCCTGTACTTTTATCAGAATCTGTTTTCAAGCAAAACAAAAAATACAGGTAAACATTGCCAATTCTTCTTCTGTCGCTTCCATCAGATTGAGACTTCCCTGAGGGCAGGAATTACGTCCCATGCATCTTTGTATCTCCCGGAATGTCCCTGACATAGCTCTGTCTTTGTGAAAAGAAAGAGAAGGTCAAGGGCAAGGGGAAAGTCAAAAGGAAAGACAAGGAGCAAAGCAAGAGACAGAGTGAACCCAGTCAGCATTATGGCTGTATCTACCACACCAACCACTACAGTTTCTACATAATCACTCAGCAAACGTTTGTGCAACTGCTCCCTAGCGGATGGTGAATTCCGTGACTGATTGGCAGTAGAGTCTCCTTTGGTATTTCTTAGTTGGCCCACAATGTCACTTTTGATTATTTTTTCAATTCACCATCCTTTCATCAGCCAAAGCAGAACCAGCCTACTCTCATTCTCTTATTTTGGCACAGACTTCCATGTGAGTGATTCATTCTCTCTCTCTCCCTCTCTCTCTCTGTCTCTGTCTCTCTCTCTCTGTCTCTCTCTCTATTTTGAGGTCACTACAAAAAAAATTTCCCTGTTTCTTCCTCCCTGCAGGACTCTTATCCCTCTCTGAGCGTTTTTTGAGTCTAGGCAGGTTTCAGCAGTATCACCAGCCCAGTAACAGCCCTTGGATAAAAGAGCTGTCTGCCTAAGCTCCTCAATTTATTAGAGCCTTCAGACATGAAAGAGTAAACCAATTCCTAGTCAGCAAAGTTACATTACAGAAAAAAGCAAATAAAACCATCAAACAGATTACATACAAGCCTTGAATCCAAAATTAAAGAATATAGGGAAACAAGGTACTTAATCAATTAGGATGAGCCCTATGTTCCCTTTACAGCCAGGAACCAACCAATTAAACAAGCAGCAAATAACAAACAAGCTTTCAATTCCTGATATTTATGTAGCAAATGATATGGTCATTCATTCTAATGTCCCAGTTTAAAGTCTCTGACTTAATTCTTCAAATGTATTGAATTAGAATAGTTAATTTCCTTAACTGTGTCAACTCATTCAAGGTCATTTTCTCCCATTCAATCAGGAAATAGTTTTGTACCTACACTAACATTTGTACTTCTGCCAGTTACGACATTTAAAAGGGAGAGTAACATTTGGGGTGTCTATTAATACATCTAAGCCATTCTGTACTGTCTGACATAATGGAATGATATAAACAGAATCCATTGTCATTTTAATGCAAAGACAATACATCTGATGCCTTTTTTACATATTCTACATCTCACACTATTAATTGAAATTGCTACTGAAACAAGAGTGGCATAGTTAATGCCATTACATTCTAATTAATCAATATCTTTCCAGAAACTTACACAAGAAAGAAAGTTTTAAGTTCAGCTGCCAGTAAAGAGTTCACAGGTATGTATGGGGGAAATGTATTTTCACAAATTATTCATTTGGATTATAGCAAAATAGTTAAAATGTCTTTGTGTGTTTGTGTGTGGAGGAGGGTGTATGTGCCTGCATCACATTAAGGCACCTTACTGCATAATTTTTTTTCTAGATTTAAATTGGGCAATTTCAGCATTAAAATTACCATTTTAGCTCATTAATATTTCAGTTGGTGAACTTAAATAGTTATAAGTTATGTTCTGATAGAGAGAAAGAAAGAGAATGAATATTAGCGTCTGAAAATTCCTAAGTTACTTCCCAGAAGCAGCTTTCACACTGTGAGAATCTGGTTACCATTACAACATTAGTGTAGTTAAATGTACAGAACTTGAGGACATGCTCTGGTGACCAATTTTTACAATACCAGGTAATTTGGTTCCTTATGTACATTACAAAAAGTGTGCTGCCCAGATCATCAATGAGAACTACTCAAGTATTTGAAAAAAAATACATTTGCCTTTAGAATTTAATAGGGGAGAAAATGAACCTAAGACCAAAAATACTGAAAATAGTACCAAGGTACCCATGAATTAATTCATTCATATATTCATTCATTCATTATTTACAGAATATATTTTATGTGCCAGGTGTTTCTTACATAAAGAAAATTAAGGAGGCATGGCCCTTTCCTTCCTTATCTCTTCCCTCTGTTTCTTGTTTTGAACAAGCATGTAATAAGCATCTTCCACTGCAATACATTGTACTAAGAGCTATAGTGGAGATGATGGGAAGACACAGATCCTTTACCCTCATTTATTTCACAAATAGCTGTGGGAAAAGCTATATAACAAGATCTTTTATATTAGAGGGGATGAGCAAGCATTTGAGAAAAGTACTATTAAAACAAAAATCTGTAACACAGTAGAGGAAGAAATTTATCTGTCTGAGAATGGGACATTTTAACTTGACAAGAAAATGATTAGAGGGCTTGCAGTTGTAAAGAGCATTGCACACAGAAGGGATTACACTTGCAAGGATTTGGAAGAGAGAAGGCAGCGTATTCTGGGGATGGTTTTTGTTGAGTGATATCCTCATCAATGCTTTTTCTGCCCACACTTTTTGCCCTGGCACCAACCTCTTTTCAGGCCCTGAGATGTAATGCAGCCATCACAAAACTCAGGGGTATATGCACATAGAGAACATAGAACCCAGATTCTTGGTTTTTAAGCACGAAAGTCAAAGTCCATGTGGCATGCAGGTACTAAAAGGCTCACTCAATTCCCTCATTCAGTCTCTGCAAAAATGTCGTCTTACTCTGCCTTGTTTTCCAATCATAGTACTCACCACCTCCTGAGAATGTTTATTTATGTATTTATTACCTGTCTCTCCCTCACTCCATCTGGAACAGAAGCTCCATGAGACTGGTGTGCTTGTCTTCCCAATAGCTTCATTCCACTCATTCATTTATTCATTCAATCATCTAAAATTAATTGAGCTCCAATGACACAAAATGCTAGACATATAAAGATGAATGAGACATCATCTCTGTTTTCAAAGAATATATCACTCACAAATGTGGATGTTTTGGTTATCTCCTCCTCAGTAACAAGCAACTCCAAAGCTTAATGGCTTGACACAACAATTTATTATCATTATATTTCATGATTCCTCTAGTCAAGAATTAGGACAATCCATAGTAAGAATAAGCTAGCTTCTGCTCCATGAAGTTTGTGGCCTGAGATACAATGGCTTGAACAGCTGGAGGGTTAGAATGACTGAGGGCTGGGACAGGTGGGACTGGCTGAACAGCCTTCTCTATCTCTACATGGCCTTTCCAAGTGGCTGGTTTAAGCTTCCTCTCAGTAAAATAGCCCCAGAGTATGTGGACTTCTTATACACTGGCTCGGAGTTCCTAGAAATCAAAGTAGAAGCTGCCAGTCCTTTTAAGGGCAAGGCTCAGAATGCCCCACCATTATTTACATTACACTCTATTAGCAAAGTAGTCTCAGGCAAGTCCAGAGTATAGGAGAGGGGAAATAGAACCTACCTCTTGATGGGAAGAGTGTCAAAGAATTTACAGCATCTTTAATCTACTACAGTGAGGAAAACCCATTCTCAGATAACTCTGCCATAAGGCAAAAAGAAAAGTAGCAGTAAGGGAGCAATGCTGGCGTCAAAAGCAAGACTTGGGTATCTACCCAATGTGATTTTGAGTTCTGCTGCTTACCAGGTATGTGATGTTGGGAAAATTACTTAAACATTCTGAATTTCTGCATCCTTATCTGTAAAAGGAAGATAGTTTTGCAGCCCAAAATTCATATAACTGTTTTAAGAATTACATGAGATTTCATTCATGCACATGCACTTGAAGATATACATGTACATGTACCCACTCATGTGCATACAGAAACAGAGCACACACATGGCCCAGGCATTGGGACATGGTAAAGAGTCAAGGAATATTAGCTGTAGTTATCACTAAGAATGGCATAAAAATGGTATTATGAATTTTCCCACATCTTGATAATCATATACTTCATATTTTTAAACACATGCTTTTGAAGTGACCACATCTACAGAGATGACTGGGAACAATGAAAATTCTTGTTGAGCAACGAATCAAACTCAGTTACCAGCAGCTCATGAAGGCAAGGTTGAGAGGTTGAATAAAAAATAAAGAAGAAAATAAGAGGCAGGAAATAATTACTAGCCAATACGACAGGGTCTTAGAAGAAATGAAATAGATCTAAGCAGGCAGCAGCATTAGAAGCAGAATATTATTTTCCATTATTTCTTTACTTTGTGTTATACAGAGAATCGTGGGCAAATACATTTACAGATGAAGAAATTGCACGATTAGATGGCAGTGGTGGGTTTATAGTCTAAGCGATACATACTCTGAGAACCAGAGAAATCTGGTGAGTCAAACCAATGGCTTTTAGAAATCATCTTTAGGTTTTATAGGGAATCAGAATATAACAGAATGTGAAGGGAAGTCTTTCCCTAACCACGAGTGATGACAATGAGTAACACACAGAAGGTAGAGCTAAAAAAGTCCCACCCAATCACCGAGTCCATCTGTTCACATCAGCAAACACATATAACTCAGAGTGAGGAAAAAAGTGTCCGTCATTTGAGAATTTTACTAATTGTTCAACATTTATATTCCTGTAAAGCTAAAGGAAACCACTGGAAAGAGGCTGATTTCTGACTTTTTGAATGACTCCAGCTATAGGGGCAGTAAGTCAAGAGGGATGTAATTTGTATGCTAATTTAAAAATTATAATAAAATTAACATTAGCAACTTTCTATGTTTGTGAAAAATGCCATAGTAAAGGTGAATACACTAAGGTTTCCTCAAGTTACTAAAAGTTATCATCAATAAAATTATTAACAGAGATAAGAAAGTTCTAGTCATTTTTTGTTGCTGGAGATGACCTCCAGAATGCTGGTTTCATCCATCACCATAATCTTCCATGGGTAGCTACAGAGCTGATTGCTTTGCCAATCATGAAAAACTCCCCAGTTCCTTTCTTCTCAAGTTTATACATGAAATTAAAAAAAGGAAACCTATCCAGACCAAAGTACATGGGCAAAAGGATGTGGCACAGAACATCAAAGATTAAGAGAGAGGCAGCAGTGCCCTGAAGAGACAGCATAATTCAGATAGCATTCTGTCCTGGTCCTCTGTGAGGTCTAGCTTGGCATAAAAAACAGGTTTACAGATAATGAATCACTTTTGCCAGAGACTCCTAGCCTCCACCTCCCAGGAGGTTGTGTGAAATATAAAAAGCCATTTGATGTCTTCCTAAAAGTCTCCCACCTTTTCACCACCGTGGTTACAACTGTGAAATATCTCCAAGTTCTATTTCCAGCTGACGGTTAAGCGGGATGGGAACGTTGCACATTTTTGGAGAAAGAGAGTTGTATTAAAATTTTTCATTGTCATAAATTCATTTGGACAAGAAGAAAATGAATGGAAAGGTAATTTGTAAAACCAGTTGTGGGCCTTATAATTTGGCTCCTTCATTTTTCTGCCAAATCCACTGAGAAGAAGGCACATATCTCACTCCTTCCTACTGTCATCATCAAATGACCGAGCCACAGAGGTGACATGGAAGGCAGCAGGTACCCAGAATTTGTAGGTTAATATTTGGTAGTAATTATTATAAATGGAAAAATGACTGTGCCAAGTGCTTCATGCACATTAGCTCATGGAAAGTAGGTAAACCCATTTTAAAAATAAGATGATGGTCATTCTCAGCAAACATAAGAACAGAAAACCAAACACTACATGTTACCACTCATAAGTGGGAGTTGAACAATGAGAGCACATGGACACAGGGAGGTGAACATCACACACCGGGGCCTGTTGGGATGCGGGGCTAGGGGAGGGATAGCATTAGGAGAAATACCTAATGGAGATGACGGGTTGAGGGGTGCAGCAAGCCACCATGGCATGTGTATATCTATGTAACAAAAATGCACGTTCTGCACATGTACCCCAGAACTGAAAGTATAATTCTAAAAAAAGATGGGAGCACAGAGAAGTAAAATAATTAATGTTATCCAGTCCTTATATGGCATGCATTGGATGACTCAGAATTGGCCACTGTGCTATACCACTTCATATGCTACTGTTTTTAACTAAGTATGTGTCCTTAGGTGAGTCACTCACTGCCTTTCATCTCCATATATAGTATTCCACTCTATGGTCAGCATTTGTAATATGAGCAGGACAGCACCAGGCTTCCTCAATTAAGTTTTTGTGGAAAGCAATTAAGAAGTGACTGGAAAACACTTGATGTAAAGGTCAGTTCTTTTTCTCTTTTATTTATGATCTAATCTTTTCTTTCTTTCCATCATTGTAAGAACACTTCTATTAATAAATTATACTTCTTTCTAATATCCCTGAGTCACAACTTTCTTCTAACGTGATAAATCGCCTTGTTTATAACACACACACACACACACACACACACACACACACAGCCTTAGCAATAACCTCTGGTGGCAATGAACAAGCTTCCTCAGGATTAGTTTTTACTCTTTAAGTGTAAGGAGAACTTTATTAAGGAAAATGGAAAATTTACAACGAAGAAGGGAAATACAGCACAGTATAAATTTTATTTTTAAAAAATTCAAAATTTTAGGACTAGAGAAAGACAGAAAAGCAGAAAGCTGCCCCAGCCAATCAAAGAGGTGTGGCTCTGTGCAGAGAAGTCACACTAGGTCAGAAGAAACAACACAAACTTCAGATAAGTGTGAGACCTTCACAAGCTGATTGGTTTTTCTCCTTTGAATACTGACATTTTTTCTAAATTTTGTAGTAAATAAATGTTCAGTTTCAAAGTATCAGTTTTACTGGAAGATACTCATACCATTATAAGAGTAACTGGATGTGTTCGTTCAGAATATAGCACTGTATTAATCCAGATCTTTGGGATGTAACAGAAACCCATTCCAAGTTAGTGTGAGCAATATTCTGTGGGGAAAGGGTGCAAAATTTATTAGAAAAAATATACAAGTGTCCAGTGAAACCAAGTCAAGGGAAGACGTGTTTCTGTGCTTTGTAAAATGCTGGGACCAAGAACTATGCAGCCACTGGCGGTTCAAGGTGCAGGCCCAGCCTGGAGGCTTCATCATGTCCTAGCTGTAGCCCCCCTACTCCATGTTCAGGTTTTTATTCCCAGCTCTACATTTACAGGAAACAGAATCAGATTATCTTGCCTTGAGCCAGAAGTCACCTCTCCTGTTCTATATTGCTCTTGCCACAGGCAGAATGAGAAGGTCATACAGTTCAATTAACTCATATCGCCTGTGCATGTAAATGTTGAGCCTTCAACTGTACATACATGGCAGAAAGAGATATATAATCTTTAAAGTGAGGACAATTCAGCCTGACTTTAAAGTGAGGACAATTCAGCCTGACTGACCTACTCATGAGTATGTGACCTGGTGTATGCATAGTTTGGAAGATATAAATCTGCTGTTACCTCCCTTTACCTCAGCGTGAGTATCAGTGTATGTGTGTGAGCATAAGTGAAAGTCATTCTAGTACTTAAAGCTATGTATTTTAGTAGATATGGTTTTTACCTTATGCCTAGACTTTCTAACATAATCCTCACATAAGATACCATTGCTTTGTACAAACATTTCTCTTTGACCAGCACCCGTTCTTGAGGGTGGAAGGTGATTATTTGAGAAATGGAATATGGAATAAAGATGCAGTTTCCAAGGTGTCTTTGAAGAATATGGCTTCATATAAACTGAAAACTCTTACATGGAGTTGATAGTCTTATAATCAGACTGGAGAAGAGTCGAAAAACAACTGATCAGAAACCATTACAATCAATGTCTTAACAGAAGTAGAATAGAGATGATGCCCTGATATTAAAATTAAGTATTTTAAGAACAGTTAAATATTTTGAAGTTTTTTTAAATTTTCAGTTATCTCACAACTGAATTAATGACAAAATATTAAGACACTTTAATCCATTAATTATATGGAGAACTTTTTGTGATTCTGTGCTAATTTATTAAAATTCTATTTTGTTAGTTTTCATAATATAGCTGCTCATCAGAACTGATATATGCCACCACCACTAGACACTAACAAGCATCTTTTGATCTTTTCAGCTCAAAGTAACGTCATTTTAGTCAGTTTTTTTTTTTTTTTTTTTTGGTGTTTGCTTTTTCATTGAGATGGAGTCTCACTCTGTTGCCAGGCTGGAGTGCAGTGGCACGATCTCACTGCAACCTCCGACTCCCTCCCTTCTCCTGCAATTCTCCTGCCTCAGCCTCCTGAGTAGCTGTGACTACAGGCACACACCACCATGCCTAGCTAATTTTTGTATTTTTAGTAGAGATAGGGTTTCACCATGTTGTTCAGGATGGTCTCTATCTCCTGACTTCGTGATCCACCCGCTTTAGCCTCCCAAAGTGCTGGGATTACAAGTGTGAGTCACTGTGCCCGACCAGTCAGTTATCTTTTTTTTTTTTTTGGCTATTAGAAAAACAACAACAACAACAACAGCAACAATCTCAAATAAGTTTAAGAAACAGCAGCAAAGAACTTTTCTGGCTTATATGATCAAGTAGTCCATTGAGAGGCATAGCTAGATCCAGAGGTTCAAATATTGCCTTCAGGAATCTTTCTCCCTTTCTTCCCCTATCTTTCTTCTCTTCTTTACTAGATATTAGCTTCATTTTCAAACTGAGTCTTTCAAAGCAGCAGCTGACATTTCTCCCCACAGCCCAAGCTCATAGTGATAAAGTTAAGGTGGACTTTCTCCAGGCATCTATTTCACTTATTTCACTTAGCCCAAAAGGATTTCTATTCATCTAGTTGGGCCATGACCCACCCCACCACCAGAAGAATCATTGTGTCTAGAAAAATGTCCTATATGATTGGCCAGGACTGGGTGAGGGCCTGGGATAGAAATAACATAAATACATCTGGGCTTTTCTTCTTCCCCCTCAACCTTTGGGGAGGAAAGGGTAGTCACATCCTCCTAAACCATATGAACTGAACATGATTCTTATAAAGTGAGAAAAGGATAGTTTCCCTACGAAACCTATAAAATGGGGGAAAATCATATTTGCTGTAAGCTTCAAGATAAACTTTCAGAAATGGCATACTAGAAAAACACATATTTGTAATACACCTGACAAATGTTTGGCATCACTAATATATAAAGAGCTTATAAAGTAGAGAAGAAAAAGACCATCAACCCCCCAAAATGGGCAGAGATATAAACAGAGTATTCACCAAAAAAAAAAAAAAAATGCAAATGGACTTTAAACGTTTGAAAAGATGTGAACATTGCTCATAATAAGAAAAATATAAATTACAACTACAATGAGGGATTATTTCTCACCTACTAAATTGGGAAAAATCCAAAAATTTGAGAAGGTTATTGGCAAAGTAGCAGGGAAACAGCCACTGATTAATATATGCATATACACATTCCCACTGTTGAAGTGAGAGTTCACCGGTAAGCAAGGGGAGGATCTAGAATGATCCATGTGGAAATGGATAAGAATCAGATACATCAGTATAAATTCATGTTTAGTTTGATATAGATTAAGCTCTGTATTGGGGATCAGAAAGTGACACCCCAAAATGAAGCCCTCAGAAGCAAAAGTTTCTCTCTGACCTTCTGACCTTTTCCTGCTCTTCTGTCTCTCAGTCTCATTCTCCCCTTAGACTAGCCATGGAAACTAGAATCCCTCTTCCCTAGGATGGGTCAGAGAACCAGAACCCCTTTTCACCAAGGCTAGCCATAAAACCTAAAAATATTACTCTAATGTGCTGTGTAAAAACTTCCCATAAAGGAATTATCTGACCTACCTTGTTTGACTGTAGGTCATCAGATCCCCATTCCAGAGAGGGTCCCACCCCATACCCAGAAGGAAAGAATGCTGCACAGAGACACCAAGAGACATCTAGACAGACAGGCCTTTCTGGGTTTCCCCATTCAGTCTAGAGATCAGACCCTTTTTATGCAATTATATTTCTACACGACTGTCCATATGTCATTGAATCCAACCATAAAAATGGTTTCCCCTGTATCTTTTGGTCTTCATTCTGAAGGCTCCCTTGTCATATAATCAAATACATTTGTACATCTTTTCTCCTATTAATCAGCATTGTGCCAATTGATTTTCAGTGACCCATCAGAGGACAAAGGGAAAGTTTTCCCTAGGCCTCCACATCTGTTAACTGAGAAGCCCTAAAAGAAACCATGCCCAAGTAGCAATAAGCACACCCAGTGCCCCAGCGCCCAGGTCTTTTTTTTTTTTTTTTTTTTTTTGAGGCGGAGTCTCGCTCGGTCACCCAGACTGGAGTGCAGTGGCGAGATCTTGGCTCACTGAAACCTCTGCCTCCGAGGTTCAAGCAATTATCCTGCCTCAGCCTACTGAATAGCTGGGATTACAGGCATGTGCCACCATGCCCAGCTAATTTTGTATTTTTAGTAGAGATAGGGTTTTTCCATGTTGGTCAGGTTGGTCTTGAACTCCTGACCTCAGGTGATCTGCCTGCCTTGGCCTCCCTAAATTTTGGGATTACAGGCGTGAGCCACCATGCTCGGCCTACATCTTGATGTTTAATACCATTCTCCAATAAAAGAAGCCAGAGATCTTTGGAAAATTCTAGATTCTAGAATGGAGGCAGAAAATAAATGCACCTGGATAATCCTATAGTAAGAAGTGCACACACACAAAAAAAAGACAAAACAAAAAACACACCTTGAGGGGATGTGTCAAGGGACACAGTAGTCAACTGAAAGAACTCTCAATAGCCAAAGTTGGAAAAAGTTAAACAACAAAATACAGTATTGGATTATAAACCTAAGTATTGCTAACAAAAAAAAAAAAAAAAAAAAAAAAAAAAAAAAAAAAAAAAAAAAAAAAAAAAAAAAGACTGACACAAAAGTCAAAGGAAATAGCATTTCTTTGGTAAACCTATAAACCTATAATTGCAATTCTGGCACATTGAATCAGGGCAGCCCTGAGTTATGTCCTATACAGCAAGAGCAGAAGAGGTTTTTTACCAGGGATTTCCACAAAAAATGTTTTCAAAGGCAGATCATTGCTGGGTGGAAATCCTGAATCATAAACCCATTCTGATTGGTTAGCTAACCAGGGTTTGATTGGTTAGCTAACCAGGGTACACCCACCTGAGAGATGTTGAGGGCTGGCAGATACTGACTTCATCTGTTTATTCAAGTCTATTGGAATAGTCTGTGGTTTGACCCTGAGCAGGTGTGAGTGAAATCCTCTCACAATCTCCCAACTCCACTCTAATTAGAAAGCCTTAGCCTTAGTCATTTCATTTCCTTTCACAGTAGGAAATAAATAAATGAGTAAATACAAATATAAATAAACAATTGAATAAATTAAATGGGGGAGAAGGAGATATGTTAAATATTTATTTACTAATTCATTTTAAAATGACAAAAATGAATCCATTATATGTTGTAAAGGAAAATAAAAATCTCAGCACCCCAAAACTCCTTATGCCAAAGTGAAAGTTAAGCCTAGAGGCTGAGTCACACACACCCTCCTCCTAATGAGTAGCTATTACTAGCATTATACATTAGCCAGACCCCCCAGGAAAGGTAAAAGGCTTCAGGCATCTCTGAATGGCCCCACAAATCATTTACAGGCAAATTTTTTGCTGGCCTCCCATAAACAAGGACATGAGAATTGTAACTTTGGGTCTACAATCTAAGTCTAGCTCCTAAAACTAAAATCTGTTTGATTCCACACTGATGATATCATTACAACCTTTTCTCTCCAGGTGCAGAACAGAGACAAGATCAATCATTCCTCCACCTACCCAGAAATGTGTGCATAATTGATTCTTCCTTTACTCTTTTTTCTTTTCTCTTCAAATATTCACCTTAATTTTATGTGAAATGTAGATTTGCTGGGCATTAACTAAAGTCTCACAAGAATGTTACCATTTGCTCCTACCCACCTCTTTCCCTACATGTCTTTCTCCCTTTAGGAAAATGTATAAATATAAACCTTCTGAAAACCTATTCAGAAAAACAGCAACAGATGCCTCTGTGGTTTGCATTTTCTGGCTGTGCCCTAAAACTGGCTTAAAACTCCAATTGATTGAGATGCCTGCCTCAGTCACTCATTTTGGTTATCAATGTTAACATAAATAGCACATTTTATGAAAATAGCTATATTTCCCCTAAAATAAAAGTAGATTGAATTGTTTTGCTTTTGCAAATCTCTTTAATACATGGCTTAATGGAAGAGAGTTTGAGTTTTACATCTGCACTGCATTCAACGTGTTGTGATATCACATGTCAAATAGATTCTGGAAAACACTGTACACCTATGACAGAATGATATTTTTAAAAAGCAAACTATATTTTACTATCAGTGTGAAACTAGTCTTGATCTCATGGATTCCTTGAAAGTGTCTCAGAAACTCCCATGCATCCCCAGAACACACTTTGAGAACTGCTGCTCTAACCTAACTTCCAATTAACAAGATACATAGAGGAACATATTAAATGACACGGGGGCAAAATATATCATCAGCAAAATATAGAATGTGAGAAACCCTATGGAACAATGATCTCATTTCTTCAACTAATAAATTATGAGAAAACAGAGCAGGGAGAAAATTATAGACTAAAAGGAACTTAACAGGCTTATTTACCAAGTGCAATGTAAGAACCTTGTTGAATCCTAATTTGAACAAATTAATTTATTTAAAAAGGAATTTATGAGACAATTGGTGGAATTTAACCACTGATTAACATTAGTATTTGTTAACATTAAATAATTGTTAAAATCTTTTAAGTAGGAGAACGACATTATGGTCACGTTTACTGAAAGTGCTTATCTTTTAGAGATACTTGCTGAAATAGTTACAGATAAAACAATATGATACCCAGGATATGCTTCAAAACAGTCTGTTAGAAGAAAGGACGGACCACGGGTAGGAGGTGAGGCTGTGTGACGATGGGTTCACAAAGTTCATTATGCTGTTTCCTCAAATTGCTTGTATGTTTTCATTTCTTCATAATAAAAAAAGAGTTAAAAAAGAGACAGAAGTCTCCAGATATGTCCACTGAAACTTGGCGCTCAGCAGGCCAAATGCCTTTTGGAGGTCCCCAAATGCAATCGGAACAAAAGCTCATTAAAAGGCAGTTTCAACACCCCCACAGGATAGACTTTGCTTTTCAACTCAGAATGACTATTCAGGGAGCCGAGTAAAAAGGGATTTTGCTGATTTCTATGTAAGGAAAGCAGACTGAATGATGTTAGTGCTTGTGTTCTGATTGTTTTTATGACAATAGGCTTTCTAGACATTTCTACTCTGTACTACATTACAGGAGTAGGGACCTGAAGGGGCTTGTGCATGTGAGCGGAACAGGGAAGGAAGGAGGGCTATTGGATGCCATGACTTATGTCCCTCTTTGTGTAAATGTGGGGAAACACAGGCTTACAGACACGTTTTTACAGTGCCCCTGGCAAACAGTAGTATATATCTTCAAAAATTCTTCATGATGAAAACTATCATAAATAATTTTTTAAGGCCGGGTGCAGTGGCTCACGCCAGTAATCCCAGCACTTCAGGAGGCCGAGGCAGACGGATCTCCTGAGATCAGGAGTTCGAGATCAGCCTGGCCAACATGGTGAAACCCCATCTCTACTAAAAACAAAAAAATTAGCCAGGCATGGTGGTGGACACCTGCAGTCCCAGCTACTCAGGAGGCTGAGGCAAGAGAATCGCTTGAACCCTGGAGGCAGAGGGGGCAGTGAGCTGAGATCATGCCACTGCATTCCAGCTTGGGCAACCCAGCGAGACTCTGTCTCAAAAATAAATAAATAAATAATACAAATTTAAAAAAACTAAAAATCCTAGCAGCCATTGAAATATATTCATACACATTGCTAAGGAAAAAATAACATGCCACAAACAATATGTGAAGCATGATCCCATTTATGCAAAGAGGAAACAAACAGAAACAAAACAATACAAATACAACACAAGTGTGCACATGTGCATTTGTGGACATGGATGATTCTGAGAGTAGTAAGTAAGTATGTTTTCACCCCAACTCCTTTTTACCCTGTAACACCAACTTGGCTACGCCACTGCCCTTAAAGTAAAGATGTCATACTAGAACCGGAGATAGAAAAAGACATCCAATTCTGGACACTTCTGTTTTCAAAAGCTGAGATCCACTTGTAAAACACTGGCAAACATTTTGTTTTCTATGCTAGCAGGGGAGAAAATACCTCTCCCTGGGCAGGAGAACAAGGAAAAATAAAACAAGTAGTGTAAACTAGTTATATATCTGAAAAGAGGCCACATACTCTGAGCTCTCCAAGAAGGTTAACGTCAAGTGGATGGGAGAAATAGAACTCTCAGATCAGTACAGGGCTTGAGAGCAGAGTTGCCCATGCCTGCTTTCCCTCTGAACCCTGACAGCGAACTCTTCTGAGGGAGCTTCTCACTCTATCAAGGTATGAGAAAACTTGAAAAGAGATGTTTGGATTGAGTGGGGGGTTATCAGAGGTAGAGAAGTTCCAAGGTAGCCCCATAACTTTCCTATATCCTTGAAGAATCATTTTTCATTTGCAGAATTTTAAGGAAGAAAGTCTACACACCTGAAAGGCTCTTGGATAGACCAGTAGATGGTGGCATAATCAATGTGGCCAAGAACCAAGTGAGATTGCCAATACCTCACTGGATGCCCAGAGAGGGCTCCATGTCTGGAACAGGGTGGAATGATGTACATCCTAGCAAATTCAATGGTGGACAGACCCCATGGAAGTCCAGCTGTCTCCTCAGTCCAGAAACCATGACACTCCTTAAATTCCCAGTATTTAAATAAGTCCCAGAGAAGGATGAGCTAGGGTAACTGAAACAGTCAGGACTGAAACTTGAAATAATTTTGCTAGGATTGACTATACAGTAGATCCCCGTTATCCACAGGGGATACTTTTCAAGACCCCCAGTGGATGCCTGACACCACAGATAGTACTAAACCCTATACATACCATATGTTTTCCTAGACAGTAAAGGGTGGGTAGGATATAAGAGTAGATACCCTAGGCAAGGGAATGATTCGCCTCCTGAGTAAGATGGAAGGGAATGACACAGGATTTCACCACACTACTCCGAATGGCATGCAATGTAAAACTTATGAATTGTTTACTCCTGGAACGTTCCCTTTTAATATATTTGGACAGTGGGTAACCGAAACCATGGAAAGTAGAACTGCTAGTAAAGTGTTTTCTGTCATTAGGTGAGATGGGCAATCGAAATAATCATTATCAAGAAAAAAATGGCAAAAATTCCCAAATAGAATACTTTTGCTAAAAGAATTGACACACACACACGTAACTATGTGAGATAATGGATATGTTAATATGTTTGAATACAGTAACCATCTCACTATGCACATGTACATCAAAAATCATACTGTGTATCTAAATATATAGTTTTTTAAACTGAAAGAGAAAAATATGTTGTGTGTGTTACACACACATATTGTTAAATGAATAGGGACAGCAGTTCTCTGGTGGAACAGAGTAGGATTTAGAGAATGTGTGAAGGAAGAATCTCACTTTCCACATCATTTATATTTCTCTAAATTGTTTGCATTTTTCACATTGAGTCATGTTACTTTTGTGATAAAGGTTTTTGTTTCAAAAACAATGATAACAAGGCCAGGCGCAGTGGCTCACACCTGTAATCCCAGCACTTAGGGAGCCTGAGGCGGGCAGATGACCTGAGGCCAGGAGTTTGAGACCAGCCTGGCCAACATGGCAAAACCCTGTCTCTACTAAAAATACAAAAATTAGCAGGCGTGGTGGCGGGCGCCTGTAATCCCAGCTACTCAGGTGACTGAGACAGGGAGAATCGCTTGAACCCAGGAGGTGGAGGTTGCAGTGAGCCAAGATCACGCCACTGCTCTCTAGCCTGGCTGACACAGTGAGACTCTGTCTCAAAAAAAAAAAAAAATAGCTGGGCATGGTGGCAGACACCTCTAATCCCAGCTACTCAGGAGGCCGAGGCAGGAGAATTGTTTGAACCTGGGAAGTAGAGGTTGCAGTGAGCCCAGACTGCACCATTGCACTCTAGCCTGGGCAACAAAGTGAGAGTCCGTCTCAAGAAAATAAAAAAAAAAAAAAAAAAAAAAAAAAAAAAGAGTACATTCCAAGTTTCTCACAAATGGTTCCCCAGACAACTGGCAGGGTGGGACTCTTTGCTACAGTGCATTTACCACAAGGCACCACGCCTTCACCACAAAGTTGGTATAGGAGAGAAACGCAGGGAAAGGCTGGGTGACATTTTCTTGTCACAAAGATGAAAAGATTAAACTGTGAAAAGCACGAAAGAATTGTCAAACGTACATGACACAAGATATAACATAGTGTGTGAAATGTGGCAAGCCCCACCACTTGTGCAACCACCCAAACACTAATTTTTCATGAAAATGGAAAACATATTATTAAGTAAAACCCTTGAGTACAATCACATGATAAGGTCTACAAAACACCATCTCCTGAATTGGAGCATCACCCCTATGCCCACCACAAAATGAGTCACATTTCACTTACCATTTACTTTTTATCCTTTCAATTGTTATGGACATGTATAGCCAACTGCACTTCTAAAGAGCTCATAAAGCTGTGGTTTAGTTATTCTGAGTTCAATATTTACATGCAGTACAGTTCTCAGAAACACTCATTTCAAATCAATCAAGGTTTATTGGGCACTTTTTATGTGCAGGCTCTTACTGAAGGGTGCAAGGAGGATCAGGGACACAGTTCCTGCCTTGGAGTATTTACAGTCTTAAAGGAGGGACACATAGGTAAGCAGCTAATAATTACACAAGACGAAATAAAGCAAGTGACATTAATAATAACCAGAGCAGGAGAGTATGTGGGAATGAATATTTAACTGCATGGGCATTTGGGCTGGTCTTTAAAGGACGGTAAGGATTTAAAAGGCAGAGAAACAGCAAGGGCCATAACCACACCATGAGTAAAACTAAGCAGGTGTAAAAGGAAGGCTGACGTCCTTCCACGACTCAGTGTAGGGTCTCTAAGAAAACAAATTATCTAGACCTTTCACTGTGTCTATTAATCATTTTGCATTCTGTAGTCACTGTTCTCATGTAGCCGGAGGCTGAATAGGTTGACCTGATCTAAAATTATTAGAAAGAGAAAGTGAAATAGAAATGCACTCAGCAAATGTGGGTTCCTTGAGAAGCACACGTACTCATACATCATACAGGGGTGACATGGGGGGCAGGGGGTGCTCTAAAAGCACAGCTCTGCTAGATGAACTATGCTTTCCACTGCTCACCTGAGAAGCACTGGAACATTGCATGTAACAAGACTGGAGCTCACAAAATGAACAGATAGACTTTTTCCCCCTTGGTTTCAAATTCTTCAAACTGGGCTACAGCTGAACATAAATCATAATTCCAAGTAGCCAGCTGTGATGCACTTAGAACAATTCTTTTGATGTCTTCATCTGGTGGGGTCCCTCATAGCTTGTGGAGTAGCAGCACCCTCTATTGGAAAGGAGGTCTCTTGAAGGCCCATCACTACCAGAAAAACCTTTCCAATTTGCAAATCAAAGGGATAGTTGCTTCCATGGGATTCATAACTACTCACCAAATGGTGAAGAGATTTTCCTATCCATTATATTTAATGTAACAAATACAAAATGTTTTGTCTGTAGAAATAAGCACTACACAGTGATTACTTCTTTATACTGAACGTTAGAAGATATCAGTACCTTCTGACTTTTTTTTTTTTTTTTGAGAGTCTCTCTGTGTCACCCAGGCTGGAGTGCACTGGTGTGATCTCTGCTCACTGCAACCTCCACCTCCCAGGTTCAAGTGATTCTGCTGCCTCAGCCTCCCAAGTAGCTGGGACTACAGGAGTGTGCCACCATGCCTGGCTAATATATATATATTAGTATTTTTCGAAGAGACAGGGTTTCACTATGTTGACCAGGCTGGTCTTGAACTTCTGACCTCATGATCTTCCCACCTTGATCTCCCAAAGTGCTGGGATTACAGGTGTGAGCCACCATGCCCAGCCCTGACTTTCTTCAAAACCGAGATACATGCTCACTAACAAGTACACAAGATTCTTAGAAAGAGTATGGCTGAAAAGGTACATATAAGAGAAAACTAAGTACCATGAAACTTACTTACTAACATTTAAAATTCTATTCAAAATATTATTTTTAAAATCTACAATTCTCTACACAAAAGTAATCGAACATTATTTTGTTCCACTCATTCAACAATATTTTTTGCATGTCTATTAAATCTTCAATGTGTGATTTAATCAACCAATATAGTATTGTCATTGAGCTCACATCAGGGGGAAGGACAAGGCTGCCAGCAGTTATAACACAGGGTGATAAGTAAGCATCAGGAGCAGACTAGAACCCCTAACTCAATCCTAAAGATGGGGCTTGGTATAGAGCGAGGCAGCAATGCTTGCGTTGTATCCTGAAAAATAGATTACAGTCAACCACGCAGAAGACCAGAGAGAAGTTTCCCAGATTTAGGGACAAGGAAGTACAAAGACATAGGGACACAAAAGATACTGAGGTATTAAGAGACCACAAAGTTCATAAATGTTACAGAGTTATACACTGCTACCATACGGAGAACAAAAAAGAGGTGAGGGAGTGGATCGTGCATCTCAGGATTAGAAAGGGCATTAGAGTCTAGATTCCTGTCTAGATTCCTGAATACCTCCAGTGACCTGCCACTCGCCACTCATAAAGCTACAAAGGATCTCATTTTGCACCCTGGGATCTCTTAATGCAAAACTAATCTCTCTTTCATTTGCGGAACTCAAATCAACTTTTTTGAGGTGAAACATGAAACTGAAGAACTGAAGAACTGACTAGATCTTAAGATTTTCCCTAATAAAATAACCAGAACTAAGCTGACATTGAGCTAGAATATCCACAGTTAATATGCTTCCCTTTGCAGCATCTGTGAGTGATAACAACTAACCACATCTTTGAATTTATCCTGGTTCCAAAGAGGACACTTCCAACATCAGGGCCCTTAATGGCTTTGGTAAACACCACAAGATTTCTGAGTGCAAGTAAAGAGGGGACAGCTCTCTACAATCCCTAAGATCATTACCTGAAGCTCCCTTATACTCCCCTGGAGAACCTCCATTCTCCTCATCAGGCAGAGCACCACTTATATCCTCTCTCCCTACAGTCTCTATGGAAGCAATTGCTAAGTGAGATCATTATTGTACCGATCAGACCCAATTGCAGTACAAGAGAACAAAATCAACCATGTTAATTTCAGCTGAGCAAGTGAGCAAGTTGGGGTTTGTGGCGGCGGGGGGGTGGGGGTGCCCGGCACTTGCCAAATAGAGAAATCACAGCTCCTCACAGACAGTAATTCAATTTGCAAGCTCTAACTGTAAGCTGAAATTAAAAATAATGGAAGGCACAAAGCAATTGCATACAAAAGTCCAGGTAATGTCAGTGAAAAGGAAAAGCATCCTTCAATAAGCAAGTGCACTTCTCAACCTGTTTTCTCCTAAAAATCTGACAATTATTTCTACATTTGCCACTATTTAATCAGCAAGAGGTTAAAAAAGGCAATGCAATTAAACTTAAGAATAAAAGAGAGGTAAACCTCCCTCTTTCATATTATGTGCATTGTACAAGATGAAATGAACTAGGAGAGGGAGGCACGGAGAAAGGGAGAGACCAAGATATCAAGGAGAGGCAGTCAAAAGGAGCAAAAATCAAAACCGCAGGAGCAGGTGAAGAGCAGACTCCACAGAGTCTGCAAAAGCACAAATAACAGTTCATCTCAGTAGCTTCAGGACTAAGGATGCAGGCTTCGGAATCAGAGAGAGTTGAAGTCATATACAAGCTCCACCCCTTCTAGCTGACTGAGCAAATTATTTAACCACAGAAAGGTTCAATTTCCCTATCTGCACAACCTTATAGGCTTATTGAAAGACTAAATCTGACTCAATGAATGTATGACCTTCAGACAGCTTCTGACACATAACAAGCATTTAATGAATTTAAGCTTGAAAAGAAGAATGCCTGGTGTGCATCAAATAAACAATAATTGTTTGCTGGAAAAGGCAGTAAAGAAGCAAAAAGAAAAAGTGCATTCATTTGCCTTAAAAAAAAAAAGGGCCAATAATACCAGTGGAAAATGGTAATATCAGGGGGAAGAACTTATGTGACCCCAAAAGAAATTTCTACACCTCCCACCTTCACAACAGGTTGTATGAGAATCACCTCATTTTAATTTTATATAAATAGTGACAATTTATTGTTAAATTACAGAGTATTAATTTCATAATTATATGGTTTTAAGAGTTTTAACAGAAGTCTTTAAAAACTAAATGATCAAATTGTCTTTGTTTTAGATCCATGAGAGATACAAGGCCAGAGAAGTTATAACTTTAACCAAAGTCCTACTGTCAGAGCAAGAGCTGAATACACTGGTTCAATTTATTGGCTCTTGTTATGGATTAACAGTCTCCCCTCAAAGTTCATATGTTAAATCCAGACCCCATAGAGTGATTGCATTTGGAGATAGAGGCTTCAGAGAGCTAATTAAGGTTACATGAGGTCATAAGCGTGTGGCCCTAATCCAGTAGAACTGGAGTCTTTATAAGAAGAAGAGACACCACAACCCTATACACACAGAGAAAGACCTTGTGAGGACACAGCAAAAAGGTAGTATTCTGTAAGGCAAGGAGAGGGGCCTCAGGAGAAGCCCACCCTGCTGGCACTTTGATCTTGAAATCCCAGACTCCAATACTATAAGAAAATAAATTTCTATTGTATTGGCCACCCAACCTGTGTTATTTTGTCACAGTAGCTTTAGAAGTCTAATACACTGTAATTCCCTGGAAAACACAAATGGGGTTTTCCATTAAGATTGGTCCAAATCCAGTCTTAACCACTTGCAATGGAGTGACTTGGGGCAAGTTATTGAGAGACTTTGGGCCTCCATCCCCTCATCTGTGACACAGAAATGATGTCATTTTCTACTACATATTGTTACTTTGGTTATTTGTATAATTAAATGAGGGATCTCTAATTAAAGATCTTAGCAGAATGTCAGACATATAGTAAGCCCCCGATAAGCATTCACTTTCATTATGATTGTATGATCTTTGATTGGTAATACAACCTGAGACTTTTCATTTCCTGGTTTTCCCACCCAATCCTCTAATACTTTTGTATGAAACTATACCCACAATGATTATGTGTAATCTACATTTTTTTTTTCCAAACCAAGGATGTTTAAAACAGGGAACACAATGACCAATGGAAACATAAAGAAATTGCTACTTTAGCTTCTTGATTCTATTCTATTTCCTGCAAAGTGGATTTTCAAGCAGACTCTGAGTTATCTTACCAAAACCAGTTGTCTTGCATTTGTTTCCCAGCAGCCTCCTTTGAGGCCCGAGGATGTGAATACTCTCCCTGCTTTCTTCTGATTTATTCTTCCCTGGAAATAAATACAACCATCACTCTCTGCACAGGAGTTCATTGTGTCTGGGGGGAATTTTCTTGTCAAGGCTTTGAGATGAGAGAAGAGCATAGTGCACCTTACAGGAATCGGCTATTTTCAAGGCATTATTAGTGAGACCGATGGCTGTAGCAAATTTCACAAAAGAAGATATTTTAAAACTTCACGAGTTTTCAAAACAACTTGACTCATTTCAAAATGGAGCAGGGTGGGAACTGTTTTCTGGGCTCTGGGCTCATGAAGACATGAATGCCAAAGAAAAGAGCTGCACTACATATAATATTTATTGCCAAATGTCAAGAAAGGTGTATAGGTCATCCTGCCCCCAGGACTAGGAAATTTTCATCTCCTTAGAACAACTCATGGGAGACTTTTTTTTACCTCTTGATTACTTTTAGAGAGAAGGGTGAGAAATGACTTCATAACTGCCTTCTTGTGGCATTTAAAAAATTACAGCCAGGCCATCTAGCTCTCCCTATTAACAGAATAATAATAACAGACGTGATTTGAAGCCTGTAATCCCAGCACTTTGGGAGGCCAAGGTGGGCAGATCACCCGAGGTTAGGAGTTTCAAACTAGCCTGACCAATATGGTGAAACCTCGTCTCTACTAAAAATATAAAAATTAGCTGGGCATGGTGGCACATGCCTGTCGTCCCAGCTACTTGGGAGGCTGAGATAGGGGAAATCACTTGAACCCAGGAGGCGGAGGTTACAGTGAGCCAAGATCTGGCTATTGCACTCCAGCCTGGGCAACAGAGCGAGAATCTGTCTCAAAAAAATAAAACAAAAATAAGTAAATAAAAAATGAAGTGATTTGAGTCAGACTAGTAAGATAATGTTCTGAAAAAGAGAGTTCTTCAACATCAGAAGTTGGAAAGAAGAAGCGTTGTTCTTCAGAGTCAGCTAGCTTCAAGGTGACCTCAAATCATTTCCTACACACGTCTACCATAGATATTTTGTTGTTGTTGTTGTTGTCGTTAGAGAAAACAAAGATATTTTCTTTACAGAATCATTGTGTTGGTTTATTTGAAAAATTTACAGGTCAAGCAGTTTATGTTCATTTCCTCATTGAATCTTGATAGCCAATAAGGTAGAAAGCAAAGTGTAATGGAAAGAATGGGGATTGAGCCAAACTGCTCTGAGTTTAAATTCTGGCTTTACCACCAATAGCTAAGTCTCACTCCTCTGATCTAAACAAGGATAATTACCTACCCTTTGTGGCATTATTGTAAGGGTGACCATATGTATATAAAATGCCTGACAAAGAGCAGAACCCAGTAGATACGCAGCTATTACTATTATTGTTGCTTGCATAACCATAATGCAGATTTTAAAATAGGCACAGAGAAATGAAACAACCCTCATAAGGTCACTAAGTTAATAAGTAGTGAATCTAGATGTGGCAGAAGATGCTAAGTAAGTGTCTATTACTCATCACCCCATCTCTCTTTCTTAGTAACAGAACTTCTTAATAAGAATTATTCAGGCTGGGCATGGTGGCTCATGCTTGTAATCTCAGCACTTTGGGAGGCCGAGGTGAGTGGGTGGTATCAACCTTGAGGTCGGGAGTTTGAGACCTAGCCTGACAACCAATGAGAAACCCCATTTCCTACTAATAATACAAAAAAAAAAAAAAAAAAAAAAAAAAAAAATAGCCGGGTGTGGTGGCACATGCCTATAATCCCAGCGTACTGGAGGCTGAGGCAGGAACATTGCTTGAACCCCAGGAGGTGAGGTTCGGTGAGCCAAGATTGCACCCAGCTCCCGACCTGGGCAACAAGTACAAACTCCACTCAAAAAAAAAAAAAAAAAAAAAAAGAATTATTCAGAGAAGAGGCAATGTGCCTGGCTGAAAGATTATCTCATATTACCCAATCTGTCCTTTACTTACAGAAAGCTTGTGAAATACAAACAGATTTTAAATGAAACAGTCTTCTTAAGAGAAAAACAAACAGAAAACAAACAGAAAAGCAAACGCTTTTCTGTCCCTGTTTACTCCCTACCTGACTGGCTGTAAAGTGTATGTCATAGCTGAAGGAGCTACAGCAGCCACATTGGAACATGAGGCTACTCTGAGATGAGAGTCACACACTAAGGATAGTGGACACCATACAAGAAACCTGGGTCACTGATGACCTTTCACATAAAATGAATTCAGAAGTGGATGCACCAGGACTGCCATACATCCCTGATGTCCCCACTCCTGAACTCATTTTACATGAAACAGTAAACTCTTATGGTTTAAATACTGTTATTTCAGGCTTCTGTTACTAGCACCTAAATATAATTCCTAACTGATCCATTAGGTTTTTCTGACTCTAAAGCGTGGGAAGACATGTAGGGTGACCCATTAGTCTCATGTCCCCAGAAAAATCCCTCAGTACAAGGCAAACTGGGATAACTGGTCAACTAAAAAGCATGCTTTCTCTCAGAAGAGTGTTATCAAAACATAGCTTTAAATTTCTTCTTACACAGGGAACACTTCTCACTGAACAGAAAATCAAATGTTTTGGTTGAATCCAATTCAACAGATATTTCCTGAGCACGTATAGAACAGCATCATGGAAACCAGCACAAGGCCCAGTTCCTGACCTGAAGATCCTGCAGACTGGTTGTAGTCCTTTCATGGAAACCAGTAGTCTAAGTTGTATTACTCATTCATTCAGCAAAGATTCTTGAGTGCCTTCTGAACACCAGGAATGGTAATAGCAAAAAATGAACATCACCCTTGCTCTCATGGAAACTGCATTGTAGTTAAGGGAGAGATAGCTAAACAAGTGAATAAATGAGTAATATAACTTCATTTAGGGTTCTTCAAATAAAGTTCCTTACACTGGACAGAAAGGGAAGATCTACCTGAAGAAGTGATATTTGGACTGAGACTTTTATGACAAGAAGGCTCTAGTCATTCAGAGGGAACACCAAATGCAAATATGTGTGCCAGAAGAAAGTCTGGCTGACATCAGAAAGATGGCCAGGGAGAGTGGATGATATGGAGTCACAGTGGGAAAAGTGAGAGATGCAGTCATAGACAGAAGGGTCAGATTCCATCAGGTCTTGTAGACCATGACAGTAAATTTGAATTTATTGTAAGTATAGTAAGTAAATTGGAGACTATAGGAAGATTCAAAAGCAGGGAAGTAAGATCATCCCATTTATGTTTTTAAAAGATAACTCTGGCTACTGAGTAGAAAGTGGATTTTGAGCCTGAAAGAGTGGCAACAGGGAGACCAGTTGGGTGCCCAATACTATAATCAACATGAGAAACATGTGTGACTGACATAGGATAGCAGCCCTGAATTTGGGAAGCAGTAGGCAGATTTGGTTGTATTTTAGAGCTAGAATCGCTTAACTTACTAATGGTTTGCACTTTACACCAGCAATAGGATTCACCTTTTCAGTGGAACTTCCTTTTGTGTTACTTAAAGTCAACTAGGCCAGGTATGGTGGCTCACGCCTGTGATCCTAGCACTTTGGGAGGCCGAGGCGGGAGGATCACTTGAGGTTAGGAGTTTCAGACCAACCTGGCCAACATGGTGAAACCCCTATCTCTACTAAAAATACAAAAATTAGTTAGGTATGGTGACAGGCGCCTGTAATTCCAGCTACTTGGGACGCTGAGGCACAAGAATTGCTTGAACCCAGAAGGTGGAGGTTGCGGTGAGCCGAGATTGTGCCACTTCACTCCAACTTAGGCGACAGAGTGAGACTGTCTCAAAAAACAAAAACAACAACAACAAAAAAACAATAAAGTCAACCGTCTAAGATATATCAATTGTTTGCATTCCTGGATCCAAGACTAATCATAAAATTAGCAGTGTACAAAATAATCCCCACGGTATGAACAGGCAAAATTCTCACACCTCTCTTACATGCTTCTAGCAACTTTATCATTCACCTACATTTTTGTAGCATTTCACCTTAAAATCCTAGAACCATATGGAAATGAAGTACAAGGAGCACACAGTCTAATCCAAAGATTCCCCTAAACCAAGCGTTCGTTTCACAATCAAAATGTTAATTCGGAATAATTAGAAAACCTCACCAGGATGATATAACACAGCGTGCCATTTACCCACCGAACACATGTTATTGTCTTTCCTCTATTTTTATTTCTGGAACACCTAGTTCACAGCAGCAAAGGAATGAAATCATTATTCGGGACCCTCTCCCCTTGCTGTTTAGCTGCTAATGAAGTTTGTATGTTCTCTAAGTCTAGAGAAGTCCGTTTTTCTTTTTCTCCTCCTTTTTATCTTCATTCTCCTCATTGTCACTTCTTTCTCGCAAAAGTATGTTAATCATCATGAATGGCTGGCAAATGCAATCATGGATTACAGGAGATCTTGGTGCCACTAGAATCAAACTCTAACATTGGCTTTCATTGATGAAAATATTGATCTGATAAAAAATGATAGTTTGGTACTATGTGTGGTACATTATCAACGATAAATGAAGGAAGACACTGCCTTTGCATTAACTACCATGGACCCAGAGCTGGGATAACTCCATCTCTGTATGTGATCTTTTTTTTTAAATGTATACAGCAAGTAGACAGAAGGCATTGTCCTCTAATTTTTACTGATATAAAATCTGAGATTCCATGAAATCAGGCAATTGCTCACAAAATGAACTATAGTAAGTGGTAGCGGTACAATCAAATCAAGATTCTAACAGCAACGAAGCCTGTGTGTGTTTACAATCTCGGGCTCCCTCCACTCAGTGTAACAGCTACAGCAATGCATCTGGGTGTGAAGGCATGGGTTCAAGTCTTAACCGCTTGCCAATCAGGCACCCTGGATTAAATAACCAATTTCCCAGAGCCTCAGCTGTGTCATCCTTATGAGGCTTGGAGGAAGAAATGCATGTGAAGGGACTCTATAAACTATAAATTTTATGATAAATCATTATCAATATTAAGAAATACAATTTGAACAAGTTATGGTGCATACAAAATAAAATGAATTTATTTTCCCATTTAATAATATAAAGACTAATAAAGGGAGATTTGACAATGAATACATCCACCAATATCTGCCAACTTTTATCTGTTATAATAATGACAACAATAATAGTATCTCACATTTATTGAGTGCTTAACCCTTGCAAGATTCTGTTTTGTTAATATTCTACAAAAAGCCGTAGGAGGTAGATGTTATTACAGTCCCCATTTTACAGATGAGGCAACTTATCAAGTGAAATGTTAGGATGTGAATCCAAACAGCCTTGCTCCCCAGTCCACATTCAATTACTACGCAGGACTACAGTTCATACTGAAAATCAATCCTCACATAATTCATTATTCTTTTTACAGAAACATGTCGTTTCTTGAAGATGGGATGCCTATCTCTGGTGAATGTTAAAATACTTCCAGGCAATGTTAGTGGAGTGGAAATATTCAAGATTAATATTTGAGGGCATTTATCTGGCTTTCCATAGCAGCTTAAGCCTTGCTAATCTGACTTTTCATCAGGTCCTGATGACTCAAGACAGGCTAATGATTTCCTTCCCTCTATGAGTTTCTCTCTTTCGGTCTGTTCCAGATGTCCTCATGCAGTAATCTGGGATTAGAACAAGAATGTCAAATATGAATTTGCAGCTGAACAGTTCTGAACTCCCTGGAGGAAAGTGTTAGGTACAAACAAACTAGTAATAATGACACTGTAAAGAAGAGCCAGGCAATGCTTTGTCTAACAAACTGAAGCCAAAGTTTATAGCTACTGCTTACTATTTAAACTTGTAGCAAGATAGTGAATGTGCAGCTAGTCACCAGAAGCTGTTCTGCCTCTCTTGGGGGCACCTTACAGTTTTGTCCAGAACCCTATGCTAATACACATTGTTTTCCCGCAGAGCCCCATCATGCGCCATTTGGCTCATGGGTGGATTCCCAACTTTGGAGAAGACAAATAACCATGATGGTTAATTTTATTTGTCCATTTGACTGGGTCATGTGGTGCCCAGATGAAATGTTATTTCTGGGCGTGTGTGTAAGAGTGTTTTCCTATGAAATGAGCATTTGAATCAGTAGAATCAGTAAAGTTGATTTTCCTCCCAAATGTGGGTGGCCATTATCCAATCCACTGAGAGTCTGAATAGAACTAAAGGTAGAGGAAAAAGAAATCCACCACCCCTCACTTTTTTTTTTCTTTCTGCTTCACTGTTTGACCTGGGACAGCTCATCTTGTCCTGCTGTAGGACTGAATTACATCATGACTTTTCTGGGTCTCCAGCTTGGAGAAGGCAAGATGTGGAATATCTCAGCTTCTGTCATCCCATGAACATATTCCTCATAATAAATCTCCTTTTAGATAGCTAGCCAGATAAATAGGTAGGTAGGGAGGTAGATGATAGATAGATAGATGATAGATAGATAGATAGATAGATAGATAGATAGATAGATAGATATAGAGATCTAGAAATAGAGATGTATATATATGGAGAGAGAGAGAAATACAGACAGAAACAAGGATACGTAAATATCCTGTATTGGTTCTTTGTCTCTGGAGAACTCTGCCTAATCCAATGGCCATGAGTTTGGGAGTGATAACTGCTCAGAGTTATTTAGCAGGACCTCAGTGAGGAAAACAAAACATGAGAGGCAAGGACTATTCTATAACTTTTCAAAGCACAATATGTCTGTGGACATGATGAAACAAGGTTAATACTTGGATTAACTAATATTTAGTAAGCATTCGCTATGTGTGAATCCCTGGGCTTGATCCTTTTCCTTATATTATGCAATGCTCAAAAAAACAAAACTATCAATGTGTACTCAACTTATGACACTTACTCTTAAAATATATTGGAGACAGCTCTGCAGTTGAGCAGAAACACTTCAGAATTCTCTCACATTTCCCATACAACACTAGGGATTATCCAGACAACTGCCTATAGATTTTTCCTTTGTTCCATCATTTAATCTAGTTCAGTGTTTCTCAAACCTCAGTGTGCAAAATAATTATTGTTCAAGGTTATAGACACCAAATCATATTTACTGTGCTTCACAGTCGATTTCAGGACATTTCAAGGGTATTTTCAGGGTCTCTGTGAACAGGTGAGCAGGCTGCACTCAGCAGGAATAAACCAGGAGAGGGCAGTAGGGGCTGAAATCCAGCCTGTACCCTACTGTGCAGCTGATTAGGCTGGGGGCAAGAGGTACCTTTCTATAATTCATTCTTAAAGAAAGGGGCCACCTTTTAAAACTCACAAAAGGTGCCATAATGGCTGTGCACCTGATTATTTTGATGATATGTGTTTCACGTCTTAGGAGCTGACTCTAGAATTTAAATAGTTCTAAGTCCACCGTTCCTGTTTATTTATATACCTCTCTCCTCACTGAATTGTGAATGTCATATGCTCAGTGTCCCTAATTAATCATTTCTGTATCCCCAGCATCTTGCTCAGTTCCTATAAAAGATTCTCATTAGTGTATGATGAAGTTTACGTAAAATTTAGAAAATAAGTTAAATTTAGCTAACATCCTATGACAAAGCTAACATGTATTATATGTCAGACATGTAGTAACCATCATATAATCTTCACAAAATTCCTCTAAGATAGGCATTATTGCTATTATTTTTATCTCCACTTTTAGCAAAGGAAATCTACTTAGTTCACATATTTTATAAATATTAGTATATTTAATAACATTAAAACCATAATATAATCTTGACTTTTCTCTGAAATATTAAATAATATTGCTCCTTGTGATTACGTATTTTTTCTGAATCATTTTTTATAATCTGCAAAATAAATATCTCATTATAACAACATTGCACTCTATTAAAGCACTCTCCTATGGATGGACGTGTAGGTTCTGATTGTCACTGTTAAAAATAACTCTTCAGGCCGGGCACGGGGGCTCACGCCTGTAATCCCAGCACTTTGGGAGGCTGAGGTGGGCGGATCACAAGGTCAGGAAATTGAGACTATCCTGGCTAACATGGTGAAACCCCGTCTCCACTAAAAACATAAAAAATTAGCCGGGTGTGGTAGCGGGCATCTGTAGTTCCAGTTATTCCAGAGGCAGAGGCAGGAGAATGGCGTGAACCCAGGAGGCAGAGCTTGCAGTGAGCAGAGATTGTGCCACTGTAACCCAGAGCAAGACTCCATCTCAAAAAAAAAAACAAACAAAAAAAAAAAAAAAAAAAAAACACAACTCTTCAATGACTCTTCTTGTATATAAGTCTTTACCTTAATCCCTGACAATTAACTTAGAATAGAATCCTAACTGTGAAATAACTGGGTCAAAGAGAATGAGCTTCTAAAGGTTTGGGATACACAATTGTTTTCTTAAAATTTACCTTTTAATTTCAGTTTAGGTATATGCTGGGTAATTAGAGTTGTTCTATTGCTTTTTCTGGCTCTTGCTTTAGAATGGTGCTTCTATGACTGTCACTACTGCTACCAATAAAAGTTAAGCTTTACATGTACTACCTAATCCAAGCCCCAAAACAAGCTTACGGGGTCAGTGTGGATATCAATCCCATGCTCTCTCTGTGGTCTATGACATATGGAACCTTAAGAATTGAAACCCTGGCCTGCTTGGTGTCAAAAGCTGTGATCTTGATTGCTCAAACACTTCAACAGAAGAATTTCTCCGGTGGTGGTCACTGGAAATATAAATGTTCAGGGGATATAACTACAACTCTTGTATCTGTAGGGCAGTTAATAAGTCACAAAGCACAGTCACATACAGTATTTTATTTACCATTATTTTTATTTCAAGACAACATTTCACTCCATCACCCAGGCTGGAGTGCGGAGCCACAGTCACAGCTCACAGCCACCTTGACCTCCTGGGTTCAAGCCATCCTCCCACCTCAGTCTCCCAAGTAGTTGGAACTACAGGCGTGCACCACCACACTGGGCTAGTTTTATTTTTATTTTTTATTTTTAGCAGATACAGGGTTTCACCATGTTGCCCAGGCTAGTCTCGAATTCCTGAGCTGAAGCAATTCACCCCTCTTGGCCTCCCAAAGTGCTGGAATTACAGGCATGAGTCACTGTGCCCAGACAGTACATACAATATTTTAATTGATCACCTAATCACCTCTATAGATTGAAGACAAGACCTTTCTTTCCAACTCTGCCTGTCTGCTAGGCTGAGGAGCCAAACTCAGAGAAAACAAAAAGTAGTTTTTCTAAGGGATTATATGGGGAAACTATTTCTTAAAGAAAACTGGCAAAAAATATTAAGACGTTGATGAAAGCTTGACCTTTCAAAGAGCTGAGCTGAGAAATGCATAAAGGAGCCCTGGTTCCTCAACATGACCCAAGGACTAGAAAACCCAACTGGTTTTCCCTATTCTCACAGCCACACTGCTTGGACATATACCAAGTATATGTCCATATACTTGGACATATACTCTTGCAATATACTAAGAGCTCCAAATAACAATTTCATCTATCCACCTGCAAATTCCTCTAACTGAAATCAATGCATGCTAAAGTGGTATAACTATAATTCTACATTTTAAAACACAGTTCAGATAAGGGAAAGGCTAATATTGTTTTGATCAGTATAATGATACTTCTGATCATGACATTCCTGAGCAAAATGTTGAGGTCACAAGAGTGTTACTGGCACATTTGTATCTTCCCTTCCTAAACCCTTGTACTCACGTCCCCTGGAGACTGAGATCTTTGTGTTTCTATGGACATAATCCAGTTCTACAGATGTTTCTCTCTGCAGACCCTTCAGAAAAAGTGCTGTGTGGTAATTAAACACATGGATGCTCAGTCAGACTCCCTGGGTTCAAATTCTGGCTCTGCCACTAATGAGCTGTGTGCCCTTAAGGAAGTAATTATATATCTATATCTCAGCATTCTCATCTGTGAAGTGGTGACTATAATACAGTAGTATCAATTTTACAAGGTTGTGGGGAGGATTATGTGATTTAATCCACATAAAAGTACATGGTAAGTGCTATGTATGTGGTTTGTATTATTATTACCATTATTAAGTATTCCCTCTTGTCAATCATCACTTTTAACATGACACATTCCTACTCCCTCAGCTATCAAGTGAGAGAGGGTTAATATAATTAAGTTGTGCTGAATTCGCAACACCCCACTGATTTGCCATATTACCTTTGGGTTATTCTCATTTGGAAAGAGAACTACTGATGATTTTAAAGTTAAAATACAAAGAAATTACTCCCCGAAGATAGAATTTCAAGGTTATAGAGAAGATATATAGATTTTAAGAAAATGAATCTTTAATGTATCTCAAAATATATTTGGGATTTCAGAATGTTTGAAGTGGAAGAAACTTTGGAAATACTCAGTTGATTCTCATTTGACACATGGGAAAGCTGAGGCCCAGAGAGGCAGATTTCCTTACCCCAAATAACCCAGCATGTTGACTATAATCCAGTTTCATGATGCTCAGTCTAGTTCTCTTTCTGAAATGTGTTACTCTTTCTCATGTACACAAACAATTTACAGAAAGCTCTTGAAAAAATAAATGTGTAAGGATGGAAATTGCCAAAGAAAAGTTCATTACTTGAAAGTTTATGTCAAAAAAAAGTTGGAAGTGAAGTAAAGGTAGTTTTAATCCTGTCACTCTCCTTCTTAAGTATCTCCATTCCCAGTCAAACATGGTGGTTCACACCAGTAATCCCATTATGTTGGGAGGCCAAGGTGGGAGGATCTCTAGAGGCCAGGAGTTCAAGACCAGTCTGGGCAGCACAGAGAGACCCAATCTCTACAAAATATTTAAAAACTAGCCAGGTTTGGTGGCATGTGCCTGTGGTCTCAGCTGCTCAGGAGGCTCACGTGGGAGGATCGCTTGGGCCCAGGAGGTTGAGGCTGCAGGGAGCCATGATCATGCCACTGCACTCCAGCCTGGGTACCAAAGTGAGACTCTATCTCAAAAAAATAAAGTGTCTCCATTCCCAAAACAAGGAGTCTAAAATCCCTAAGTCACACCTCTCAGGCTTGCACCCCTCTCCTCTCCTACGATGGTTTCAGCCTTACCCCTCTTACGTGAGGCACGTCCAGCCAAATCTGAACTCTGCCCATTCCTTTGATCTCCTCCCCGCATACCTGTTGCTCTAACCTGCCTCCTGTTGACCTTTCTTTTTGGAATACCCTCCTTCCAACCCTGAATGCTGCCTACTAGAATCTCCTGTCAAGACTTTGAAATGAGTCCTGCTTGCCCCCCACTCCAATAAAGTAATTCTCCTTCTCCTCTGTATGTAATAAAATCTATTTACTCTTCAGTTAAGAGAATGTTCTCATAATCCCATATCTTGTTGCTATTTGTATATGTACCTTATCTCCTCTTCTATAGTGAACGCTTTCTAAATCACAACCTAGCTGACTTTAGTATTTTTCTCGGCAATCAATATGTTGTTTTATAGTTTACTAAACTGAATAAGGAAAAAATGTATTCTGCATGCCTGAGTCTTAAAAAATCTACAGTGAAACTTTCCTTATAGTGTCATTATTCTAAAACAGCTTCGCTTTAACTTACAATTTGAACATCAGCCATAGACTATTTTTTCAAGTATATGTATCTGCTATTGTAAAACAATGCTAATGTTCATTCTGGAGAGCTGTTTCAGCAGCCAGGAAAGTAAAGAGCCCAAGTAAGTGGACCCCCTACCTGCCATTTCAACCAGAGACAGCAGCAGCACATTTACTTATTTTTTTATGTATTAAGATATGCTCAGGCTTCACAGGGGCAGGACAAAAATATTCCCCTGGTTTGTTCTTGAGTAAATATTTTCCATTGGTCCTACATAAATCTCATGTCCTTTAAAAAATTCTTATTATTTGGGAAAGAAAATAGTTTCATTTTAGCTAAAAAGGCAAATGAGAGTAACATATAATTTACATGAACGGAAATACAAAAAAGAAGCAAATTAAGAAAATCATCCACACGAGAAAGTAAGAAACCCTAAATAAACCTATCTTAAAATAGCATTTTAAGCTTATAAAATTAACAAAAACATTTCTAGTAATTAAACCTATTGTTGGCATACATTATGAGAAAAGCAGCTCCCAGATACCTTGCTAGTGGCCAAGTAAAACCTGCAGGACCCTAATATCAGAATGGCAAAACAACAAGAACTATAAGAATGTTCTAACTCCTACATTCAATAAATCTATTTTTGTGAATTTGTACTCTAAAATAATTGGACGGAAGAAAAAAACAGTGCATGTACAGCAGTATTTATTGCAGCATTACCAAGAATAAAATAAAACCAGGAGGCAATCTAAATACTCAATATTAAGGCAATGATTTAGTAAATTGCAATAGATCAACATGATAAAACTCATACTGTTAAAGTTATTGTAACTATATAGAAAGGTAAAAAATGTTTATGATGTACAGTTAAATAAGAAATGCAAAATACAAAATGCTGTATACACTATGATTGCAACAATGTAAAATATACATATATAGTGAAGGCTTGTAGACCCCTATATAAAAATGAAAACAGTTGTGCAGTAGTTGCATTTAGGCATCAGGATAATAAAAAATTTACTTTTTAATGTATAATATCCTCAAAACATCATTAAAATTAGTAATTTTTACTATCCAGGCTACTTTTTTAGCAGCCATTTAGTTACCAACTGACATAGTTTCTAATTGTTTTTATACTATTACTGGGACCTGCATAGGACTTACTCATTCCAGTAAAACCAAGTCATGACCCTGCCTTGTCCCCACAAATCCATAAGCTCTCACATGTTCAACTTTTTGCTCAAAACTCACCCTCTCTAGGAAACTCTCCTTCAGTGCCTCTCACATCATTTATTCACTGTCACTGTACCCAAAACTAATTACAGTTTACCCTTGAACAGTGCAGGTTTGAACTTCATGGATCCACTTATATGCAGAGTTTCTTCTGCTTCTTCCACTCCTGAGACAACATGAACCCCTCCTCTTCCTCCTCCTCAGCCTACTCAACTTGAAGTCAACAAGGATGAAGATCTTTATGATGATCCACTTCCACTTAATGAATAGTAAATTTATTTTCTTTTCCTTATGATTTTCCTAATAATATTTTCTTTTGTCTAGCTTGCTTTATTATAATACAGTATATAATATGTATTATACAAAATATGTTAATTGGTTATCTATATTATCAGTAAGACTTCCAGGCAACAGTAGGCTATTAATAGTTAAGTTTCGGGGGAGTCAAAAGCTATATGAGGATGGTCATCTGTGCAGAGGGTTGGCGCCTCTAATTTGTAATTAAAGAGCATTGTAATTGATGTATTTTTATTAACTCATACATCATGTTCCAAGCATTATTCAGATGTTAGATTCTATTTGCTTTTATCCTTCTGAACAAACTTCAAATTCTTGAAAGGCCAAATCTTCTCTCCCCACCTCCACTATTTTCAGTTGAGCCTAGTACAAAGGTTTTCATGCAGGGAAAGCTCAGTATATTTGCTCAATGGACCAAACCCTAAATTTTCTAACTTCAAAATATCTAATCAGGTTACCTGTAAACACGACCACCAGTAAATGTTTTCCAATGCGCAAAACCTGTGTACATTTGACTTTTTTTTTTTTTTTTTTTTTTTTTTTTTGTCTGTGTACATTTGACTTTTTTTTTCTTTCCAGCCTTTACATTTGATATGGTTTAGAATTGGGTCCCCACCTGAATCTCATGTAGAATTGTAATCCCCAGTGTTGGAAGAGGGGCCTGGGGAAGGTGACTGGATCATGGGGGCAGTCTCCCCACCTGCTGTTCTCACGATAGTGAGTGAGTTCTCATGAGATCTGGTTGTTTAAAAGCGTGTGGCACCTTCTCCTGCTCTCTATTCCTCCTACTCCAGCCATGTAGGATGTCTGTTTCCCTTTTGCTTCTGCCATGATTGTAGGTTTCCTGAAGGTCTCCCTAACCATGCTTCCTGTACAGCCTGTGGAACCACGAGACAATTAAACTTCTTTTCTTTATAAATTATCCAGTGTCAGGTAGTTCTTTACAGCAATGTGAGAACTGACTAATACAACACTTTACTGCTAATTTTGGTTAATAATTGACATATATGTGATAACCTAAGATAATGGATCACTCAAATGGATTCAGTTTTACTATGCATCATGTATATGCCTTCATACATTGTCTGACCAATATTCCACAGAGATCTTTTGGATTTCAGCTTTATGTTGAGAGTAGTAATTTGTCAGACTTCATAGAGTTTGATTATAATTTCCTCAATGAACTACCTTAAGAATACATAGCAAACAGGCAAATTGGTAAAGAACGAAAATGACTATGGTCATTATCAACGTAGATGGTGAGAGAATACAGAACCCTTAAATGTATACTCCAGTTAGAATATGATTTGACCTGGTATACAGCAACACAGATATGTCTGAAATAAAAAATAAGTGAGATAAACAATTTACAGCAGGTACACGAATACAAACTAGAACTAAATGAAGCAAATAATCGTGTTAATCTTTAAGAAATGTATTGAAGTTATTAAACCAGATAGTGGAATGTTTACTCAGAAAGGATTATATATAAATTGATCAAACATAGAAATAGCCATTTTTTATTCTATAGAAACATGTCCATTAATTGAAAATGTGCTTATTTTCTTATAGTTAAGATTTACATTAGAAATCATTTTGTTTTGATTTTTGTTGAAACTCTTCCTAAAATAGTAGTAACTTTTACTATCATAGTAAACATAGTCATTAGGGTTTAGTTTGTGGTTGATGAGTTAGGATCTTGAAGAGATACAGGGCATTATTTAGTGTATTAAGTAGATACTGGGTTTAAAGTATTGAGATCCCTGATCCTTCCAAATTGAGTTTGGTATGCTCATCCTGTGTCTCCATGCATATTCAACTGTTGCACTCACCACCTTCGATTTATTCATTCACATATTTTTAAAAATGTGTACCAAGTGCCTTTTATGGTCTGGTCAGCATACTGAAGTTACCACAGTGAATGCCTCTGCCACTCCCCATACTCCCATGAAGCTTAGAGTCTAGAACAGGAAATAGAAATTAACTAAAAATTATGAAAATGTTCAATTCTCTTATTAATAAGTGCTATGAAAGAAAAACAGAAGGAGCAATGAGAATACATAACAAGAGGTGAATATCCAGTGTTAGAGGATAAAGAAAGTGTCTTCAGAGAAGTAATAGTTTAATGTAAATTCTGAAGAATGATGGAGGTTAGCCAGACAAATGGGAAATAGGAGAACATTCCTGGATACAGAAAGAGCAAACAAGAAAACTCTGAAGTGGAGAGGACCAAGGTAATGTTAGAAACGAGAGCCATGTGGGTGGTGTTCCTAATGTGAAAAGAGTGAAACAAAATGTGCCTAGAAAGTACAGAGGGGCTAGAAGACCTGAGGCCCTAAGACTAGATGAAAGATTCATGATTTTATCATAAGAGCAATGGTAACCAGTAATTAGCCATGTAAGTGCCCATTCCCCCACATTTGACTGAAAATTCTTGTTTCATAGTTTCACAGTGCCAATATCTCAGATAGTACCTGACACATAGAGGGCATTCAATGTTTACTGAAGGGCTGAAAGAATGAGCTGCCTTTCATCTCTCCATCAAAAGAATAATGAGATTCTGAGTTATTGAGGACTCTGATTTAATGGTGGTAGGAGAGGAAACATTTCAGTCACTACCATTTTACCATCTATCCTTTCATGGTGGCATTATATTGCAACTAACATTCAAAGGAATACATGAAGAGGCTACCAGACAAATGGACCCCTCTATAATCAAAGCAAAAGTCTAGTCAAGGCAGAATCTCAGTGCAGTCTCCCTGAAAAACCATCAAATCCTAAGCAAATATTCTGAGGTTACAGAGTCAGTCTACGTAAACCTTCAGAAGAATCCCAAGCAGGATGCCAAACTCAACAACACAAAAAATATCTAGAAGAGAAGTGCTGTCCTCCAACAGTGACCTGGGAATATGATCACTTCTTAGTGATCATATTTAAGTCTTTGATTAAAATCTGCTCACAGGGTGTTTTTCTGATCAGCAGGTATTTTGTTTTTATTCTCTAGCTAGCAACTAGCCCTTTGTTCTTGGTTGAATTCAGGCATGCACAGGCCTTTTCTTTTCATGCATGCAAGCAAAAATCTCTTGCAGTTTTAAACATACTGCTCTCTCCACTGTAGTCCACTTGATAGTTTGCCTTTCTTTCTTTACTTTTTCAAGACAAGCTTTGATCATCTGATTCCTCTACTCCACCTTCACTGACTTACCATTGCCTACAGAATAAAATTGAAAATTCTAAGCTTGCTACATAGCATCCCATACCTCCCACCTATCCAATATGTTTGTCTAACCTCCTCTCGCTTCCCCTCCACATATTCACTGTGATCAAGCCCTGTTTTTGCTTACTAGATGCAATGGCCAAGAAAACTAGCTTCCTGTATTCCTTTTTCCTTCCTTTCTTCTTTTTTTAAAAAATCCTATCATAAGATAATTAACTCTACAACTAAAATAAGATGCCCAAAGACTCAGAAAAATATGCAAGGCTAAAACAAACATTCCAGGTGTCTCATTTAAAGCATAACTTTGCTGCACAAAGCACAACTGCAATGATGCCTGGTTTTTTCCCTGAATGGCTGCCCAAACAGAACCACGGTAATGATGCTTCATGGGGAAGTTAACTTAACTTTATCTAGTTGAGGACCTTCTGGGAGAACCAGCTGAAAAGTAGATTTTGTGCATGCCCCAAATAATGAGTGTAAACAGGCTATTGGGGTCTGGAAATCTGCACTGGTGACTGGACTCATACGTGATTCTTATTCAAATGTCCCATCGAAGATACTTTGAGAAACTGATTTCCAGTGTTGAGGTGAACTTGCAATGTTTCAAATAGCCTGTTCTTCTGATTAATTATATTTCCCTATTCACATGCTGAAGGCAGAATTCAGCTGCATACCTATATTTGGTGACCAAAATTTTTCTTAAAGAAACTAATAACTGACAATAACTTTCTAGCATAAACGTATGGTGCCTTATTTTTGGTTTTTCATGTTCTGAGGTTGCTTGTCCCCAGCTTAATGCCTTCAATACAAAATTGTCACAGTGAGATCAGACTAACAATGGCTTTAGAGCACTGTTCTGAACAACGGACCATAAATGAGTGCTTCTTTTTTGGCCCATGTTATTCTCTTAAGAAACATGTCTCTTCATAAGAATCCAGGTTTATTCTACAAACACCTTTTAACTGTATGCCAATTCCCAGGAATGGAACTGAGTGCTAGTTTCAAAAGCTCACAATTTGTTGTTGTTGTTCTGTGGAATAGGTGACCTGTGCCACAGTTTTACATGTGATATCCAGTATCAGTTGGGTGACAAGCAGGAAAGAACATTTTTTGGAAAACATAATAATCTATTGGTAGTTACTTGGGACTTGCAATCTTTCACTGAATGGAAATTATCAGTTAAAAGCAGACACTAAAGGAGGATTACTCAGAGAAAACCTCTCTCCTCCACAAAATCATGATTGATATTTTCAAACCAAATCATTTTTATTTACTCTTAACTGCAAAAGTTTTCAGACATCTACTTTACATCAAGTGAATGTTTTCTCATAAAAGATTTTGGATGAATTTTATCCACATTTAGTTCTTTATTTTATCTTTATTTAACTTAGGAAGATTAGTTGCAACTGTATTAAAGACAACTAACATAAATGATGCAACCAGTCAAAAGGAGCTGTCTAGCCAATTATGAAATAAATAAATAAATAAAAATGGTAACTATAGTCCTTTAAAATGCTCTAGAAAATTATCTGACGTTTAGAAGAAGGGTAAAATATTGAAATAACATACACAGCCTTCTAGAGGCAAAATGTCTTGTAAAGCTCTTGCTTTATTTTAAAAGAACAAGAAATTATTAAATTATTAACAGGTGACTTGACTTCTGCATAGACATAAATGAACATCAGTAAAGACAAGAAATATTTTCTGTCAGAAAGACCATATGACAAGAAATAAAAATGAAGGAAAGTAGAGAAACACATATTTAGTTAGCTTAAAGCAACAAAATTAAAAAGTATAATGGCTCATTTTATTGGTGCTTGAACAACCTGTCAGTTAATATCCCTATTATCTTTAGTGAAAATAAAAATATCAAAGCATGTGTGTTTTTTGTTAATTACATCTAATTAAAGTAATAACCCTACATCAATTATTGTTACAGCAATAAATGACCAATCTTTAAGCCCACAGGAAAGGAGCAGATGAGGAAATAATCTTAGCATTAATAAAAGAGGCTCATTTACTGTACTTTTCATTTAACACAAGAGACAACTGAGGCCACTAACTTGCTGGGATCACCCAGTTCAGTATATCTTTCATCAGATGATGACTATAGAACTGTCTTCATTTACTAGTCTTTTTGTATTAAAAAAGATGCTTTTATGAAGTAGTCATAAATATCTGTTGCAAGGTTCAGGAGTATTTGATGTTCATTCAGGGCCCAATATTTTTATTCATTTATTTAAACTTTTGTTTATTCTCCACATGATGCTCATCTCTCATAGTTATATTCAGCCCTTTTCGCCACACACTTCCCTCCTCTCTTTCTCTTTACTCTTTTTTCCTGTCTTCACTTCCCTATTTCTACTCATTCTTCATGTTTTTCTTTCTTTCTTTCTCTCTGTCAATCTACAACTCATTATCATACATTCAGATATTAGGAAGGTAAGAAAGTCAGCAAGATCATTCGCTTACCCCAAGAATCAGTGATATAAGACCCTGGTTGAAAAAAAGCTAGTGACATAACTCTCGGTTTAGTGAGACATACCTCCAGACTAGTGTCCTTATTAACCCACAACATTGGTCATCTCTTGGTTCATCTCAACGATTGTAAATACACAATGAGGATCAGTTCTGTCCTCGCTCTGTTAGTTATCAGTGAGATGGATAAAAATGCTTCAAGGTGTTATTCCTATTTTCCAGTGTGACCACTCAATTCCCAAAAATGCATCACATCACTTTCAGTGCCAGTCAGTGGATTTCTTGAGGACAACAGAAACTATGCACCTTCAACTCCTGACACTGCCTGGTCTTCTCCAGGTAATCCTGGCTTTTAGAAACAGTTCAGAGGCCTGAAGGGAATTGGCTAATTATCAGCTATAGACTTGTGTGTCCACAGCTGCATAGCTGAGTTCTCTTACAATGCACTTAATATGTTCACCTCATGTAAGACGTTGACTGGCAGTAGCTAATGCAATAAAAACACGTAATAATCTACTATATAAAGAAGTCTAGAAGTAGAGAGTTTCAGGGTTGGTGAAGGTGGTTCTACCACGTCATTAAGAACCTAGATCTGTCTCTTTGTAACTATGTGACTTGGCACATACATCATTTCTACCATCCAGTTTCTTACATGAATAATGTAACCACAACATGAGAAGCACTCAATAAATTTTTCTGTCATCATCATCATCATCATTGCTGTTTTAAACACCACTATTTTATGAAAGATTTTACTTGCTCAAGAGTTCTACTAAGGCCAGAATAATAATCCATTGGCTAGATAATCCCTAAAGTTTATTTCATTTTTACATAGATGGCTCTGTTGTGGTTTTGTGTTTTTGTTATTTGAATTCTTTTGGGTCCATTTCTCAGATGCGATAGTTTGCCCAATGCCATCCAATCTTCATTGGATTTTCCAGATGAGGGAAAAAATATGGGACAGAGAAATCACTATGCATCCCACAAGAAGACTACAGATTCTTCACAACAGCAGAGAGACCTGGTGTCTCTGTCTCTCATTGTGTTTCCTCCTCTCCCACTCTGCCAACAGGGCTGGGTGCAAAATTGTAATGAGAACAAAATGCAGCCAGACTAATTTGCTGTCCAGCACTTGCTTACACTACACAAGCACCTTTAAAAATAGCATTCTGGTGGGTGTTGCTTTTCAATGATCAGAAATAATAAGATTTGGAAACAAATGAAGGTTTTTAAAATGCCAAAAGCAAAGCAAAAACAAAAAAAAAAAAATGGGTAAATCACAAAATCAAGATGCCAACTCTTTGTTCTCACTCCAAGTGGAAACAATGAGGCCCACACGGTATGTGGCCTGACTGCAAACAAGTTAGGGAGATGAAATCATAAAGGCAGGGCAGAACCCTCAGAACTCCTACTGGGGACTTCAATGCCAAAGGCAGGTTCATTTCATTCAAGGCTTATTTTTTTATAAGGTTGCAGATATAGCAATTCCAGTTACTAAGCATCCAGAGAGCCAGTTTATTACTACTATAAGGTACTATTTCATCTCTAATAATAAATGCAGCCTCCTTTTCTAATTACTTATCTTTGTAGCATGTCATCCTCCTCCATCCTACCCCAAGATAGGCTGAAGAGACAGAAAAGAAAACTCTTGAGCAAGTAAAACCTTTCATAAAATAGTAGTGTTTAAAACAATGATGATGATGAGCATGATGATGATCATGATGATAATGGCAGAAAAATTTAAAAAGAAAACTATCCTCTCTCCATAAAAGAGTCCTTCTTGGAGTGTTATGTGGCATTCCAAAGGTTCTGAAACAACTTCTTCCACTATAAGCAAACAAACAAATAAACACATATGCAACAGTTCCCCACAAGAATATACCAAATGCTTTGCATCATAAAACAATGAAAACTCTTTGAAACAAAGATATTTGAAATGACCAGGAAATATTTAATGGGCTAAACTTGGCAAACTTATCTAAGAAAGCTTGGAAGGAGTGTTTTATGGGATTTATGGACCTATCTCCAGCAATGGATCATAGTTCTATCATAAGAAACATCATTCACTGCCAGGTTGGCATTTTGGGTTTGTTTTGATTTTTAAACACACAATTTACTGGCTGGCCCAAGCTTCAACCATATTAACTACAAGTCAGAGCATCAGAGGAATTAAAACACAAGTGAATCCTAATTACTTTTCCAGAAATCTCACAGAGACACTGGAGGTGGCCCTTGCCTTCAAGGAGCTTCCTCACTTACTGTAGAAGGAAAAACCAACCAAAGAAAAGGATGATCCTAACCACAATTTATTATGTGCTATTATAAACAGTACCTGGTTCACTTTCACAAGGATTTAAATGCACAAGAGAGAATAAAATTCAGAGCTAAACCACCAGAACTAGTAGGCAAGTGATAAAGATTCAGTCAGAGAAGGCTGCTCTCCATTTCAGTCAACCTGTAAATCTTGGTAAAAAAGAAATATCCTTGTAGGTATCTAAAAGGATTTTTTAACACTTAAAAGAAGCTAAGAAGGCAAGCAATTTTTATTTGTGTATATAATAATTACATTTATGTATTATGCACATGTGTTATTATTTATCCATCCATTGCTCATTCACAGCTATTGTCTCAGTGTTGACATAGTATGTGCCCTAGAGGTCAACCTAACTCTGAATATTAATAACTTCAACTTATAAACTCTACGGAGATTATTGTTTTCTGTTCTGAATTACAGTAGCTTAACAAATTAATCAGATTGCTTATAAGTGAAATTAATGCAACCACAAATGTTATCTAAAAGAAACAATGGCCTAAAAACCACAGGATTTGTATTATTTCATTGCTGTCTTTTCTGATTCAAAGTATTTATATCAAGTAATTCTAATGATTACTGCTGAATACTTAAACTGTTCATGGAAAAAACCAACATTTTTCTTATTCTCCAGGTATGTTACATAGATATATTCAATTTCATCTTCATGATCTATAACAAATAAAGATTAAAATTATACTCTTACCTTCTCTGCCCCAAGATAGCATTAAATATATTTTCTGACATTGTTAATTCAACAGATCTACACATAACATCACTCTAGAGAGGAGTTGCATTTCCACTGAAACTAGTGAAGTCGGCCAGGGGCAGTGGCTCATGCCTGTAATCCCAGCACTTTGGGAGGCCGAGGCGCATGGATCACAAGGTCAGGAGTTCAAGACCTACCTGGCCAAAATGATGAAACTCCGTCTCTACTAAATATACAAAAATTAGCTAGGCATGCTGGTGGGTGCCTGTAATCCCAGCTACTTGAGAGGCTGAGGCAGGAGAACCGCTTGAACCTGGGAGGCAGAGGGTGCAGTGAGTCGATATCGTGCCACTGCACTCCAACCTGGGTGACAGAGTGAGACTCTGTCCACCCCCCTACCAAAAAAAGAAAATAGTAAAGTCCAAAATAGAGTTTATTTTAAAAATCATATGAATGTCTTCAAAGTCTATCATTCTAAGAATGTCTTTGTCAGTTTGAACACATCAGTGGAAGGACCGAATTCATTTAAATGCTACTGGCTATGTATGCTGACCTCTTCCCCATCTTAGCTGCTACTGCCTGTGGTTAAGCCAGCCCCAGTATGGTCTGCTTCTAATTGCTTCCCAGCTTGGTTTGTTTCTCACCTGGCATAACATGCGGGAGAATACCTTAATTCAGGTTTGCTTGCAAAACAACAACATCAGTCCTGTGGTTGTCCTACTATACACAACTCCACCAGTTTCTGTTGCTTACAGAATCATTTGCAAACCAGATGCGTGAAGCTCTTTGATATCTGGCTCTACACTCACCCACCTCCTCTCCGCTGACACCATCCTCCCATATGTCACAGCTGTAGCTTTCGTGCAACACTTCCTCTACAACAGAGGTTCTCAACCAGAGGCTATTTTGTTCTCTAAAGACTATTTCACAATGAGTGGAGACATTTTTGGTTTTCACAAATGGAGGCGGTGGTGCTACTGGCATCTGGTGGTTAGAGGCCAGGGATGCTGCTAAACATAATCCAATACATAGGACAGACCCTCAAAGAAAATATTCCATCCCAGAATATTTATTATTAATATATTATCTAGCCTGAAATAGTGCCCAGATTAAGAAACTTTTCCCTACCAGCTGCCTCTCTGCCTAGGCAATTCCTTCACTTCTCAAGGTCCAACTGAAATGGCTCCTCTTCCTTAAAACTATCCCCAATTTTCCAGACTGCTAGTCACTACCTTGCTTTCTACCTACCACATTTGCTTAAGACTCTATTTCAAACCATGCTTACAATGGTATCTATAGAAGTGTTTGTATCCTCCCTAGACTGTGAACTCCAATATGCCGAGTCTTACTCCTCTATCCCTTGATTAGTCCATTGCAGACACTGTAAATGTTAAATGTGTATCTTTCATTATAATTTCATTTTCCCTGTACACCCATATTTTCCAATATAGTAGCTACTAATCATGTGTAGTATTTAAATTTAAATTAATTAAAATTAAATAAAATTTAAAAGTCAGTCCTTCAATCACATTAGCCACACTGCAAGAGTTCAGAAGCCACATGTGACTAGTGGCAACTGTGCTGGACACTGCAGAAAGTTCTACTGGGTAGCACAGCATTTAGACTCTAAACCCTATGAGAATTACAGGCAACACCTATGTTCATCATACACATGTCTGGTACATAGTTGATGTTTTATCAATATTTGTGTAAACGAATGAAGTTATCTTGATCCTAGGTATGCTAACTTCTGCTTACTCTATGTGTATGAGGAATAAAAGCACAACCAAGATAGATACTTTCTGAAAATTCCTCTTTCATGGTTAGTCCATGCAGAGAGCTCTTGGTCATGAGTAGGAAGGTATGGTCAGATTGAGTACTGAATAAACTGGAGGGCACCAGGAGAAACAGCAGGGTCACAAATTAGGAAGTTAACATTTTGAGGCCATGTGTTGGTTGCACAACTTGAGCCTAAACTGAATGGCTTCCTGGAGTAGGTGGGGCCTAAGCACCAGCGTCCACAGCAAGAAATGCACACAGAGGATACAATCATACAGCATAACACAGATATGAAGGGGAAGATTCAAAACCCAGAGATAGGGGGACATAAAAACTGGAATAGGGAAGTCTCAGAGCATACTGTCTAAGGATATGGGCTAAGAGTTAAATAATTTGGGTTCAAGTTCCTCCTCTATCACTTTCTAACAGGGTAATGTGGACAAGTCAGTTTTCCCCTTTGAGTCTCAGTTTCCCTATCTGCAAAATGTGGATAAATAGTTATCTTCTTCTCTGCTTTATTGAAGGAAATAAATCAGATAATGTGTGTATGCATTGAATACAGAGACTGGTACTGAACAGGCCCCACATAAAAGTTGGAATTTTCATAATTATCAAAAGCATTATTATAAAATCTTTAGGATGTGAGAAAACACAGAGGTCAAGTCCAATTCCAGTCCTGCCTCCGTTCTCACTACCTTAGTTTCTAATCCTCTCTATAACATCTCCGCCAAAGATGGTCCAGGTGGAAATCCTTAAGTGACCGTACATGTACTGGTTTTTGACATAATCCTTTCTATTTCAGATGATTGTGTAACATAAAATCACCATGTTTCTCAATGGGTCACTATTGGCATTTCAGTACAGTAGTTCTTTATTGTGCTGGGCTGCCCCGTGCATTATAGAACACTAAACATCTATGTCTCACCCTCCAAATCCCAAGAGTATACCCTATGCCCCATCACGAAAACCTGCCCTCAGATACACATATTTCCCAAGTCCCCCAGAAAGGAAGTACCACCACCTGCTAAAATCTTTTGCCCAAGCCAAAATCTGCCTCCTGGATTTGACCTTGAGAGAGTATAATAGAAACAGTCAAATAACTGAAATTTCAAGAATTAGATAAACTATATGACAGAGTTTGCCTGCTTGCTCTCAGCTGTACCCCATTCCCTCTCTTTGTTCTGCTTAGCGTCTTAGAGAGTTACATCTCCCAGGCTCCTTTACCCACTCCTTCTAGGTAGGCTCATCCAGCAAGAGGCTCTGGAGTGTAGGAGAAGTCAGAGCATTTATTTCCCCTCTTACTCTGCCTTATGTAGTGTCTCTTCTCTGGCAGAGGCAGCATCTCCTTCATGATCTAACTCGTTCTCAAGAGGCCTTCTCTCCACGGTCCCAACTCCTGCCAGGGTAGCTATGCCCATATTCTCATTCCTGTCTGATGGCTCCGGCATCTTGACTTTGATGTTGTTTCTCCAACCCTTTAGTAGCCTCATGCTGCTGGCTGCTCTCTCAGCTTTTCCACTGCCTATGAAATGAATTATCTGTTTCATTAAATTCCCTCTGTTGAAATACATAGAGTGGTTTATGTTTTCTTGATCAGACACTGATAGACACAAACTGGGAGATGATGTTTTTTCCTATCTACATCTTGAAAGAATGCTTGAACAGAGTAGCTAGAGAAAGAGATTGTATCTGGGTTTTTCCCCATTGCTTGTGTGGCCTTAAAGTAGTAACTTTTAAGAAAACATATATTTTGTGATGTCTTCTTTTCAGGAATATAAGTTTAGATGGAACTGTCAAAGCAGCAACTACTTTTTTTTCCCCATGGATCAGCTTTCCTTTATGGAAAAAGACACCATTCTCCTAAAGGAGACTGATTCCTCAGATGAAAAATATCTATGCAAAGTAGAAAATGGAAGCTGAACTTCAAAGGACCAGCATGTTGGCCCCTTTTCCCATCTCTTCTCCAACTCTAAAAATACAGGAGAAAGAGAAAATAGTTTAATTCCAAAATGTGACCAATATCCAATGCAATTCGTTGCTAAAAAAATGTTGCAATTTCTGAATGGAATGACTTAGATACAAGACTAATAACCTTGGTTTAAAGTGTAGGAGCTGTTAAAAACATATGCAGAACACACCAAAATTATAGATACACAAGCATATGATTTTGCCAGCAAAGCAATAAGAACTGTGTCTGTATGATTCTGTTTTATTTTCCAAGACATTTTTTCATTCTCATTTTCTATGTGTATTCATTTTGCCAGCTATAAAGATAAGTGTCTTAGGAATCCTCCAATCTCAAGCAACAGAAACTCACCCCAACTAAACTAAGTACATAGAATATAGGTCGAATTTGTTACCATGCAGAAGCAAGCTTATGAATCCCAGGAAGAGAAAATTCAATAAGCCTATGGAGGAAGACTGCAGCCAGGAACCGGAAAACCATCAGGAACCAAGGAATGCTTCTCACTATGTTGCTCTCTCTAATCTGGGATTTATGCGGTCTCATATCTGTGCCAGTGGGTTCTCTGTCTTCTTTTCAGATATGGCTGAGATGGCTGACTGCTTGACAACAGTCTTCTTAGCATCTATGTTAGCCTGCCCTTAGTTCAAGTGGCCTCCTGGAACTGACAAGGATCTCTAAACTCTCCATTCTGGGAAAAGCACTTCATCTGACCCAGCTTGGGTCAGGTGTCCACTTCTGATCCTATCAGCTGTAGCTGGGGAAACAAGGTCATATAGTATAGGCAGGACTGCATAGACCACCCCAGTTGGCAAAACAATTCTAAAAGACAAGATGGCGGGGAAAGGAAGAGGGTAATGGGTGACATAGATGCCCTTACAGTATCTAAACTCCAACAAGGAATTATGATTACAATTATCCTGATCTTCCAGACAAGTAACAGGCACAAAAGGGTTAAACCATCCATCCAGTGTTGCACAGTTGATTAATGTGAGTCAGTACTTGAATCAATCTCTAGAATTCTTTCTCCTCAATTCCAAGTTACTACCTATGTAACAGAATCTGTGACAGGCAGACTGCGGTAACTTACAGCTATTAATTATTAGATATTAATTATAGCTATGACTATTATCATTATTCCTAAGGAACTGAGCAAGTTTTCTAAAATATGACCACCTATAGCATTTGTTCTCCTTCACCAGCTCAGTCTTCTGCCTCTCTAAGGAGAGCAGCTACTATCACTTTTCCAGTAGAACTCAGAATCTATTGAAGTCCCTGAGGAGAGAATTTGAAACAAATTCTATGCACGGGCCGAGAGCTTCAGAATCCTCTATAAAGTATGATAATTGCAGATCTATAAAACCCAGCAAAGTTGGACAGGAGGAGTTCAACATTAACCCTTTTGAGAATGCTGAGTCTCCCTGAGCTCTAAACAGCCAAGAGGGAGTAAAATGAATGAGCTGTGTCTTCTCTACTTTCAGGGCTAGGAGAGTGGAAGACCAGATGTAGAATGGCAGTAGGAGAGGTTTAACAACCTGCTCTAAGTCTTACACTCACAAGACAAGAAATGTCTTTGTTTTTTACCAGATACAGGACTTCTACAATTAAGGATATTTCAACAACCAAACTTGAGTCCTAGTGAGTCAACAGAGAAAAATACCTGCCCTCCTTGGAAGGCCAAGAAGGCAGAGAGGTGGATTAGGTTCCAATCTTCCTCCATAGGTGTGACTCCACTCCAGGAAGAGAGATGAGCACCAGATAAACAAAATAATAAAGGCACTCATTATAAAGGTGATTCAAGTACAAAAGATGTCCTGGAACTTAAATGATTATACCAAGAAAATCAATGAAAGAATTAAAGACAAGCATGATTTAACTGTGGTGAACACAATTAGTGGCCCGGGAGGTAGAGCATAGGAAATATCCAAAGCACAAAACAAAAAGAAAAAAATATGGAAATCACAAAGGAAAACACAGACTAAGAGGACAGACTCAAGATAATGTAAATGGAGAAAAGGGAACAAATGGAGAAAAGGCAATAGTAAGAATTATTCCAATACTAAGGAAAACAAAAATAAAAATTCCCCAAACTGAGCCAAGATCTGCAGCTGAAAATCGAAAGGGCTTGGGAGTTCTGGGCAGGAATGATGAAAAAAGACATACCTCCAGCCACATTCTGGTAAAATCACTGAAGTTTTAAGATGAAAAAAAAAAAAAGTGTTATAAGCATTCAGGCAAATAAACAAGTTTAGCTTCAAAGAAAGCAAAAATCACATAAATATCAGACTTTTCATCTGCAACACTTAAAGCCAAAACACCTTCAAACTAATACAGAAAAGGGCAGTAGCTCAAGAACATTTCACCAGTCAAGATATAATTCCCCAATCAGGATGAAAGAAAGACAATCTAGGATCTGCAGTAACTGAGAGAGTATAGCATACACCTGCCTAATTTGAAAGAAACACTTGGAAAAAATACTGCAAACCAGTAACAAATATGCACACAGAGTTTTAAGAGAATGTGGAAGATGAACAAAAGAGGATACAGCATTAAGCAATGAAACAACACAAAACGTTCCCAGGGAATGGGTAATATGAGTGCCAAGGAAGAACTTATGATGGCAACTGTAAAGGAGATTTATGCTATTAAACTGTCCCCAAAAAAAAAATAAAAATAAAATGTGAATAAGGGCCAGGTGTGGTGGCTCATGCCTGTAATCTCAGCACTTTGGGAGGCAAAGGCAGGTGTATCACCTGAGGTCAAGAGTTCGAGACGAACCTGGCCACATGGTGAAACCCCATCTCTACTAAAATACTAAAAATACAAAAATTAGCCAGGCGTGGTGGTGGGTGCCTGTAGTCCTAGCTACCTGGGAGGCTGAGGCAGGAGAATTGCTTGAACCTTGGAGACAGAGATTGCAGTGAGCCAATACCGCACCAGTGCACTCCAGCAGCCTGGGTGACAGAGTGAGACTCCATCTCCAAAAAAAAAAAAAAAAAAAAAAAAAAAAAAAAAAAGGAATAGGAAGTAAAAATAAGGAGAGGATAAAAGCATTTGAAACAAGTTACATTGCAGGTATGGAAGGGAGAAAAAAAACCAAGAGGAAATAAAAGTCATTCTAAAGTCATTGTTCTTCAGCTGGGCATGTTACCTCATGCCCGTAATCCCATCATTTTGGAGGCCGAGGCGGGCAGACTACTTAAAGTCAGGAGTTCGAGACCAGCCTGGCCAACATTGTGAAACCCCATCTCTACTAAAAATGTAAAAAGTTAGCCAGGCGTGGTAGCACCCCTGTAATCCTAGCTATTTAGGAGGATAAAATGGGAGGATTGCTTGAACAAAGGAGATGAAGGTTGCAGTGAGCCGAGATCATGATACTGCACTCGACCCTGAGTGACAGAGTGAGACTCCGTCTCAAAAAAAAGAAAGTCATTGTCCTTTGTAGGACATAACAGAAGGAAACAATGCATTTTGGTTGTGGTTCTATTTTGCTACCATATAACAGTAGGAACCTCTATTTTACTAAAATAGCAGGAAAAGGATTAGTGATTATTATTGGGATAAAATAAATAAAATTGAGCTTCTTCATTAACAAGACAATTGTTCAGATCTCAATTTTCATTCCCTTTGTATAAAAATGCATATTCAACAGATGTGCGAATCATTTGTTACTTATTTAATATGTAAGAAAAAAAGTATACCAACAGGTATTTTGACAAAGAGAGAGGCCTTTGTCCCTTGGACAATAATGAGGCATAAACTGCAATGATGCTTTATCCACCAAATGACTATAAGAATACTTTAATTATAACAGGAAAAGGGACAATCTCTAAAGACCACTCAGGAAATTACCTGGAAAACAAGAGAAACTAATATTTAAACATTTGCACCAAGTTCTTCCCTAGGTTTCCTCTCCACATCACTTCATATGCATCTGGAATGAACATACGTATCATAGTAATGGTTTAGAAGCCATGGTAAAACAGTATGTTTTTCCCTAGAAATACCAAGCAAGGGTCACAGGTGGCAGACAAAGACACAGCCAGATTGTTTTCTCCAATTTTTTTTCTTTTGTTTTAAATGTACTCCTTCAAAAGCATCTTGGACACTGCTGTTTTGGGCATTCCCATGTCTAACACCTCCCACAAACAAAGGATGAGATCATCGATTTAAAAAGTGGAGCTAACATGCACCATTAGAAGAGAAAATTTGCCTAAGGAGGGCAACTTAGTAATATGTATTCTAATTATGGAAGAGCCGCTAGTGTAATCTGGTAAAAATGGTTACAACACATACCATACAATTACTACTGTTTTAAAAGACTGACATTAAAAGTTATGCAAATTCTTGGCCGGGCTCGGTGGCTCACGCCCGTAATCCCAGCACTTTGGGAGGCCGAGGCAGGCGGATCACGAGGTCAGGAGATTGAGACCATCCTGGCTAACACGGTGAAACCCTGTCTCTACTAAAAATACAAAAAATTAGCCGGGCGCGGTGGCAGGTGCCTGCAGTCCCAGCTACTCAGGAGGCTGAGGCAGGAGAACGGCGTGAACCTGGGAGGCGGAGCTTGCAATGAGCCGAGATCACGTCTCTGCACTCCAGCCTAGGTGACACAGCAAGACTCCGTCTCAAAAAAAATAAAAAATAAAAAAGTTATGCAAATTCTTCTATAGAAATACTGTGATAGATGGTATTAATCAGAAGGTAACTCTATTGTACTAAAGCTTAAAAAGCGTGAAGTTAGTCTGTCAAATCTTTCTGCTTAGCAGTTCCATAAAGAAAAATGTATAACCAGGTGGTTATGATATATTTGAAAATACTTGGTGTCACTTCATTCAAAACAAAGTATCCTCAATCAGTAGAACTGGGTGAACATTAGTCAGAATCTGTGTCTGGCAGCAAGTTACTTGGAGATATCACCATAACAAAAATGAAAAGATTCAGTAATTTTAACATTCTTATGACAAGAAGTAAAAAGGAAGAACGGTATGGAATCTGTGTGCTTTATAGGCAGGAAAAAATGACTTAGAACCTGTGGAGAGGGGTTCAAGTAAACAGGAAGTAGCTTGAGATTGTGACCTAGAGAACGTGGTGTTTTGGGTGCCTACCCGTTTTCCCAGTGGGTGAGGAACAACTGAGTAAATCAAGAGTTTGTGAAATTGCACTTTTTCTCCAGGTCACATGTCAGCATCATTGCACAGAAGAAATGATCAGCAGTCTCACTGGTATGATGACTTTCGAGTTTTCTTGGGTTGCTAATTGGGACAACTCAATACCTGGAATAATCTCTTCAAATCTTGCCATTTGCAAAGGTGGTTTATCCTCTCTCAAGGAGGTAGAATGGAAAGAAAACACAGATGTCATCTTATTTAACAGGGGTCTTAAAGATTTTCTGGCCCAACCCTCTCGCTGCACAGATGAGGAAACAATGGGTTTTTTTGTCTAGAGTTACAGTAGTTTGAGCCAAAATTAGAACCTGGGTCTTCTGAATTCCAAATGAATATACTTTCCAGTTGTATACATTTATCAGGAACTCGACTGAAATGCAACTCTGTACTTCTGTCCACTTATATAAAACTTTACTAAAATTCAATAGCAATTATATTGGCCTTTTTTCCTACAAACCAGTCTGTCTTGAATACGATGGTTATATACTTAAAATGTATATAATAAAAGTTTTTATAAGAACTCCTTTTAAATTAGTTTATAACTCAGGATAATACCTAGGTTCTCAGCTTTACCAAAGTTCTAGAGTCTTTGCAACTTATTTTGATGATTCCAAACAAGATAAAGAGTATTCCAATAGCCATTTATCCAAAACAGATTGTAAAGATTCATTATTTCTACCTTATATGGTTGAAAAAATATCCTTGGTGAAATTATGTAGGCGTGGAATTTTCTGTATGGGAAGATATTAAATAACAGATTCTGTCTTTCTATTCTCCGTCTGCTAGTTTTGGTAGGTTACATTTTTCAAGGAATTGTACTTTTCAGTTTTCATTATCAAATTGATTAATGAAATATCTTTGTAATATCTTTAGAATGTGTAGTGTTGACCCTTTGTATTCCTAGCATTGGTGTTTTTTTCCTTGATTAGTTTTGCTATTAAATTAATCTTTGTAAAGAAACAACTTCTGGTTTTGTTGATTTTTTTCTATTATACATTTGCTTTCTCTTCAATCAATTCTAGCTCCTATTTTCATCATTTCCTGTTGTCTACACTTTGTGGTTTGTTAATCTTTTTCTAGTTTCTTGAGATGGAGGCCTGAATCATTGATTTTTAAGTGTTTTTTTTTCCTTATATGTGAATTTAAGGCTATAAATTACCATCTATTCACTGTTTAGCTGCATCCCACAAGTTTTGATAACTCATCTCTTCATCAGATTTAGATAAAAAGATTTTAAATTACCAGTGTGATGTCTTCTTTGACACACAGGTTATTTAGAGAGTAAGGTTTAATTTCCAAGCAATTTGTATTTTTTTCTACCTATCTTTTTTTTTTATTCTATGTCAATTCTTTGTAACCAAATTGCATAATCTGAATAAATGACAAGTCTTTTGGTATGCGATAAGACTTTGTTTAAAAGCCAGTATATAGTCAGTTTGGGTAATGATTTGTACACACTTCGAAAAAATATAATTTCTGTCACGATTGTATGCAGTGCCTCATATCTGTTAATCAGGTGAAGTTATTGTTCAGATCTTCAATATCCTTATTGATTTGGGGATGCCTGTTCTATTGGTTGTAGAGAAGGTTTGTTCAAGTCACTCACTATGATTATGCTTTGGTCTGTTTCAGTTTCCTTTTATCATTTATTGCTTTAAATATTTTAAAACAATGGTATTGAGTGCATTCAAATTTAGGCTGTGATACCTTCTTTGTTTTTTGGGTTTTTTTTTTTTTTTTTTTTTGAGACAGTGTCCAGCCCAGGCTGGAGTGTAGTGGTGCGATCTTGGCTCACTGCAAGCTCTGCCCCCCAGGTTCACACCATTCTCCTGCCTCAGCCTCCCGCGTAGCTGGGACTACAGGTGTTTGTCACCAGGCCCGGCCAATTTTTGTTGTATTTTTAGTAGAGATGGGGTTTCACCGTGTTGGCCAGGATGGTCTCAATCTCCTGACTTTGTGATCTGCCCGCCTCGGCCTCCTAAAGTGCTGGGATTACAGGCATGAGCCACCACGCCCGGCCAATACCTTCTTAATAATTATGTACTATTCCTCCTATGCATCTTGCTTTAGAATCTGCTTTTCTAGGATTAAAAAACTCCAGCAGCTGTCTTTTGCTTACACTGTAGATGACATCTTTCATTGTTCTCCTTTAAAATCTGTTTCTATGTATTTAAAGTGAGTCTCTCATAAGCAGTACATACTTGCAATTATCTATAATAGTAAGACAATTTTAGTCTTTTAATTATTCTTTAATTGGAAAAATACATTTTCTATGAGATTATTGACCTATTATTGTTAATATACACCATTTTATCATTCATGTTTTATTGTATTCAATTGTTCATATTTCTTCTCTTTTAAATTAATAAAATATTTTCTATTTTTTTATCCTCCAGTAAGTTATTAGTGTAAATTTTAATTAGTAAATTAAAAAATAATTTACTAGTTTGTTAGTGGTTACTCAAAATATGCATTCTTTAATAATTACAGTCAAAAACATTACTTTTACTACTTCTGATAGTGGTAGAACATACAATATCAATTTGATTTATACTCGTCCAAGAATGTATCTGCATTAGTGTTGCTACTGCATTATTGATTTTAATCTATATGAACTCCTAATCTATTTAACTCCATAGGACATCATCATTGCTTTGTACAGTCAATATTTAATTATATCCAGTCATGTATTTCTCATTCTACTTTATTTCTTCCTGCATCTCTGTGCTTCCTTCTCCTTGAGGAAGAACTTAATCTATATTTTGTTACAGATGCCAGTGATACATTATTTCAGTTTCTGTCTAAAATGTTTGTCTTTTACCTCCATTTTCACTCAGTAAAAAGTTAGAGTCTGGCAGTTATTTTACTTCTTCACTTTTAAGATGTAATTCCATTATCTTCTGACTTCCATTGTTCTTGCTAGCATGTCAGCTGTCAGTATTATTGTAGCACTTTTGAAAATAATAAGTCATATTTTTCTTGGCTACTTTTCTCCATTCCACTTCCTGGCTGCTTTTATGATTTTCTTATTGGTTGTTGTCAGTTTTACTATGATGTGTTGAGTTTTATTTTCTTTCCAATTTTTTCTACTTGTGATTCACAGAGATTCTAGAATTTGTGAGTAAATTTTTTATCATATTTGGATCATTCATAGCCATTATTCCTTTGAATATTGATTCTGCCATAAATTACCTTTTTTCTCCCAGTACTCCAATTACTTGTACATTAGACACTTACCTTATGTTCCATATCTCTTATCTTTTTCCGTTTGAGATTCTCTTATTTCCTCTCTGTGCTGCAGGTGGATAGGTTCTACTAAGCTGTCTACTGGTTTTTTATTGCTCCCATCTACTGCTGTATTCAATTTGATGTTAAACTTATTTATTGAATAATTAATTGGTTATATTATTTAATTCTACAATGTTCATTTGATTCCTTTTATAGATTTTACTTATCTGAAGAAATCCATGTTTTTATCTATTTTCACGCAGTTCTTCAGTTTTCTTGAATGTACAAATCATAATCATTTCAAAAACTTTGTCATACGATGCCATTTTCTTGATCCCCTGTGAATATATTACATTCTATTCTACTGACAGGATGCTTTTATCTCAAATTTTTTTGGTCAGTAATACTTAATTTAATATCAAATATTATAATAAAAATTGCAGAGGCTCCAGAATATGTTATCTTCCTCCAGTCAGATTTGCCCTTTTTTCTGTTAGGCAAAAAAATTCGAGGTGATCACCTTAATTCAACCAGAGACTGATCTGCTTTGGACCTCCGTAATGTGTACTCCTCCTACAGTGTAGTCCTGTACAGCTTTCAGCTGAACATCTGCTCTGTTTACCATGCTCATTATCCCAGCATGTCTTGAACACTAATCTTTGTTTCTTCAACACTCTCTCCTAGGTATTTAGACTTTAGCTTAGCTTTATTCTTTCTCTCTCTCTTTTTTTTTTTTTTTTTTCATTTTTGCTTCCCACTTTATTCAACTTCAGATTTCAGCAAATGTGTTGAGGGGAAAACAGGCAAACAGGCTTTCTTTGTTTTCTCTTTAAAACTAACATTTTGGCTGGGCATGCTGGCTCATGCCTATAGTTCCAGTACTTTGAGAGGCCAAGACAGGCAGATTGCCTGAGGTCAGGAGTTCGAGACCAGCCTGGCTAACATGGTGAAACCCTATCTCTACTAAAAATACAAAAATTAGCCAGATGTGGTGGTACATCCCTGTAGTCCCAGGTACTTGGGAGGCTGAGGCAGGAGAATCGTTTGAACCCAGGAGGTGGAGGTTACAGTG